>NC_088884.1:102232629-102552629 GCF_037157495.1 Lathamus discolor | reverse complement strand
TTCAGCAAATTACAGTCATATCCATTTGCTGCAGACAGAAAACTGCCATGGAATTTTTTGATAAATTAGCACTTTTGTGTAAGTACAAGTAGGAGTCACTGTGCCAGCATAAGTTTTTAGTTTTTCCTGGGCGTGATGATATATGATATTTATGGCCAAAAAATTTAAGTACAGTGGGGCATTTACATGTTTTAAATGTTACAGGGCTACATATGAATCTAACATTTAAAGAGTATGGGTTGGGGTTTTGTCGGTTGGTTTTGTTGTTTTGCTATGTTTTTCCCAGTGTGTTCATTGTATTTGTAATTATGTGGAATGGTGGCACTTGCATAAAAAAATACTGGACAGGCTACTACAGTGTGATAAGTTTTGCAAGTTCTGTTAGATTAAGGTGAGCAGCCTTTTTTAAGCATGAAAACAAGGCTAATGAATCTATTCTCTTTCCCTCTAAATTCTGCAAAAAAAAAAAAAAAAAGTGCTATTTGGTACTCTGTATTCAATATTAAATTCCCAGTCTTTCTATATGTTTTATACTCCAGTTTATTTGCCCTTCTTCTCAGCCACAGCACTGGAATTAATGTAAAATTCGTTTTGCACCCAAAGGTGGCCCTATGATGAAGTCACGGATGCTCTCTGGTTATAGCATTACAGAAGTTACTTCAGTAGATGTAAACATTTTGTAAAAAACAGATAATGCAGAGGCACTTGGATTTGCCACTCACATTTGATTTATCACTGAAGAACACAGTTACGTTACAGTACAAATTTTATGACATTAGAATCTGTCTAATTTGGGGTATTTTTTTATCCCAAAGTTACGTAATCCTTACAGTTGAGTGGTTTTTGGAAATTATCATGAAGTTATCTTCAACCCTGGTTGTTTCTTCTGTGGCATGTTTGTATAACCAGCAGGCAGAAATGATGCCGGAAAACACCTGTAGAGTTGCATGACAGGATATTCTGGGAGGCACAAAAGTTTTTAATGGTCCCTGAAACTGGGTTCTGGCACAGAAAGAACTGCTGGACCCAATTTGTGGCTGCTTAGTCCTTTCCGCCCACCCTGTACCATCAGCAGCACTTACCTGATGAGTGAAGGTGGGGATCTGACCCAGCAGGAGACTACCTTTTCTTCCCTGTTTTTTTACAAGGGTGATTCCCTGAGCCAGCTGCCTCTAGACCCACAAGAGCATTAGTGGCAGGAGAAAGGAGGCAGTGAGACCATACAGTTTGGAGCAGGCCAGACTGTCCTAGTGGCAGCCAGCTGCTGTGGAGCCATAGCCTTCAGTAAATGGTAACAGGTAAATTAGGATTTTAATCAAGAACTTTTAGATAGATTTGGATTGTATATGGGGTGTGTTGTGATAAGAGTCACAGAAATGGAAAGTTCAGCCTTTTCACACTTAAGTTGTCGTGCTGTCAAGAATGCTGTCCTTTGAGGAGAAAGTGTCTGGTGTTAAAATAGTGTGAGGATATACCAGTTAGTATTGTCAACTGCCACTGATTTCTACTGTTGTTTTAATGTAATACTTATGTGGTTTTTTGTTAAAAATACACATATGTTTTTCTTCTTCTGGGAATGTTCTTAATTACGCTTTTGGCAGTTTGACATCCTTCTATGTATGTGGGAGGCAATATCATTTACATTGTCTCTGGATTACTTTTCAAACACAGATCCCAAAGCCGAAGTTTCCTACTCCAGAGAATGCGATTCATTGATATATAAAGTTGTGTGTAAAAGTCAGTTGTTTCTTAACTTTGTGCTGAATTTTGAAAGCTGCTCCATCCCGTGTTCCTGGGCAAAAGTTGTGACTTACACCATTCCTTCCCCAACCCCCATAGTGCTTATAGGATAGCAATCAGATATTACAGGTGTGACACTTTCCCTTGGTGGAAGTCATTAGTGTATAAATATTAAATTATTGCTGGGTCTATGAAAACATCCAGAAATTTATTCCTGTAACCCTGGTTCAGGCTTCAGCTGCTCCAGTGATATTTAGAAACTGCTTTTAATAATGGATATTACATGTAAAAACTTTTCTGATATACCTTTGTATCTCTTGCATTTAAACAACCCTGTGCATAAAGAGGTGCTTTTCCTTCCCTGCAGAAAGTCTTCTAGATGGATAGTACTTGGAAAGCAAGAGTTAAGTTTTACTTTTTTATTATGGTAGGTTTTTTTTTGTTTGTTTTACTTGTCAGAATTCCATTTCTAATTATTTTACATCTTATGTTCAAGTTTTATGAACACTTCCTGGCTCTGCATTTTGAACCTACACGTAACTAGTTAGTAGTGCTAGAAAATTCTTGAAGGAGCCCTGATTAAAGATTTTTGATAAAGTAGTTATGATGCTAGTGAGGTTCTTTTCTTTCCATGGCCTGTGATTTTTGCATCTTAGCATTATGGAGTTGGGAAGTCAGAGTAAGAGCATTCATTACTCTTCATCTAAAAGCTGGAGTTGGACTTTTTTCTTTTTGCTTTTCAAGAGATTCCAATGTTAATTTCCTGAACTGCTTGCAAAGTTGCAGAATATTTTGATTTATTTTCATTAGGTTGTTTTATATTTATTGCCAAATGGCATGTTCATAAAATGCAAAATCATGCAATGCAATGTCTCTGGAAATTCTCTTGGCTTACTCAATCTAAATTACTTTAAACAACTCTATCCGAATGTCATTTTCAAAAAGAACTGAATAATTACTAAACTGAATCCAAGCAATATACGCGGGTTTGCTGGAAAGAAGAGTAGATAAAGCATATGTTTACATGAATTACACAATAAATGGTTTCCGTATACAGTTTGCAAATAGTGATTATAATGTCATGTTAATAAGATGCAGGGAAATATGCTGAAGGAATAGTGCTTTGCTGCTTTTGTCACAGTTTCATCAAACTGATTTTGTCAGCACTGGAGCATAACCCTTGCCACATCAGTTTGAGTGCTCATTAGGCAGCCGATTTGTCTGAATCCTCATTAAATTGATTAACTCATTTACTTATGGATGATGACATGTTATGTGGTACAGGAATGGTGGTTAGAGACTAGAATCAAGACTTATGTTGACTTGCTTAGTATTCAGTTGTTCATTTATTTCTGCAGTAAATTGCCTCATTCAAGTACTATAGCATCAGTGATTTACATTTTGCAAAAGTGTCGTGTCAGCTGAAGGGTTGAGCTCACATTGTGTAAACTTGCACCTTTATCTGTAAAGTATAGAAGCCGTTTAGATTTAGCTTCTTAAGCTTATAGCTTGCTCAGATTCCCTATTTATTTCACTTGGGTACTAGACTTTCTCATAAAGAACCTAAAAGGCTCTCTTGAGCATCTGTTTTAATGTAAGTTAAATAACAAAAAGAAAGAAGTAGAAAACCTCTTCAGTTACACATTCAGAGAAGGGAAATGTTATTAAGAGAGGGTACTGGAAGCGGTTTTCTAAAGGGTAACTTCCAGGAAAACAATCAAAATGAAAATCAGCAATCAGTTGATCATTTAGGTCAAATTCTATGTCTAGAAATGCGTACTTTTAAAATTTATGTTGATATGCTTCTAATATTTTAAGGTGCTACCTGGAAGTCCAGACTGTGTGTAAGTCATGCTGAAATGTGAGTTTTGGATGCCAGCTACATTTTTGGTCTTCATATGTGAAACTAGAGAAGCATGCAGGTTTTATCAAATAATATTTTTGCTCCAATTCAGTGACTTGCCAATGGACAGATTAGATGTAGCTTGGGGTAGCCCAAAAAGTAGTTGAATACTTCAGAATTTATAAGAGAAACAAGCCTAAATTCTTGAATGGTCAAATTATTTATTTCAGTAAGAATTGAATTTGCTTATTCCGAGGCTGAATGTGTCACAAACAAGAAGTAGTGTGAAGAAGCAGAATGCTTTTTTGTATTACTAGTGTGCAGTACAAGCCTAGTCATGGACTGTGGCAGTATTGGATAACCATAGTTTACGAAGACTGGCCAGAGATCATCCTCTCTGAATGCAGAACAGAAGCAACAGGTAGTTATGCACTGACTGAAGAAGAAACAGGGCATTTTCAAAGACAAAAGGCAAAATTTTCATCATTAAACCAGCCACTATCTAGGTCAGCAAACTGCTGAAGCTTTTAGAGGCATGGCATTGCAGGAGTGCTTTAAGACAGTTTCTAAAGAAGATGCATAGCAGAGCTTCAGATGTTAGTGAGTGTCTTTTCATCAACACAGAGAAATGGAAGACTCTGGAGAGGTGCATGCCTGAAAACCAAACTAATCATATGTAGAGGCTGTTCTGACTGGAGTCAAGATTTTACTGAACCAAAGTTTTATAAGCATTCCTTTCAGTGATGGTACTGGCTTAAGCAGTCACCAGGTGCCATCATGTTACCTTGTTTCTCTCCCTTCCACAGGTGTTCCTGGGAAATTGTTTTGGGTGGTTGTTTTGAGTGGTGAAATGAGTCAGACTAAAACCATTCTCATCATCTCCTTGCTCCTTTCATTGTTTTCTTTCTCCTCACCCTAGGCTACTTTCTATCCGAATCACTTATTGATCTCCAGCTTACAACATAGCCTCAAACATACTCCTGTTAGAGCATGGAGTTTGGGGGAACAACAGAGAATGACTGGGGAGGGATGAGATGAGGTGCAACATGAGCTAGGCAGCCACCTGCAAAAATGCTTGTGAAACTGCAGGTTGAATGGAAGGTGATAGAGCAGGGGAGAGGAAATAGAGTTTGAATGGCTTGGGAAATAAGAAAACCTTTTCGTGAACAACAGAATTGGAAGAAAGCTAGACCGCAGAGGGAAATGTAAAAGTGGTTTTACATCTTCTAAGTTAATTAGAGCTGTGCGTTGCTTAGCTTTAATGTAAAAAGGGAGTCATTACTTAATTTTTTAAATCATTAGTGTATTAGTGTATATATATACTGTATATATGTACATTATATACACTATATATATATACACTATTGCAAATGTTTATAGTAGTAAACATGACCATCTCTGTAATTCGAACGTTGAATAAAGGTGGGAACTTTAATGTTCTCAGGCTTCTTAGAAGCTTGAACACTATGTTGCCGTAGAATTGAGATGAGACAGAGCATGGGAAAATACCTGTAACTGCAATAGTTGCGCAGTATTTTTGGTTATTTGTGTACATTCTGGTACACAGTTTTATTGCTGAGCTAGTCAAGCTAGTTGTTTCAGTGGGACAGTGACCAAAGTGCAAGAGAAAATTTTTCCAGGTGGATACGGAACCAGAGGGTAAAATCTTGCTTCCCTTCTGTGAAGGGGATTACTGTCACTGAATTAAATAGAGCTAGAATTTAACCCACCGTTTTATTTCCCTTTTATTTTTGGAAGAAACAACTCCAAATATGTCTCATTGTGAACTTTTTTTATTTTTATCTGAGTGTCCTTCTTTTCAATGTACTAAGATATGCCTGTATTTGGCATGATGAGGAAAGTTTGCAAAAACAAGTTCTGGGACTCTTATTTCAATTAGTGTTTCTATTGAATCATTTTAGGATCATAGAATAATTGTAAAGTACATGTGGAACACAGTTAATATTCAAATAGGAAATTGGTGATCAGAGTTGAATTACGGGGCTCTGGATTTTTCTACATCCACTTATTTTCTCTCTTCACTTGCTCTGACAGTTATAGACTGCTTCTCTAATGGGGCTTGCATTTGAAGATAAGCCTGCATGTAAACAAATTAACTTTTCTTAAATGGAGAGCCATTTCATCTGCAATAATGTACTGATTCATAAACTATCAGAAGCATATTAAAAAAAAAAAAAGAAAAGATAAATGACCCATTGTATAACACTTACTATTAGGCAGACTAGATGTCCCTGTGTTCTGGGAGATAAGGCTCTTGTATTATTGCACCCTAATAAAATGAGTTAATGTTTTAGTATCAGAGATAAAAGGACAGTTGGATATATTTAATAACCAAACTGAGAAACACTTAATTTTAGTTGTCTGTAGCAATATAACACAAATTCCGCTGTAAAACAAATTGCACTTTTGGAATATACTTTAATGTGCATTCGACAAAGGAGAAAATGAGGTGATTGAAGTTCAATTTGTAGCATGTTATTAACCATTTCCACTTGACTAGATGCGTAAAAGGATAATGGATGAGGGTTTTATTATTGCCTTTCTGCTAAAATGAAGTGGTGTAAAAGATAAGGTGATGAGATTAATGAACATAAGGAAAAGGCGTAATCAATCAAACTCCAACAGGGAGATGAGATGACAGTACTTAAGATTTGCAAGGATACATGTTTTAAAAAGTGGATTTTATCAACACCGACATTTTGTTTGGGTGGAATGCTGAAAAGCAGATATTTGCCAATTCTAGTTATTTTTTGATAGGCCCTTTATGCTACTGTGTATTTGAAGCTTCAACAATTAATACAACAAATTAAAGTTGAGAAGATTTTTTATTTAAAATCCATATTTTGAAAGAACTGTATAATCATTAAATGAGGACAAACAAATACAACTTGACAAATCAAGCAGGGGTAATGTTTTGTTCATCCGTTTATCAATTTTTCGCTAATGGAATACTCTTAGATGTGTCTGCATGAGTTACTTTTAGTCTGTGCTACTGCCTCAAGTTTTGCATGCTAGTCATTTCAGTAGCTAATTTTCATGCACTCAAGAAAAAGGTAAGGAATGCTTTCTTTATGCTGTAATAAGTGCTCAGCCAATAAACTCTGCAAGGTTTCAACTTCCAACTCCTTGAGTAGAAAATTGATTATATTTTCGAGAAAAACGTGCTATCTCTAAAATTACAAATTAGCTGTAAATTTGTTCCTGCTTGCAGGGTGTGATATTTTTATACTTCAGATCTCAAATGCAGTGCTTCTTTCCTCTGACATGTATCTTAAAATTATTAACCTACTTGAATATCTATATTGCTGGCGTATTACGTAAGGAATTGATGATAGGTAGTTTTGATTTTCACTAATGCCAGATCCGAAATTGCTGGTATTACTTGTAAGCACACCAGCTACAGTTACTCATAAAGAAAGCTACCCTAAAGGTAGGTCTTCTATTTTAAACTGCATCTTCTTTTTTTTTTTCTTTTTTTTTCCCACAAGACAACATTGAGTTACAAACTGCATCACTTCGGCACTGAAAATGCCTCTGCAAAACCATTTTTTTCTTTTGCCCTCAATATTATTTAAAAAAAAAAACCTTTTTCAGAATGTGGAGCTGGCTGGGAAAGGAGCTGCTATGCAGTTAGGGTTTTTTCCCAATTAAAAGATTTAAGAAAGGCTCTCACATAATTCCTTCAAATGTGGTTAATTTACTCAGTAAGAGTTGCCTGTGAAAGTGCTGCCTTAAGTTAGTTTTATAAATGAAATATGTATGAGCCGGATAAATTGTTGCATTTTCTCAAAAAAACTTTAGTTCTTGGCAGCACTTTGAGCAGGATGGATAGGATATTGCTATGAGGTTAGGTTTGTCTAAAAGAGCAGTTTAAAATATTTTTCCCCCTTTTGACTTTATGAAACACTGTACATATTGGCTGAAACCTGGTGCTTTGTAAATACTCCCACATTAGACATGACTTTTTCTGGCTCTTAGGAAAACTTCCAGTTGTGCAAAACAGCGCTGTGGATTTGTAAGATAAATGCATAACACATCCCAGATTACAGTTCTTCACAAGAGCTGACATTTTCGCATAGACTTACTGCCCTCTCTCCTCCTGTCATCTGCAGAATTCTTTGATAGGCTTATTTTTTATTGGGCCCTCAGGAGTAGCAAGTTTTAGATTTAATACTCCAGGGGGAATGGCAAAGCAAATCATGTTGTTGGATCAATTGTTCTGCTGTCCCCAGACTGCTGTCTTTGTATCTGTTACACTTGAATCACATTTCCAAGCTTTTCTTATCAATCATTTGGACTAGAAATGAAGTTTAATTTTTTATTGCATTTTCAGCTGAAATTAGGGTTATGTTCTTGTTCTATTACCCTAGAATCCTAGATGTGGTTGTAGACCTCACATTAGCTATTTCCATGGCTTGCTTAACCTTGGAAAAGGGTCTGTACTTGTAGGAATGCTTTGAACCTGATTTTGAATTACTTTATTTTACTATTTTCTGAGATGTAAAGCAGCAGTTACTGTATAAAACCTCCTTTTCACATTGCTTTTTGTTCTTTACAAACACGTGAGAAGTTTTAATGGGTCAAATTATTTCTATGGGTGATCTGAAAAGAATAGGTTCTCCCTTGCAATGACAGGTCATAGCAAAACCTTTGTCACTGACTGATTTTAGTCAGATCCTTTACTTGAGAAATTAATTTGTTTTTACAGGAATATAAGATAAATGTAAGAATACAGATACAGGATATGAGGTATACACATGTGTCTTGATTAAAATAAGTGCAAAGGACATATCCTTTGATTATTAGGAGCAATTTCTCTGCGTTGCTGTCATACCTGTACTCTGTTTTGGGTTACAGTGAATGAACTAGCTGTGAGTGGAGAAGTGTTTGCGCAGTGGAGGGTTTACTAGCAGCACTGTGCTTTCTCCTGTCCCAGCTTCTAAGAGCAGGAAGGAGAGTTTCTGTAGCATTAAGTACTAATACAGTCCTTGGCTATGGGGCAGCCACTAGTAAGGCAAATGCATGTAATTACACAGCAGCCTCTGCAGCTGCTCCAGTTTACTCAAAGGGGATTTGGTTCCTGCAGCAGTCTAGAGTCTGTGCAACACAAAGGTGGCATTAAGCCATTTTTACATTCCCATCCCTTTGCAGGCTGCACCTTCTGTGCCATATCTGTCATAAAACATAGCACAGAATCTTTTAATGTAAACTGCTGGATTGGCAGCTCTGGAGTCTGACTTTTCTCTTTGCCTTCAAGAAGCACATCTGTTCGTCTGTGTATGGGCTTGGTTCCCATGAATGAGCTGATCAGATGCGGTCTTTCATGATGACTGGTACTCTAGCTTCCTGCCAGATGTGTGGGGATGGCTTTTGTTTTTGTTTTGTTTCTGATGAAGGGATATGAAGGTCAGTTTACAGGTCATCAATTAAAAAAAAAATACGACCAAAAACCAACCTTCCTTTTGGCATTGAAACTTTATTTTTCATTGCCCATTTGCTTTCTTCTCCTCAACCATCTTCTGCAAGATCACTGAAAATGGCAGACAGTGGACAACTGCCAGTATTGCAGGTGCATTAGTTCCCTTCTTTCTTGGTTTTAGTTGCTGCTTCTGCTTGCACAGGCTCTGGCTGGATAGACCATTGCTGGATACATAGAGGTAGCAGCCTGTGGGAGAAGTCGTGTCCTGAAAGTGGTGAAATAGGCAGGGGCAGGCACAGCAGTGGGAATCTAACATGAGTTTTCTCTTTCCCTGTTCGAAATAGGAGTTTGAAGAGACTTCTACATCAAGTATGAACCTTATTTTTTCTAAAGAAAAACTCAAAAGCTAAATAAGAGAAAAAACGGAGATGGCTTTTACATTGTTTTCTGTGCTCTGCTTTTGAGACACGCACTCCTGTATATTATCTTTTACCATATCTAGTTATACTTCTGTGGATATAAACTGCTGTGTGGTGTTAGTCTGGCAGTTGTGCTAGTTTTCAGACTGTACTTCATAGATATCAACAAACATAGTCTGATAAAGAGTATCTCCAAGGCTTTTCTGCACTAAGAATTTTATAGAAGAGGGACCAACCAGAACTTGGAACTTAAAAAATCCCCAGAACAGCCCACAGCATGATAATATCTTCTTGTCATAGAAAAAGAACCTGTACTTGATGCCTTTTCTGACTTTTTCAGGTACTTTCATCTTTTAAACGAGAAAATTTGGCTTGTTTGAGATCCCTTAAATAGTTTAGAGAGGGTTTTTATTGCAATAGTTTTACAATATTATGGCATAGATTTGAGCCATTAATGAAGTAAGATGAGCAAAGCACAACAGCATATGCTGTTAAAAATTGGAAAGGGCCAAAGTCCTCTGCTAAGTGCTGTAATTGTAATTGTTACAAGTTTGACAAATATTGGAAGATGCTTCTGATATGCAAGGAATTTTTCTTTTTTTTCCCTCGGAATAATAAAAAGAGGGCCCTGTCCAAAGAGACTCAGGTCTGATGGTGCAAGGGAGAATAAGAAGACAGTAATTCCCACAAATCAGTTTTGACTGTCTGAAAAACAGACCGACTGAAAAACTCAAACTGATGTCAGCATGAGTGAGTAATCTTAGATGATGAGGCTGCATCTTTACCATTTGCTTTCTTTAATTTTGATTCAGTTTTCTTATACCAGGAAAAACAAATAAAACGGTACTTTTAGTTGCATAAAATCTTTCCAGGAAGAAAACTGATCTTGAGATCCTTCAAAGGTATCCTGTACTGGAGAATCCAGACACAGAATGGTTAAAAACAGTCCTTGCTGGTATTCTTCAACAGTATTTTAAACTCATTTCAGATACAAACACCCAGGTATCTTCCTCATAAACTGCAGCTGAATGAGTCCTCTGCTTTCTTACTGCTATCACAAACCTTTCTATACAATTATGTTTTAATTACATTGGCAAAATTTGGGTCATGGTCATACTTACCACCTCAAAAATATGCATCTGGTTTTTGCTTAATGATAATACTTAGTGCTAGGGAGTATACCAAAAACTCTTTGAGGTTAAGTTTTAAAAGAGTTTTTGTTTTATAACCTCATTTCCAGTAATAAAATATTTGGCATGATGTCTTTCAGGTGATCATAATCTAAATTTTTATTTCCTTTTTTGTTGACTCACAAGGAGACAGGAAGACAAATTAAATGGTCAGTTTTCACAAAGACAAAATTTGGAGCATCTAAAGATTCCTCTTGTCTTTTAGTTTTATTAATAAAAGTGGTCTAAGTAATGAGGTAGCAACATTTGTGCTTATACAAAGGTATGTTGTTAGCACCAAAATAAGAAAGTTGTGTGGAATTGTTTTGGGAGGTCCAGATACCTGCTCCTCAGTTGCATAGGTGAATGCAAATGGATTTTCCCCACCTATTTTCCCAAATTCTGTCTCATGTAGGGTACCGGGCATGGGATGAGGCATTGCATCATTCATTACTGCAAATGCTTAGTATTAATAATACTTTATTTCATAATTTTTGATCAAATTCCATGACTTAGTGATCAGCTTCTTTGACAGCTTCTATACAGTGAGAAGTCATTTAATGGAATTTTGCTCAGTGGTGCTTAAGATGTGTTCTTGAACTTCTGCAGGTGGTGTATTTTTTTCAGTGTATACCAGATGCAATCAACAAAACCAGCTTTTTTAGTATTTACACTGTGTATGTTTAACTGATGGAATTCATTGACACATGAAATCATGAACTTGTATAATTTAATGCAGTTCACAAAGGGGTTATGGAATCTGTCAATCTGTGTGGACATCAAGACTAGCCAAAATTGTACTTATTAATTAGAATAGATCGAAAGCACTCTCCAAATTTTAAAACTTAGGATCTAATGAAGGAAAAAAATAACAAAATACTCTGTTTACCTGCTGCACATACCTATATGTTACGTTTTTGTGTAGTCTCTCACTCTTATTTTAATATGCGCACGTATATACACACGTGTGACTCTACGTGTATGTGTACCATTGCGCTTTCATAAGAGGATCTTCAATCTTAGATAAGCTAAGCAAAGATGATAAGCAAATCTAGATCCATGCAGACTCACTCCTATGTTACATAAACATAATTCACACTTCAGTGTGCAAGGCACAATGCACAGCTCAGAGGATCCTTTGCACGATTTATGCTTATGACTGTTCTGGGTTATTTCTGTATGATTAAAAGATACCTTAGCTATGATTTGTTGTTTTTATCTTTTTACTTACTAGCTATATGAAGTCTGTGTAGGTATTAACAATGCTACAGCAAATACGATAAATAGGTAACCCCAATAGAGTAGAAATTGTCACCATTCATTCTTTATGTGTATGGATTATAAACACTGCTATAAATAAATAAGTAAATAAATAAAAGTTTGAGCAATGAACTTCCTGGTTAATGCATACACTTTTTTCTTGATGATCATCATATGACCTAAAAATGTGTGTGGTGGGTTTTTTGCAACTTTATATTGCAAGTGTATTATGAATTAAAAAAAAACCACCACACAACAAACCTGAGGCAAATGAAAAGAGGATGATTGGCTAGAGAGCTGCCTATATAAAATATTACGTAATAACCTTGGTGTCATAAATTTAAGTATTCTTATGTATCTTTTTGCTGCTTGCAGGTGTTGAATTGACATTTCTGGAGTGCATGGTTTGCAGGCTGGGTTGGCAGCCACACTGCTTTTTTAGTGTGTCTGAGATTTGTTATGGGAGATGGCTTTAGAAGGGCTGCCCTTGATAGTCTTGGTAATAAATTATTTCTAACTCTTTGTTTGCAGCATTTTGAATCTCCGTAATAGATTACTATAATTTGCATGCATGTTTATTGGAAACACACTGAGACTATCAATTCGTTTTACACATGTCAATGAAAAACTCGTTGATCACTGTTTACCTAGCCTGCTCTCCAGTTAGTGATACTGAGGATGAACACAGAAGCTTAAATAACGGCTGTTTCAGGAGGTGCAAGCAGAATCATTTGTAAATTGTTACGGTTGATGCTTGATGGCAGACTGTCCCAGATGATGTAAACAGCTGGATGAGCCTTTTGTATCTACCTCTTGATGACCAGATACTGCCAAGTCCTAAATCAGACTGTAACAGGCTCACTGAATCAAGACATCAGTCAGCTCCTGCAAGAATCTGTGAACTCTTGCAATTCTGGATCCTCTTTATCATAATTAAGCGTGCTGTCTTAGTTTCCAAAGAAAGGCATAACTTTACATCCTTAAACTTGCAGGGCTTGGACAGCCACCCAAACCTATATTCATTTTCTTCTTTTTGAACTTCAGCTTTCTAGGCTGCATATTTTAACTTGCACACCTATCGTTAGCAATCAGATCTTGTTCTTTGGGTTGATTAAATGTTGTCTGCCAGTGATAAGGAGCTTCTGCCCTCTAAGAGTCAGCGGGGTTAATCAAAGGTGGGGGGGGGGAATTGTGAAATACTGGATGCAGTAGAAAAGAATAAGATAGTTGGTACTAACTTTACTAACGTTCACAGATTTATTAGTCTGTGTGAGGTGTTTAGAATCTCATTGTCAAATCAGAAAAGTTCTGAACACAGAGTCCCCTAATGTTTTTTTTCCAAGTTAGATCTTGACATTCAGGTTCTCTGTAGTTAGTAGAAGACCACTCTCAGAAGATCTGCGTTGCATGCTTTTTTCATTTTGAAATATATCTTTAGTGTCAGGATAAAGAGAGAAAACATAGTTATGCATTCCTCTATTTTAATCATCTGGGAAGTATTTTTCATGTCATCACATATGTACTGGTCTGTGGTCTGTGACAGACTTTATTCATTTCCAAACAAATGCTGTTTTGTTTTTATATCGTGTATGTAGGAATTATTTCAAAACTGAATAGATCTAGAAACAAAACTGAGTCCTAACCAAAGGTTAAACTCTTAACAGGTCCAGAGGCCTTAAGGTGTGTGAAGCCTGGTATAAATAGTATACTGTGAAATAGGAATTTCAGTCTGTGGTAAATCTGTCTGTCCCCAGCAGCTTCCAATAAAATAATTTTATCCTTCTAGAGCACATCAATTTGATAGCTGGTGGTTCATGTATCAAAGAGCATTCTGTGAAAATATCAATATCATTGGTTAATATAAATGAAATTAATTTTTAAAGCTGGGCTAAAGGTTGACATCTGAAAAATTGCATTACTTTGCAGAAGAGAAATTTCTGTCTTCCAGTGAAATTTCAGGTCATAAGGGCAAGTAATTTTCACAATCTTCAATGGGAACCAGTGAAATATGAACTTCATTGTCACCTAGCCCCAAAGCGATAAGATAAAATGAGCTGATACATCATTTGCTGTGGTTTTATCATCTCCTCCAGTAATTGGAAGAGAAAACATAAGAGTCCTTTACCACCCCCCTCCCCAATGCCTTCACCACCCACACCCAGGCATAAGCCATTTTGCTCTGATCGATACAAAGGTCACAGAGTATTTATTTATTTATTTAATTTTTTTATGCTGGGTAGGACTGTCTAGTGGAACATTAAAGTAATGAATATGTTTAATTGAGTTTGTCACCCATGAAAATGCTGAACAGGATTGCATGGCAGATTGTGTGTGCTCACAGGAGGGACTGGATGGGAGACTACCACAGTTTGGCTGATTGTGTAAATATGTGAGATTTAAAATGAACATTTTATGTGTTGTTCTCTTGATAAATCTAAAATAAACTAATAAGCACCATGATTTATTTAAGAGCATTTAGATATTTTAAATTATTAATAATCTGAGCTAATTCCCTATTAGTTTGGTTGTACTTGTACGCATTTAAACAAAGAACAGAGAAAGAGCCCCGTCACTGTGAGTACTGCAGCTAGGAGCCAAATAGTACCTGTACAGTAGGATCTGGGGATCCTCAGCTGCAGGGCTGAGATTGTGGTGGAGATCCAGGTTCCTTATGAACTGAGAGTCAGGTTTTGTAACCTCTAAGTTCTGTAATTGTGCCTCCTGAACAAAAATGACCCTAAATGACAGAGAAAGCTGCTAGAATAATGTATTTATGGATTTTATCTCTAAACTGCAATCAAATTTTAATGCAAATTAAATGTTTTTGGTGTTTTCTTGGTGGTTTTTTTTTATTTGGTATGTCGTAACTTTTTCAGGAATGTATAAATGGTCATCAGCTATTTAAATAAGCTATTTAGTTTTTATTTTATTTGCGGCAGTTAAATTGGCTGGCACATTAAAGTAATATAATTATTCAATTACTGTTTCAGTTCCATAACCCATTTGCAGACTTAATTACTTCTATTCACATTTTCAAGATCAATAGTACTTTTCTCTACAATAAAATATACGATAGTTGATTGGTTTATTTAAAAGGTAAAGCAAAATGTTCTTTTAGTCTTCAGTAAAATATTCCTTCTAATTCAGGGGACAGCTGTAGTGCCGGTGTCTGTTAACTGTTGTATGTAGTCTTTTACAAGAGACTTTGTTTACGATCAGCATTCACGGAGGGTTTTGAAGAAGAGGTAGGGCATTTCTTTTCAAAACTGTAAAATGACAGAATAGCTTCTGAGTGAGTGTTTTAATGTTGGGACATTAGCTGATACACGACTATGAATCATGAGAAGACTTCTTTATGCATGACCTTAAATCATGATCAGCATTACATTGCTTGAGTTTTCATGCAACTCTGATTTCAGAATCTTCTCAAAGTGGAAATTGAAGCTGGCTATTCTTTACTTGCTCGTTTCTTGAGGAGTTTATTCCAGCCATGCAGTGTCAGGGCCTGCAGCATGAGTCTGAGGGCTGACTGCAGGGTTAGACCTTCATTTCTGTTACTTGGAGTAATGTACGGACTTCATGCAAAGGTGGAAGTAATTTTTTATTTTTAGTAGTGTAGTCATGCCGTCTGTTCATCTGGTGTTGCCAAAGTCTAATCACAGAACAGTTTGTCTAATGAGATTTTCTTGGAACCGTAGAACTTTAAAATTGGCTCATTTGTTTAAGTATTTTTAAATGGAATGGTAAGCTGTATAAATTGTCTTTCCTCCTATAAGGTGCAGTATCTTTCGAAATAAATGCTATAGAAATAAGTGCAGTAGATTAAACTTCAATCTGATGTATTGAATCAACTGAAATTCTCTAAATACTATTTCACATAGAGAAGGTGGTGCAATTTGTCCAGATTAAACTAGATTGTACACCCTCACTAATCTTTGCTCCACAAGTTGTCTCAGAACTGGTGGGGAGAAAAGGCAGAATGAATGAGTTAATTTTTAAGATCAACATATGGTGCAATAGTATGAAGAAGATAGTTGTTCTTAAATTCTGAAGTAGAATTCTCTGGTTTGTAGCTTCTGGGCGAAAACAGGCAAATGCAAAAATAGCTTTTGAAAGTTCTAATTCTGATAATATCAGAACTGGTAAATGATTTAAAAAAAAAGGACAAAACCCTCCTTTTTTCAGATTAAAAAAGCTGAATTTAATTTGAGGTATGAGTCAGTTTCTGCACCTAGGAGGTTCTATTAATAAAATCAGATATTTGACAGGGAATAAAAGGTTGAATTGGATTTTTGTAAGGAATACTTAGTAGCACACATGAAAGAAACGTGTTTGTCTTCTGGACCTTTTATCTACTATAGGTGGTGTGATGAGTGCAGAGCAGTGGTAATGCTGCAGTTTCCATAGCAACTGGTTCACTGGCGGGCTAGACCTCTGTCTAGGGTGCTGTCAGTGCGCCTGGAGTTTCAGAGAACGGTGTCCCAAAGAAGGTCTGTTTCCACCTAATCCAGTTTTAATTGAACTCCAGAGACTTTGAAGTGAAGCTGCAGACCAGGCAGACGCTATTCCAACTCGAAATGAAGGCCTTGCTCAGCTAGGCCTCAGCTGCTTCTTACTCCTGATAACTTCTGCTAATGAGTAGTTTAAAGAATTGTTATAGTGGTGACTGGTAGTGTTTCTGCAGTGCGGTTTGAGTTTCTGCTATAAATCCTGTTGTACTGAATTCAGTAACTTCATCATGGCTGCACAAGGTGCACAATGTAAACCCCCTCTGACATTTTCAGGTTGGTACTTTTCCTTCCAGTTTCGAAGAAGTTGCATGCAAGGTTTCCACTCACAAAAATGCGTGCTCTGCAGGGTAACAATAATACATAGTCACAGTAATAAGCGTTTGAATTTTCAGTGCACAGACTGGTAGCGACAAGCAGGCTATTCTGTTTGAATTGTCTATGCATGTAACAAAAGCCAACCACAGTGGTTTTGAATAGCACCATAGAATTATACAGATCTGCCAATTAGTGTGGGTGGGTTATGGATGTGGTATGGAAAGTGTCAGAGTTGTCCCAGTCTGATAGTTCTGCAGCTCCAGAAGTGATTAGCAACCACTGACAGTCTCTGGTCCTTTCACTGCATTTCTAGAATTTTGTTTTGGAATAGTTATTCATTTTTTCCTTTTTTTTTTCTCTGTGTATATGGGTCTTGGGGGAGAAAATGCCTGTGGCACTTATACTGAGGGGAAGATAAGGGAAAAGTAAACAGAAAGGTGTGGGAAATGGTTTGCTTTGTACATTCTGATCTTCTGTGCTTTCTGGTTTTGGCTTGTCAGTGGTGTTTGCTTTCAATTCACAAAGGTGGTACAGTGTTTTATACTGTATTGTGTAGTGCCTTTATAATGGTCCTTCTGCTCTCTGTGCTACAAAAATGCAGGTTATTTGTGAATATGTAATACATATAAGGCAAAATCCTCCTTTGTTAAAAATCTATAAACAAATTATTAGGTTCATTAACAGTCTTTGTTATGTTAAAGGCTTGAACTCCATTTGTTCATTTTTTTATATCATATACTATATTGCTCAAATGAAATTGTAGTAAGAGTGATGCTAACTAGGATTATATCTGAATCTCCTTTTCTGTGGTAGATTTCTTTTAAGTGCTTTTGTGTTTGCTAAAATTGGCAAATGTCAGATTTTTCTTCTCTTACGGTTTGTTAATCTGAGGTAGAGAAGTGTCCAGTCTCTCTGTCCCTTAATACTTCCATAATTAAGCTTTGAAATGAAAAGGAAGAAGTGAAGCAACAAAGAAACAAAGTGGCTGAGGACTGAAAATGGGATTAGTTTGAATTGTGAAGGCAGACTAAGCATCTGTGTCTGTCAGATGGGATGACAGGAATTGTAACAAGTTACTTTGACAACCGCTTACTCCATAGAGAGATTATGCTGAGTTCATTTGCAGGTTTGTGTTTAACCTTAGCTGACAAAATGATACTTAACCTCTTATACAGCCAACCTTTATAGTTCCAGAATTAATGAATGTTGCCTTAGCGATAAACTTGGGGAACATTTTTTTTCTTTAAAGACATTATTTCTTGCTTATTTGTTACAGGCCTGTTATTGCAATGCTAAAGGAAGTGCAGATACATCTAATGGCACAAGTAATAGATTTCAGAATATGTTTTTATGCTGTGTTGAAGTTCCAAACATTTCATGATGTTTCTGAAACTGCCTTGGTTATGGAAAATAGGCAGTTGTCTTTAAAGGAAAAAGTGAAATAAAATTTTAAGAATCCTTTACATGAGTATTTGAATCTGGGACTTCAAAAAAACCATTTTAGGTTCATAGCATGATTTGAAGTTTGAGCGTATTTTCATTTTGCTGCAAGTTTTGCATGTAGTTGGTAAAATCCATGTTTGTGAGTCAAGTAGTTTCTCTTTTACAAGGTATTACCTGTACCAAGAACATACAACATTCTTTCTGTTCTCTTTCTACCAGATTTTGGCGTATACAGAAGGACTCCATGGAAAATGGCTCTTTTCAGAGATTCGATCTATCTTTTCCCGACGTTATCTTTTGCAAAATACAGCGCTGGAGATATTCATGGCAAATAGAGGTACTGTATGTTTAGAGGAATGACAAGTGTTGATCTGGGGCTATGTGCATTCTGTTTGGCTGTTAGTCATGTCTTCCTTGGTATGGATTTGTGTAGATAGCAGAAAGGCTTGGATTAAGTGTCTCAATGTATAAATTAGTGTATTTCTGTAGTCTAGTTTCTCCTTTTTTGGGTTTTGTTTGGTTTTTTTTTCAATGAGAAATTAAGATAAAATATGATATCTGGGAAGCAGCAATGCCTCACTTTGATTTATATCCACGTTTTATTGTCAATCTCTAGAAACTCTTGCATAAGAATCTCTGAACTGTTATGCATGAAAGGGATTTTTGGCCCTTTGTAGGGTTGATAGTTTTTAACTATACACACCAAGAACAGCATAATGAAAGAACTTCACTACTGAATTAGACCAGCGACTGGTATGGTATACCTTCATGCTTTATTGCTAGTAATACTTTCTTTCAGTTGCACCCTAGTGCAACTGTGAGAAATAAAGGTGGATTTACTTTGTTTATCAACCTTATTTTCACCCTCCCTTTCTTCAGTTCCTTTTGCAGACACACATATATATTGTGGCAAGTCACTCAAAGTATAGTGCATTGAGACTTGGAGGACTTCCTTCTGTTATATTCTTCCCCTAAAGTTTATTTTAAACTATATTACATGATGTTTTTGCAGTATAAACTATGATTCTTTAGGTACTTTTAGTGCTTTTATACTGATAATGAAATTTCGAGAAGTAAATTTTGAAAACTGTGTACAAAGTCACCAAATAAAGTAGGTATTAAGACGACACTTTTAAAATGTAAAACGTCATTTTGATAACAATGTGAAATGTCCTGAAATCAGTAAATGTTGCATAGGATAACATGTTTTATGCTGTTAGTATGCTAATCAAAAAGTTTTTGTCTGAACTTAAAATGTTCTCTAATCTTGAATACGGCTGCTAGGTATTCAGTCACGTATATCTTAGACTGTTGTGCAAATCCGAAGTACATATTATCCAGCAGAATATTAATCATGTGCATAAAGACTTTCCTATTTTGGAGCCTGTAGTTGTACTCTCTGAAGTCATAAGTGACCATTGGTGATACCATAATTAGATCATTATTTAGATTTTTAGGTGTGATTGCATAAGTGTCACTGAAGTTTTGAACAAAATACGAAGATAATATTTTTAACAATATATCTTAAAAATATTTAGAAAGTAAACTAGTAATTGTATGAAACAATTAATATAGAAACTTTTTGATCAGTTCTAGACAGTTGATCTGTACATATAGATGTAACTTCTGTTCAGCAGGGAAAACAAATGTAGACCTTGTAAGATTTGTAACAGCAACAACTTTTATTGAAACTCTTGTTAGCGGTAAATAAAAATAGTTGTGGAAATTATAAAGAAATATGTCTGTAGTAACCTGAAGGAAACATGTCTAATCCTTTTCCTGTTCTACATCCAAGCTCAGGGTTAAATTTTATTGGGCCAGAAAGTCTAAATAAAAGGGGTAAAATTACGCCTTATTTCTTCTCTTATGTTCACAGTGGGTGTCATGTTCAACTTTCCTGACCAAGCAACCATAAAGAAAGTGGTTAACTGTCTACCTCGGGTCGGTATTGGGACTATCTTTGGACTACCCCAGACCAGGTATTTTACAATTTGAGTTAGTTTTATCTGTCAGTTCTAAGAGTTCTTTTCTCGTCAAACCAGTCTACATAGCTTGAAGCATTTGTGCCTACTAGTTTACAAAAGATGCACATCCTCACTCCGTCACTTTTGTATGTTATTTGCAATGTGCTTGTATAATAAAATCTTAAAAACTTTTGGACTTGAGATTTTTTTGTGATTTCTGTTAGATATAGGGAAGATATCTTCCTTTTTGGCAATGAGACTCAATAAGTTACCCTACTTAAGGAAAACTGGTTTCTTTATGCTTGCCAACTCACTAAAATTTAAGACTGATTTAAGACAAGCTGTAGGACTGATTAGCCTTTATGACAGTGTTCAATTATATTAGCTTGACTGTAGCATCCTCAAATCCCCTGTAGTATTTAAATGTAGCTGAAAATGATCATTCCTCATCAGAAAGATATCGTAGTGATGTATAGAACAATATAAACTAGATGTGTAGAATGGCATGTGAAGGATTGTTGTGGTGTGCTTGTCTTCTAGCTCTGGAAATAATTTTTCAAATTTTACATAATGAGAAATTAGTATTGCAGTGACAGGTTGTGTGTTTGGATCCTAAATCTGGAAATAGAAGTTGGATTGGTTAACTCTTATATTTTAAAGAATTAGAAATCAATTTTAAGTAGATTAATTTCTAAATTTTTAGAAGAAGCAACAACCCTTAATGTGTATCTTGTTTGTTCTTACTTTATATTTTTATTTTTAAAGATTTTTGTACAGAAATGGCATTAAAATAGTTGGGGATGTTTTTGGTTGTGTTCTGTAGTTTACTTTTATTTTATGAAGTACAGAAAAATTTCTCGTGAATTACAATTATAGCCACTCTGTAAGAACTTAAAAATTTCTATTTACAGGAGCAAATTATGTGTGAAAGTTTTTAAATATACCTGAAAGTATAGACAGATTTGTTCAAAATTTCACATCCAATTATACTGATAAATTTGTTTGCAGTTTAATAACGCAATTTATTAAAATGAAGAAATGTTCAGTTACTGTAACCATTTTCTTTAATTGTTTAGCAATACCTGTAAAGATTTGTCAACTAAAACTAAACCTAGATATTTTTTTTCCCTAAATTACATGGTTTGGTATTTGCAGATGTTTTTATTATGACCAAAACAGTCTTGGGAATTTTATGATAAGCTCTTCTATGCTTGATTTATCACTCCGAGGAGTGACTCTGTAGTCTTCTTTCACAAACACTAGGAATCTGGCATCAAATTCTGTAAGTGTAATTGAGTTATTTATGACTAACTCCCCACCACTGCCCAGAATTTAAATCTCAAGAGAATGGACTTCATAATGAAGTTTTATCATTTTATCGTTGTTTTTCTTTTTTCTTGAGGGATTTAAAAACATCTCCTAAAAGATTACTTAATTCTCATGTGAAATTCTAAAAGTCGTGTAATTTTCTTATTTAATGGTCTGCCATCTCTCTAAATCACTAGTAACATATTTCTGTAAAACATCAAGCCTTCATGGAACAGCTGAATTTGCACAGCTGTAAAGGGTTCTGTTTGAAAGCTTTAAAATCCTGACATATCCAGCTCTCAGATGTTTTAAATATTTCATTCTTATTAGATTTTAATACTTTAAAAGTGAACTTCAAGTATCCAAAATAGTTTGATCCCCAGAGAAATATAGCACAGAACTAGTAAAAAAGAATGCGTACAACTGCCACTAAAATTCAGGTATGTTAAAAGAACCACCGATTTTTCTAATTTTTTCAATTTTGTTTTGTTTTGTTTTGCTTTGTTTCCCAGACGCATCTCCTTGGCTAGTCCAAGACAGATTTTCAAAGCTTCCAATATGACTCAGCGATGGCAGCACCGAGAAATTTCCAACTTCGAATACCTGATGTTTCTAAACACTATAGCAGGTAACACAAATTCCTGTAATGACTCAGAAAAGGAGTTAATAGTGGCGCAGTCTCAACAGACATGGGACACTACTAGATTTTACCCTTTTAGTGAATAACTTTTTCTTTGTGTTTTTGTTCTGAAGAACGACTTCACAAAATCCCCCAAAATTGGCTTGTATGGTCTATCCAGGAATGTAGCGCCTGGATCACCTGCACTGCTGTGCCAGGACACTATTCATTCATTCCCAAATTCTAATTCATACCCCTGTGTAGTTGTCCTAATCCCTCATTCTGTAACTGCTAAACTATACATATTTAACCCATTTTATCCCACTAGTTTCTAACCAGCTTGACCTCAGTTTAGTAAATGGAGGCTAATTGTTATGTCTCATGACCTCTCTCTCATTTTCCAGCATATTTTGTTCTCAGAGCAACTTGCAAAATTTCTCAATTTTCAGCTCTTTTCTATGGTATTGACAGTGTTGAAAGGCTCATTAATTCACATGCAGACTTGGTTCTTGCTAACACAATTGGTAAAACAAATGCCTCTGCTCCTGCTAATTCCATTTTATACAAATGGTCAGTTTTGCTTGTTTCTGTAATGACTCATTAAGTCAGAGATGCTGGGATTCTGGCAGATTTATAAAAGTAGGGGTAGATCTGCTTGCCTCTTTACTCCTGAAGTTGTTTGAAGCAAATCATGATGCTGTTTTCTGTGGCTCTAGTGGATGATCCTTTCAGCTTTATTATTGAAATAATAAAGTGAACTTACCAACTTGGTATTTGAGGTTAAAAGGAACAAAAAGATGACATTATGAAGAAATTCAAAGTTTAGTTGCCGATGATGGGGAGTTAAAATATTGTCATTATGGCTATCAACTTGAAACAAATAAAGATAGATCTCACAGGATCATGTAAGTAGCCTTAATCCTGAATAAGAGATAATATGCAACATAACCAACTGGTAAGGGAATGACAGGGCCTGACTAGACCATTTAAAAATTCTGCAAACTGGGATGGAACAATACTGGATGGTGTAAGAGAACTGGGAAAATAAAAAACTTAGGTGGAGTTTTAGAAAATGTTTTCTGACAACTTGATTGAGTTGTGAAATAATGTTCCTGGGGAAGAGGTAAAAACCTGTCCTTTGAGACTTTCAAGACCAGGCTAGACAAAATCTGAGAACATACTGATTGGAGGGGATGTGAATGACTGAGCTTCTGCAACAGTATCATGAAAAGAAACAGGATCCTTGTAAAAATCATGCATTTTTAAAATTCAGACCAGGGTATGTGGTATATGTGTCTGTATGGTATACAATTATTGTAATTGAATATTTTGTTCTTACAAAAAAAAAGGACTGTAGATCCTTAGGTCGCTGGTTTCACCTTTATACTTTGCAAGTCATTATAATAAAGTACAATGAGACAAAAGCCTTAGCTCAAGCCCCACACTTGAAAAACACTACCACAGCAAATACCAGCTGTATGTAATGTACAGAGTTCTGAACCTGTGAGATCAAGAGGAACAGCTTTGAGAGCCAATAAATCAGCATTGTGATGAGTGACTATTAATCCTGTTAGATCTGTTGTTATCTCAACCCTTCGTGCCCCACTTTGGGCACCAAAAAGAACTGTCGTGGTTTAAACCGATCCACACAGCTCGTCTACTCACGCCCCGCCCCCCCCCCCGACCCTCCCCGTTCCCGCGGGGATGGGGAGGAGAATCAAGAGAATGTAACTCCCACGGGTTGAGGGAAGAACAGCCCAGTAACTAAGGTATAACACAAATCACTGCTGCTACCGCCAATGATAATATTGGTAAGAGAAATTAACAAGAGAATACGATACCACTGCTGAACGAGTTCAACCCCCCCAAAGAGAGAGTGTGCCCTTCTGGGTAACTCCCAGTTCCCTCCCTGGGCATGACGTGCTGTGGTATGGAATACCTCTTTGGCTAGTTTGGGTCAGGTGTCCTGTCTCTGCTTCCTCCCGGCCTCCCCTCATCCCCAGCAGAGCATGAGACTTACAGAGTCCTTGGCCAGAATAAACCTTACTTAACAACAATTAAAAACAATCGGTGTTATCAGCTCTCTGCCCAGGCTGGAAGTCAAAACACAGAGCTTGCACCAGTTACTAAGAAGGAGCAAAACGGCTACTGGTAAACCCAGGACACTGGAAGAAAGATATGTCCGTCTTACAGATTCATAAAGATACACATGTGAACATGAAACCAGAACAGATTTTCTGTTTTGGTAAATGGTGGTATGTCCATAGATGGTCAATGGTCAAGGAAGAATTCCCCTCAAAGTGAATTCTCTAGATGAATGGTTATTACTTGCAAAATTTCTCAATCTAAAATCTTGAGCTGCTTCATTCTGCTTTCACATACTGAGTTTAATACAGTATGTAAAAATACTGCTTTAATTTTCAGTATCAACGAAAGTAATTTGCTCTCCTTTTTTTTTTTTGAAGTGTTCCTCCTTAAAAAAACCCAGGAGACAAGATAACATAATCAAGGAAAGTACTGCATAGAACATGAACAGATTTAACTGTCACATACTGTATGCAGAAGCACTTACAGTTAAAGTGAAATGGGCTACAGTGCTTTAAACTAAACACTAGCAATTTGTAAACTTTTTCATTATCCATTTCAATAAAGCAAAGTAGAATACTGAAATGATAGAAGATCTGAAATAAATTACAGTTTTCTTGAAGAGCTCATCAAGTTATATTATTGTATCTTTAAAGATTGGTAGTTTAGTTAAATATGACTTTTAACTCATGGCTTTTTTTTGTTGTTGTTGTTGTTCTTGTTGATGTTTGTCAGGTCGAACTTACAATGATTTAAATCAGTACCCTGTCTTCCCTTGGGTTATCACCAACTATGAATCAGAGGAGTTGGACCTTACACTTCCTAGCAACTTCAGGGACTTGTCAAAGGTATTTGTCGTCAGACACAGCGTTTTTTTTTTTTCCTGTCCAATATTTATCACAGTAG
This sequence comes from Lathamus discolor, assembly GCF_037157495.1. Taxonomy (NCBI): domain Eukaryota; kingdom Metazoa; phylum Chordata; class Aves; order Psittaciformes; family Psittacidae; genus Lathamus; species Lathamus discolor. The sequence goes on along the minus strand of NC_088884.1, from coordinate 102,527,607 downwards.
CTTTCAGTCTTGTGAATGTTTTTTTTGCATTTGGTGCAATAATGCTAAATGCACAACCATTAACAGTGTTTTACTTCTAAATGCATATACAGATAACAGGGACCAGAGTATGGAAAAATGAGTTATTGAGGTATTCTTACTGCTTCTGATTGTATCAATTTAATAACTGTTCATGGAAGGCACTCTTAGTTGGAGCATACATGTTACATTTAATTTCAAAGTTTAATGAGTTAGGAGTGCTGAAGCTGGTAAATACTGAAAACTATCCAAATAATTTTCTGGTTTTCTGATGAGAACTGTGCTTTCTTTAGTGGCTTTGCCACTTAAGATACGTTACACTTACAGTAGTTTTATCATTGCCCTTATTCGTATAAGTAGAAACTATCTTTTCACTTCTTCTGTGTACCCCTTAAGGTATGCTCAAGTAACACAGTTGTCCTTTGTCAGACAAACTTGGCCAGTTTTTAACAACTTCTCCAAATGACTCCTTTCTGGAAGGCTAGCCTTGTTTTTCTAAGGTTCTTTCCCAAACAAACATATGCAGTGCAATATTATACAGCCTGTTTAAAACTCTGTAGAATGTGATTATTCTCTTTCTATGTTTTCCAAGAAAAGAATATTTCATTTTACAAGCTAGAAGCATCTCTTATTTTCTCTACAAAGCCAGGTGCTGTGATCATCAAGCAGGATCTTTTTCTAAGAGCTAGCTATCATGGGAATGATTGGCACATGGAGCAATATAGTTACTTAATGGAAAAGGCAAAAAATGTATTTTAATTATAGCTTATTTTTTTGCAAAAGTCTTCTATGCAATTTTTTAATTTGATTAAAAAAAACCCCAAAAAATCAAAGAAGTAAAGTTATTTTTAAAAGTTCTTGCTGTAAGTTCACAATCAATTAAGCTAAACACTGTGAAAATCTCCAGAAAACTGTTTTTTTCAACTGCATATTTAGTATTTTAGCCTTAAAAAAGGTATTATATAGTCATCATATCACAGAATCATAGAATGGTTAGGGTTGGAAAGGACCTCAAGATCATCTAGCTGCAACCCCCCTGCCATGCCCACCTTCCACTAGACCATGTCACTCAAAGCCCTGTCCTACCTGGCCTTGAACACTGCCAGTGATGGAGCTTTTACCACTTCTTTGGGCAACCTGTTCCAGTGCGTCACCACCCTCACAGTAAAGAACTTCTTCCTTATGTGTAACCTTTCCTTATAGTGAACTTCTGCTGTTGAAGTTTTAACGCATTACCCCTTGTCCCTTTGCTACAGTCCCTGATGAAGAGTCCCTCTCCATCATATTGATATGTATGTGTGTATATATACATATATGTATCTATATATTTGAGAACTGTATGATATCTTTTGTGTGTGTATATGTAGGTACAAATAAAAAGAAATATAAATAATGTTTTAAGTGTAAAGCAGTGATACACTGACGTACTGTTACTGTAACATTTTCTAATAGCGTTACTTAATTTGAAGAAGTCATGAACTCCATGCTTTCTCAGAATGTCTGACTGACGCAAGTTCATATTCATGGGTAAAGCTACACGTATTTTCTATTTTTAAAAATATTTTTAAGGTAAACAATATTTTAAAATAATTTATTTGAATGGAATTTAACAAATGCTTTCATAATAATTCCCATGCCAAAACAACATCTGAAGGTAGTTTACAACTAAAAATACTTATCACCAATCTAGACTACCCATGTGAAAATTGAAAACTTCAGCTCTGTGTGGCTTGAATTAGTATATGAATTAATCATAATTGATGATTTTTGCAACATCATTTTCCATTAACTTCTGTATATATCATGTCATTGCTAAAATAACTCAAGAAAAAAAATTGGATTCTCCAGCTACTATACTTTCAAGGCATCTCCTTGTAATTGCATTTTAACTTGTAAATCTGTCAATTCAGTCAGCACTATAGTCCTAGTCTTTCTTCCTCCACCCTGAAATAGAACTAACTGCAGTGTAGAACAATTTTTCCTCATTTTAGATCAGGTACCACTCTTGTCTCCATCAAGAAATCAGATGGCAAACCTGATCTTTTTCTGTGTGTTTTTTAATTAACAGTGACTGGTTATATGGATTTCTGTGTTCATGAAAGTAGTCTTTGAGGATTACTTAAGTACACGTTAAGTTCTGAGGGAATCTTTTCATTGCTGTTGCTGAGAGAGGACATTACTTAAGGATGTAACCAAGTGGACATTACTTAGGTTGCATCTATATCTATACCTATACTTAACCTTCTCAATCATATGTTTGAAAACTGTGAAGTTAATACAGGAAATAATTATTACAGTATTAGATTTTGAATAATAGCAAATTGCAATCGTATTGATAGTTGTGGATGTTAACTGTAATTAAAATACATGTGCTCTGTATATTAGAGAGGGGAAACTGAGGTTACATAGAAGGAAGAAGTTCTTTACTGTGTGGGTGGTGAGACACTGGAACAGGTTACCCAAAAAAGTGGTAAATACTCCATCCCTGGCAGCATTCAAGTTCAGGCTGGACAGAGCCTTGGGTGGCATGGTCTAGTGTGAGGTGTCCCTGCCCATGGCAGTGAGGGGTAGAACTAGATGATCTTGAGGTCCTTCCCAACCCTAACTATTCTATGATTCTGTGTCATTCACACTGTATTATGAGTACAAGGAGTTTAATTCATATTTACGCTTGTAACATGGCAGTTTCTAATCTTTAACAAATGATAGGCAGAAAATTGCCCCTGTTGTTAGGGAATAGTTAATTTTTATGCATATATATACATTTAATGTACATTTTGCCTTGTATTCTATGTTGTTGATCAGACAGTGAATCTTGACCTCTGGGAATGTAACTGCTCTTCTGGATGAATGCCAGTCCTTCCCATACATACAGTGAGCATCTTTATGCCATACCTGTCTCTGACATACCAGTTCAAGTTTTGGCTACTATTTCAGGCATTTCTAGCAATATCAACTCTATGTAGTTTAAATGTTCAATTTTGTGTCAGTTAATGAATTCATGACAAATATCTGAAAAACTTTGCTAATATTCAACTATCAAAATGTTTGAATGTCATGCATATTGTGTTATTTTCGTTGTAGTACAGTTATCTTGGGGGTAATACTTCAAAATAAATGCTAATTCTTTATCATAGCATTTTTGGTACCTAAGAACTGAAAAATTAACAATTTTTTTTTTTTTTTTAACTTTAGTGTTAGTAATTGCAAGTTGAAGTTAGGTATTAGAAAGTGTCAAATATGAATAACAGTTTTGTATATATATTAGCTAGAGGTCCACAGTTAGTACAGATTTAGAGAACTGCAGTGTATAGGTTAAACCAACACTTTATTTAAGCAGCTTCTTATGGCATTGTTTTGAACATCAGTCACACAATGATAAACCAAAGCAACTGAAATGGATTGTGGTTAATATTACTGTCAGCCTGAAGAATGCTTCTGACAAATGCCAGGAGTGCACTGCCAGTCTGTTACCCTGCTTTGACTCAAGTGTTTATTTCTTAAGAGGTGACTGGTTTGGAATGAGTATTACATATTATATTTATAGCTGCATATATTTTATTTATACAACAGACACGGTTTCCCACCAGAATGTGTCCCATTTTATGCATTACTTATGTTATTCAAAAGCACTTTTTTTGTTTTTCCTATTCTTTATTCAGTGGAAGCAATAAATTGTGTTGTGTTTCTGGACTTGGATAAGGAAAAAAAAGTAGAAGTACACAATATCAGAGCATGATTTTTTACTCTCTGAAGTTTGTTACAAGATCTTGCTATATGCAAGTAGCTGTTGATAATTTTTCTTTTATAAGGCACAAAATTTCTGTAAGATTATAAACTGACACTACTAGAAGAAGAAAATTATGCCATCCTTAAATCTTCTTTTATCTTCACCATGGCTACATGTGTACATAATAATATTTTTATTTGTATTTTTATCATTTTAATGCAATATTTGGTAAATCATCTTCAATTTTATAGTGGCTAGAATGACTCCTTTTCCAGTCAAGTGTACAAAAGCAACAAATAGCTCTCACCTCCAGTGAAGTGAAGGGTTTAATTGGTATGTGGGAGCCAATGATCTCAAATACACTTGAACAGTAGAGAAGTAATAGATTTTCTTACTATGACAAATTAGACTAGTTTTGTTGTTCTAATGTAAACTTCACTGTTGACTTCTTCAGCACACTAGCCTGAGCTCAGTTGCAGGGTGACCATTTCAGGAGCACAAAATTGCTGCATATATAACTTAAAGAAACAGAGTGGGATGGTCATGAAATTTGCTTAGTTCTCTCTTGTTACCTCTTGGCAAAGAGATAGAAAGTAATGAATGTTTTGATGTGCACCTATTATAGTTTTGTAGATTTTTAAAAGACTTTTTTTTTTTTTTGTCTACAGAGGCATTAAAACTTGTACAGCATTCTGTAAACCAGTGGTTTTCATGCAGGAAATGAAAATTACATTTTATTCAGCTTGTGCTCCAACACAAAATCAGTGCAGGTTACTACCAGTTAAAAGTGATAAACTCACCAGGACTCAATGTCCTTCTAAGCATAAAGCATACTCCAGAACTGTACACTAAAGAAAGGTGAGGGGAACTCTAGTTAGAGTAGGAAAGGACCTTAAGATCATCTAGTTCCAACCCCCCTGCCATGGTCAGGGACACCTCACACTAAACCATGTCACCCAAGGCTCTGTCCAACCTGGCCTTGAACACCACCAGGGATGGAGCATTCCCAACTTCCCTGGGCAACCCATTCCAGTGCCTCACCACCCTCACAGTAAAGAACTTCCTCCTTATATCCAATCTAAACATCCCCTGTTTAAGTTTTAACCTGTTACCCTGTGTAATGTCACTACAGTCCCTAATGAAGAGTCCCTCCCCAGCATCCCTATAGGCCCCCTTCAGATACTGGAAGGCTGCTATGAGGTCTCCATGCAGCCTTCTCTTCTGCAGGCTGAACAGCCCCAGCTTTCTCAGCCTGTCTTCATATGGGAGGTGCTCCAGTCCCCTGATCATCTTCATTGCCCTCCGCTGCACTTGCTCCAACAGCTCCATGTCCTTTTTCATTGAGGACACCAGAAGTGTACACAATACTCCAAGTGAGGTCTCACGAGAGCAGAGGAGAGGGGCAGGATCACCTCCTTCGACCTGCTGGTCATGCTCCTTTTGATGCAGCCCAGGATACGGTTGGCTTTCTGGGCTGCGAGCGCACACTGCTGGCTCATGTTCATTTTCTCATCAACCAACATCCCCAAGTCCTTCTCTGCAGGGCCGCTCTGAATCTCTTCTCTGCCCAACCTGTAGCTGTGCCTGGGATTGCTCCGACCCAGGTGTAGGAGCTTGCACTTGGCATGGCTAAACTTCATAAGGTTGGCATCAGCCCACCTTACAAGCTTGTCAAGGTCCCTCTGGATGGCATCCCTTCCCTCCAGCTTATCAACCGAACCACACAGCTTGGTGCCATCGGCAAACTTGCTGAGGGTGCACTCAATCCCTCTGTCCATGTCACCAACAAAGATGCTGAACAAGACTGGTCCCAACACCGATCCCTGAGGGACACCACTCGTTACTGGTCTCCAGCTGGAATTTGAGCCATTGACCACAACTCTTTGCATGTGGCCATCCAGCCAGTTCTTTATCCACCAAGTGGTCCATCTATCAAATTGATGTCTCTCCAATTTAGAGACAAGGATGACCTATGGGACAGTGTTAATGCTTTGCACAAGTCCAGGCAGATGACATCAACTGCTCTTCCCCTCTCTGTCAGTTCCGTAGCCCCATCATAGAAGGCCACCAAATTGGCCAGGCAGGATTTCGCCTTAGTGAAGCCATGCTGGCTGTTACCAAGCACCTTGTTGTTTTTCATGTGACTTAAAGTGCCTTCCAGGAGAATCTGCTCCAAGATTTTGTCAAGCACAGAGGTGAGACTGACTGGTCTGTAGTTCCCTGGGTCATCCATTTTCCCCTTCTTGAAAATGGGGGTTATATTTCCCTTTTTCCAGTTGTTGGGAACTTCACCTGACTGCCATGATTTTTCAAATATGATGGCCAGTGGCTTAGCAACTTCATTTGCCAGCTCCTTCAGGACCCGTGGATGGATTTCATCAGGTCCCATGGACTTGTGTACGTTCAGGTTCTTAAGATGGTCTTGAAGCAAATCCTCTCACACAGCTTGCCTGAGATCTTCATTCTCACAGTCGAGTGAGAACTGACAATAGTGCACGCAGTGGTTATGGCCTATTTTGATAGGCAATTACATGTGGAATTTAGGCACTGAAACCTTAGATGCTTGACACTGCTGGGCTCAGCATGTGCCCTGGTTGCCTTGTCACTGCTATTTCAAGCAGTAAATTTGTCATCTGTACTTGTGATGAAAGATACCACTTAATTAAAAAGCATTCCAAAGCCAAACAGACTAAACTGTCAGGGCAGTTCATGTGAATCCCTGCTTTATTTCCTGACAGTACAGGAAATCACAGAATCCCAGAATCCCAAGGGTTGGAAGGGACCTCAAAAGATCATCTAGTCCAACCCCCCTGCAAGAGCAGGGTAACCTACAGTACATCACACAGGAACTTGTCCAGGCGGGCCTTGAATATCTCCAGTGTAGGAGACTCCACAACCCCCCTGGGCAACCTGTTCCAGTGCTCTGTCACTCTTACAGTAAAGAAGTTCTTCCTGATGTTAACGTGGAACTTCCTATGTTCCAGTTTACACCCATTGCCCCTTGTCCTATCACTGGATATCACTGAAAAAAGCCTAGCTCCATCATCCTGACACCTACCCTTCACATATTTGTAAACATTGATGAGGTCACCCCTCAGTCTCCTCTTCTCCAAGCTAAAGAGACCCAGCTCCCTCAGCCTCTCCTCATAAGGGAGATGTTCCACTCCCTTAATCATCTTTGTGGCTCTGCGCTGGACTCCTTCAAGCAATTCCCTGTCCTTCTTGAACAGAGGGGCCCAGAACTGGACGCAATATTCCAGATGTGGCCTCACCAAGGCTGAGTAGAGGGGGAGGAGAACCTCTCTTGACCTACTAACCACTCCCTTTCTAATGCACCCTAAGATGCCATTTGCCTTCTTGGCCACAAGAGCACATTGCTGGCTCATGGTCATCCTCCTATCCACCAGGACCCCCAGGTCCCTTTCCCCTTCACTACTTTCCAGATAAAAATAAAATATTTCAAACTTTGTATGAGAATCTCTGGCAGTTAAGAAAAGGCTCAGTATATTTTCTAGGATTTAGGATCGCCTCAAGAAACAGTGGTAGAGATAATCAAGCCCTATCTACAGTCTGCCTGAAGCAGTGGTATCTGAAGGGGAGACACATTTTTCATTATTCCTTTGTTTGTCCGTTAGGGATTTTGATGCTTTTAGTATAAAGTATATTTATCAGATTCTCTCCATTATCATATAATAAGTCTTGGAGGAGTGGGAAAACTCCATCCTCTCTAAAATTGTGTGCAGAATAGGGAACAGTTCTGAGAAATTATTACAGAAAGTGGTTTATCACCTTGTTGTAGATCTACATTTTATCTCCATACCTGATTGTGCAAAGGGATCCACAGATCTGGACATTTGACATAGTTTTTTTAAGGGAAGGAGGCAGTCAAACAGGCAGCAGTACTTCAGCAGTATCTTGATTTTTACAGATGCATGTGTTTGTAAAATTTAGTAAACCGTAAAAGGGCAAAATCCATCTGAGAGAACAAAGACCCTTTCTTCCTAATCTGTCCTCTTTGAATATAAAGAGAGAGCTAAAAGGGGTGGTGGTGGTAATTTTTATTGGGGTCCTTATTTGTGATATGAGAACTCAAAAGTGAAGTTCCTCTTTGAAGAAAGCTGTGCAGGAGTATAAAGTTGTCTTATTCAAATCCCAGGACAGTGCTGTGATTTTAGGACTGTTATGGGTTTGCTTTGCTTGGACCAGAAAATCTATTGTGGAATTAGGAATAGTATCAATTAATTATAGGTTAGAAGGGATCTCAAGGATCATCTAGTCCAACCTTCTTGGCAAAGTATGACCTAGACTAGATGTCCCAACACTGTGTCAAGCCAAATCTTAAAAGTGTCCAATGCTAGGGAATCCATCACTTCCCTGGGGAGATTATTCCTATGGCTGATTGTTCTCATTGTGAAAAATGTTCCTCTTGTGTCCAACTGGAATATCCCCAGGAATAACCTGTGCTCAGTGCCCCTCACCTCAGCACTAAGGTGCTGAGTAGTCTGTTATACTCCCATGAAAAGTTTTGATTTAATCATGTAAGTTTTTTTCCATTTCTGTACAGGGAGAAAGTGATGTTGTGAGTCTCTCAAACGCCAGTAACCCTCAGGCAGATTCTGTCAGGGACTTTTGTGAGTGATAAAATTGGTCTGTTATCCTTTCTGAAAGCTGAGTCAATCTGTTCTATCATTGACTTTATCGCATTTGCCAAAAATAGGAAGAAAAGCTGCAAATGGTCCCATGGGTCTGCGACTCATCTGCTACAGTCATTTGCTTCTAGGTCCCAGGCTTGGTTGCAGCACCCTGGTCAGGTCCCTATCCGGACCCATGCCCCGTGCCCTCCAGCAGGTGGTTCAGGACCACGGAGAGGGGCATCCCTTCCAGATTCTAGCGGTTCTGTTAAAATGCAGCAAGTGAGCCACAGGAAACCGTGGGGCACGTGTCTGGTCATAAAATGCACTAGCATTCAAAATAAAGTAATTTCACACATGCCTTGGGCCAGAGATACTTTAAATGTACGTTTTCTGTCTTCCTAATGTAAAGTGAATGTTACTCTCTTGATACACTGTTTCTTCCTTTTTACATTCATACGTTTGAACTCCAGCAGATTATGAGCTGCTACAGCACACGTCTGTGTAATTCAGATTTCTAAACAAGCATCATGGTGTCTAAGTTGAAAATTGTACTCATACTGCAAGTGAGGATGTGATTTATCTCACCCAACTGGAGCTGTCTAAAACTGAGTTGATCAAACTGCTAGGAGCAGGAAGCCTGTTGGGGTCAAAGGACAGTCCAGTTATAAAAATAGTACTCAGAGAAAATGAGAACATGGTAAAATGATAATAATAATGATAGTCATTGTTTAATGAGGAGTTTAAGGAGGCTCTCAGGCTGTGTGTGTATTTTGATGGACACATCAGATGATCTGTCCCAAACTCAAATCTCAATAAATGGAAGTGTGGATCCAATGAAGGAAATAGATAGAAAAAGGTCAGTAAAAGAAGATGGTGTGATCCTAAAAGCTTGAACTGAATAGTCTAATAAGATTAAGACAAAATAATTTACATATAATATCCAGCCAATCACTTGAAACTTCCTCAGTATGAGAAACATAAGGTTACTTTCCAGAGTGAGGTGGTCACTGGCATTCTGAAGGTCTTTGCTGTACTTTATACTAGCCACATATGTGGTAATCCAAAAAAGAAAATTGAAAGGGAGCTGGTAAAACTTTCTGACAATACTAATTTGTTGATGGTATTGAGAATGATGGCTGACTGATCAGGAGATCTTGTGAATCTTAGTGAAGCAATGCATGTGTGAATTGGTATACAGTGACGGGCACTTGGCTGGCTATTTATATTCAGGACAATATAATCTGATTGTAATAGTTCTATGAAACAGTACAGGTTACAGTAAAATCTCTTTGAACTTTCCCAAGTGCATCTTTCTAGCCGTCTGCTGCTGCTCTTTTGGTAGGGCTTGGTGTTTAAACATAACACATAATGTATATTTTGTGTGCCTTGGCTGTGTTTAATCTGCAGAAAATGCAAGTTTGTGCCAGCTTTTAGCTTGAGAACCTGTGATGTTAGTATAAGCCAAAAGAATTATGGTTTTAGTTCTTATTATCTTATATAGATCTGGTGCTAGGTGTAGTGGCTGCTGTTTTCTGTGACAGTGGCTGGCATGATGTGTTGGCAGAGGAGCATGTTCTGTGAAGGGAAGACAGGGAGAGAATGTTTTCATCTCCTGCTGTGATTCAAGTACATGGAACTTCTCAATAAATCCTGTTTCTCAAAATTCATAAAGGATTTTTTTTTTTTTTAATAAGTGGATGGTGATGCAGGGATTTCTTTCACTTGGCAGATTATGTCATAGATAGTATGTGGAAAAGGTTGCTTTTATCTGGCAGGGGTATTTTCTAAGTTAGGCAATTACAGTGCCATACCCTTCTTAGTGCCTGCAAGCAGCTTGATTTCTTCTCATGAGTCTCAGGGACATGCAGCTGGCTTTCTTCCTGACCCTTTGTAAGTGTAGAACACAACAGCATGCTTCAGTTTGGCTTCTCAGTAGTATTAGGGTGTAGTAATACCTCAAATACATGTGACTGATTCCACTGTGCTGAACTGTAGATTAAACCTTATGTAAAAGTGTATGTGTGCTTAATTAGTTTGCAAGTTTGCAGTTCAGCAGTATATTGTACTGGAATCTGCTGTAATAGCATTTAATACTACTGTTTGTAATATGAAGGCATGGAGATTTTTCCTCTAAATTCAAATCCTTCCAAGACTTCTGGTGACCTGAGGTGTATCACTGTCGCTAATGTATCGCTGATGTTGCTGAGCATTCTTGTTTTTTTTAATTTTTGACGCTTGAGATTAGTTTATAATCCATTTTTGAACTTTAGACTTTGGGAATCTTCCCTGTTTTTTAATCATTAAATCTTATTTATATTGACATGTTCAGACATTCTAGTTATTAGACCATCTTTAGATCAGTTTTTGTGACTGTTCTTGTCATCATCAAAGGAATGTGTGCACTCCTAAAAAAAAACCTTCATAATAAACCATGTGTAGAGATACTTTTAATTTGCATGCACACAACGATTGTTTGCTTTTATTCCAGCCCTTTATTGACTTGTCAGTTTGTCCAGAATAAAAAATTGAGTTCTGGAAAATATATTTACAACAAAATGTGATCTGGTAAATATCATTGCATGATTTCTGGTAAATAGGGTCTTTTTAAAGAAAGCTGGTAAGTCCTGACTGTTTAAAAAAGCGTGTTTACATAAAAAAGCTTCAGTGGGCTTAGTGTGTATAGAATATATGAAATTTATTTTAAAAAACACTGAGATCAGAGGATTATAGAATTTCATCCCATATACAGTGCATCAGGAAATGCCCAAGAATCCTATGCTTCATAAAAATGATGATCACAGTCACCTGGTTATACTTGTCACTTAGTTAAAGGACCTGCTGGGAAATATTTGTCTGCACTCTAAGTAAGTTGTGCACACAAGTATTAAATTAAGTGTATATCTTTGTTTCTTCAATCATGTAAATAAAATAAATAAATAAAAAATGTCTAAGCAAATAAATAATTTTCCTGTAAAAGTAACTACACATTTGTTGTAGTGGAGTGCTCTTGACTGGCTTTTGTTGTATTACGTGCACCAGCCCATATAGGTGAGAAGATGCTAAGTCATTTAAAATGAAGTCATAAGAGAGGAATCAGTCCTTAATCTCATCTAGCTCAATATCTTGCCTCTATGAACAGCCAGTAACAGGAGCCTAGTGAAAAAGAATAGAGGGCATATGAAGCATCATCCTTCCCTTAAGATAACCTCCCACATTTGGCAACCAGAAGTTTAACTACTTTGTGAACTTGGGAGATAATTCAGGCAGTCAGGTTTAGTGGCCACTGATGGACTGGTGATCTAGTTGTCTTTTTTTGGCTTGAGAACCTGTGATTTTTTTGTTTTATTATTTTTATATTTTTTTAAACCTATTTATATTTGTTCTGTATTCCTCCCTGGAGCAATGAAAGTATTATATGAGAATTAACCTAATTATATGAGAAGGTGTAAGTTTCTTCGCTTTGTAACTAGGGTAATTATGGCTTTGTTTATTTGTTCTCTGTTGACCATATGAAGTCTTGCTTGCTTGCAACTCTTCTTTATATTTGAAAATTGTTTTAGCTCTAGGTCGGCATAAAAAGAACAGGGAAAACAGGGAGCATTCTTCAAAACTTGCTTTATGTTATTGTCCAATTTGTTTCCCTTCTCCCTACAAATTTGCAAGTGTCATAATTATTTGAAATACCTGTATTCAGAATAATGGATTAGAATTATAACTGTAATGAATTAGAATTATACAAGTATAATGACCTGCCAATTCTAAAGGGGAAGAAGCTTAGCTAGGTGGAACTACTGTTATCCAGAAGATGTCTACTCAACAAATTCACCAGAGATGTGAGTTGACTTTAGTGATTGAAACAGAAGGCAGCACAGCTATGTGAATTTTTCTGATTTGCTATCTTGATGTCAAAGTCGTTAAACTCACTAATATTCTTAGTTATTGCACAGCTTCAACATTACATATGCAAAAGATGTTTGACCATAGGATTCCTTATTTCACTAAGAAACCACATGAAATTCAAGTTTCTGCTTGTGTTGAAGTTCTCAAAAAATGAGTGTTATAAGTGACTAAAATATGCTTTACAGTTAATAATAAAACCCCCAATAAGTCAGTTTTGAATTGGAGCATAAACTGTTGTGTATCACCTAAATGCACACTGGGGAAGAATACAGAACTTCTGTCAAATTCTTTCCCTTTGGCTTTAGCCGGATTTTGACATCTGAATTCATAGTTCTGTCCCCCAGCCTAGTCTTTTACATAGGATTTGGGCATCTGCTTTGAAACCAGTTCTTTCGGGAATGAATTGGTAAGGATTGTTTTTCTCCTTGGTGGATTGTTTCCAGTATTTAAATCTTTCTCAGGGCAGCTCAGAGACTGGTTTAGTTGATCAATCAGGGCAGTTCAAACAGTTCAGCAGAAAATTGTTTGCTGTTTTATTTGGGACGTGGTTCTTCAATGAATTTGAGTCAGATATGGATGAAAGTAAAATGCTCTCTAAAGAAGATGGGGGAGTTGCAGGACCTGATTTTTAAGAAAGCAGTACTCAGTTGTTTGAGATGAAGAATGTCAAGTTTTAGCAGGGAATGCGAATAGAGGGTGATACGGCATTTTGTGGCTGCTCCCAAACACAAAAGTGACAGATGAAAAAGTAGTGTTCTACATTATATGAGTTTATTCCCAGATATTTCCCAGCTGACCTAAGCTAATGAAGTTTGGATATAATTAAACCCTTGCATCTTCTCTTCATATCCCTGTCTGGGAAAAAGAAGCTTTACTCAGATGATCAGGAAGTCCCACTGACATTATTACAAGTATTGGCTAGTTCTGGGAGTTAGTTGTGTGTTGGTAATACATAAAGTAACTAAAGAAGCAATACAACAATGAGAATACTAACACTGGAACACTGAACACATTTCAGATTATCTGTACAATAGAATACATCGATAAGTGGGCAGGCTGCAGAGAAATCTTAAGGGTGGAAGAGATACTTTAAAATGGAAGACCTGAAGAACTTAATTTCTTTTGTTTATTAAAAAGTCTAATTATAGTCTGTAAATATCTTCATGTACAAAAAATACTGGGTAAGTAGAGACTCTGTGATATGTCAGAGAGTAGTGTAATAAGATTCTTCAGTAACCCACCAGCAAATTTATAGCTGAACTGAAGTGCATATTTTTTAGAATGAGGATCAAATTATCAATAGAAAAAGCTTCCAAGAAAAGTAGGAGATTGTCCATGTACTCAAGAATCAGCTGCCTTTATAGAAGGCAGGTTGGCCAAATACAGCTCATGCTATAATCAAGTGTAAACAGTTGGGCTCAAAGTGATGTAATGGAAAGGCATTTAATGGCTTGTCATACAAACACAAAGCTAGATGAGATGACCTAATGGTCTCTCTGGTCCTTTAAGCCCAATGAATATATGAAAAATACCAGTAATGAAAACCAGATAGTCATCTTGAAAATAAAATGTATGAAAAACAAACATCATACTTGGCAAGGATGCTACAAGACATAATTCAGTGATACAAACAATTGTATTCACAGAAATCCAAATACCTGGTTGGATGTGGATAAGAAAACAGTATAAGATATCACACAGGAAGCTTTTTTTTTAATTTCTCCACCCCCTACTTTTCTCCTCTTTAAAACTCTCTCCTCCTTTACCCCCTCCTTGATGAAGACATTCTGAAATACAAATTTCAAAGAATTACATTTTCATTAATTTTTAAATCTGTTTGCACTGATCAGCATAAGCTTAGTTTCTGGAACTGCCTACTTTTCAGAACTCACAGGCACTTGTGTAGATCTCCTTAACAGGGAAGACAAAACGATTGTATCTCAACTGTTATCTGCAGTAGTTTGCTGCCATAGTATCTAGTCTTTCATGGAGTTTGAATATCAATGAGTTAAAAACTCTTGCCAGTTTTACAATGGATAGGAGACAGTAAAAGTGGCACTTTATTTTAATAGCAGAAGCCTGTGTAAGAACAGTTAGAAAAGGCCTTCTGGGTAAAGAAAAGGGTATGTCTGCTTATCTGGAGTAACACTAAGAAATAAAGACAAATCAGATAGGAATAAAAAGCAAGTCTTTTTCTTCTTAAATGTGTAGCTATACATAAATGCATCATAATTCTTTTTGTATAAGACTTCAGACTGCTTTTGTTAGGTTATTAGCAATTTTAAAAAATGTCTTGTGTTCTTGAACATAAGTAAGTGACAGAGAGAGGTTCTGCCTTTTGTAGAGGCAGGATTCTGCCTTTTATAGAGGAGCAGTGAGCATTCTGCTTTCTTCTGTTGACTGCAAAAGGGCCTCTTCTGAAAATGCAGGCAAGAAGGGCCACTGTTCCAAAGTCTGGCACAGGGTAAGATTAAGAACCAACAAATATAACTGTACACCATAGCATATGGACATATTTAACAGCAGCAGATAGTAAGAGTCAGTGTGTTTTCTCAGTTATTTTTCAACAAACCATTTTTCTTTGTTGTGTCTTAAAGAAAGCAAGGAAGCGTGGTCCAAGGACTGAGATTTACTATATTCAGTTCTTAGTCAAAATGTGAGGTTTATTTATTTTGAGGTATTCCTAAATTTGATAGCACTTGGAAAATTAATATCGAATGAGTTTGGATTTTTTAGGAATAGCCTGTAACTTTCGTATTTGTAGCACAATATTGTTAGAACAATGACTTTGGGTTAAAAAACAGCTGATCATGCTGCTGGAGAAGAAAAAAACCAAAACTTCCTTACTTCAGTTCTTCCTCCACTTTGGACCCTTTCTGGAATGAGCTCTCACTTGGAAACCATATGCATAATTCTTTTTTCAGTATAGTTTGACAACTTAGCAGCCATAAGTAAATTCTTTTTTCATCTTGTCTCTTGTAATCTCATCCATTGTTTTTGCATATTGAATTTTTCTGTTGCTACTTCTCTTCTTTTTTTCCCCCATCTAAATATTTTTTTTTTTTTTTATTGCTGAACTAATATCTAAAAGGGTACTTAAAATAAAATGTATTCTGGAATTTGTGGATATGCAACCTTTTTAGTTTGTTCCTCCTTAGTGATCTGTAGCCATAGAGAAACCATGTTGAGTATTGTGAATTTGTGGTCTCACAGCTACATCTAGCATAGCTTAGTTTACTCTTTTTCCCTTGGCACTTACGCACAGGGGAGGGAATGCAGTATGCAATCATGATACCCTGTTAATTTTGAAATATAAAATAATGACAAAATTTCAATTAATTTGTTTACTAAATTAAAAGTCAGATGGTGTTTTAATATTCCTTGTATGTGCTTTATTCTGTAGCTCAACCTTACGTAAGTGTTCACAGTGCAATGTAACACACTAGAATCACCTCATCCTTAGAAGCAGTTGTCAGAAAAATATGGGCCTGCCTGGTAGAATGTATTAGCCCAATACATTGTCTCCATTTTATTATGAAGCTGCTGGGGAAGCTGTGATATACAGCACTGTCATTACAGATCTATTGTTAGAAGGGTTCTGCAGTCTTCTGTGTGCTGCCATTAATTTATAGCAGTAAACAACATGTAGCCCTCCAACTGCAGCAAAGCAGAATCTTTTAATGAGGTGGATGTTATTACCACAATAAATCAGTGCATTCGTGTAATGTATAATTCAATGTGTGTATTCCCACTGTAACTTCTCTGAGTAAGCTGATAGTGTATCATTGTCAGTGCACAGCTCCATGGTTCTTTTTTTTTCCCTAAGCTTTCTTTCATTTGGGGACTTTTATTATTTGCTTGCAAATAAATGTGACATGTCTTGATAGTTGTCCTGTTGCAGGCTTCAGAAACCAACTGTAACAATAACAGCCAAAATCAATACTGTGGATTCTGGCTATATGGATCTCTGCATGATACCATTATTTGTTTTTTTTATTATTTTTCTGAAAAGAGAATGAAATCAATTCTAATTGGGTTTAGCTTTATATTCAAGGAATGTAATTCTATAACTATTGATTTGGGCTATACTCATTTGGAGAGTAATAAAAATATGGGCAGATAAAGAGAATACATAAAATGTAACAGAACCATGCAGCACAATGCTGTTTCTATTTTTAATTTATATAATTTGTCTACCAATAACCTTCTTTCTTCTTTTTTTCCCTCAAGCAAAGCTGAATCTGTAGGGAAAATCAGTACAGATGGAGATACCAAAATGGTTCTTGGAACAAAGAGACTTGGAGTTAGTTTCATTCTTCCCTGGAATAAATTTGCTAAATCAGATAAAAATCCTTTTACACAGGAACCACGTCTCTTAAAAGGTTATATTCCAAATTAGTGAACTGCAAAAATAGTAATTAAGGTGTTTTCTTTATCCTATGCAATGTGAAAGCCTCTCTTAGGTAAAGAATGTAAGATTAGATCTTAGGTCATGCATACATCTAATCTATCCTAGAAGAGAATATACTTTGAAGCTTATATGCCAAATTTCACGTGAGCTGCAAAGAAGCAGCTATCTGAATAATAATAATCTGATTAGCAGACATAGTTTTGCACTTGACCTATGCTTCAATTAATGACTAGGTTACTAATACTTTTGTTCAAGGACTTTGAAAGTTTTTCCTTACCTTGTAGGGCATTATTTAAGTATATTCATTCTTGCAGAACAGAAAGAAGAAAACATTTTTGCATGCTTATTCTTCAGTTGTACTTGAATTTGTGCATTGACTGTACATAATTTATATTAATAACATACAGTATGGTCAGTATGTATGCAGAATGGTATTGCATATATGTTTTGCAAGTATATGCAAAGATATTTTAAACCTCTTACAGCATTTTGTATGTTGAATGGCTAAATTCACTTTTAGGTTTCTTAGTGATTTATGTGATGCATATTCATTTTTCCAAACCCTTTATGTAAAAATCTGCTGAAGAAGTACACAGCTTTAGAGAACAATATATGATATTTCTTACATTTGAAGAAATTCCTGGGTGTTTATGTCCTAGGTATGTGCTGAGCAAAGAATAACAATATTGGTGAAAGTGGGATAGACTTTTTTAGTCCTATGTACTTTGTTTCTTTTATATCAATGCTTTCATGTAGAAATTCTGCTATTTTATTTGTCTATTTCAAAGTTTCAAGTTTTATCCATTAAGTAAAACTTGTCTTGGGATGATAAGTAGAAAACATAGAAACAAGAACAGTAATACAGAAATCCCATGTGCACTGTTAATATTCTTCCACCCTACTGGTCACTAATTTTTTTCCCCAAAAATATCCAAAGATGTTTCTTATTGTTGCTTACCATTTGCTTAATAGTATATTCAACCTGCACACATATTCACAGGCACACAAGTTAACCACTCTTTGCCCAAGACATTCCACTGTAAAGTGTTTTTTAGTCTTTGACTTGAACCAGCAATAAATAGAAATGAAGTCTATATGAATGCAGAAGACACTTTTCCCATCGCAGTGTGTGTGCTTGTGCATGGAATCCTGGTTTGAAATGCACAGATCTCTTTGGGTGTTTATAGAATCCAACACCTGCTTATGCAAAACACCAAAACCCCTCTTCTGCATGCATGCTGATAATTTTGGTTACCAAAAAGAGCAAGGGGAGTATGATGTGATAATAGGTCATCTTATCTTTCTATACTTAACCTATATAATTTTTTTTTTACAAACCTTGTAGCCTATTGGAGCTTTGAACCCAAAGAGAGCAGCGTTCTTTGCTGAGAGATATGACTCATGGGAAGATGAACAGGTTCCAAAATTTCACTATGGTACACATTATTCAACTGCAAGTTTTGCACTCACGTGGTTATTAAGAATTGTAAGTATATCTTTTGAAAATGCTTTTCCTTTAAATGATGCTGAAAGCAACAAATAGCTAGAAATGAATAAACTAAAACTCAGTGGCACAGGAAAATACTAAAATTTTCTTGTGATCAGTAGTGTAGGGTAAATGTATTCCAAAGTTTGAGCAGAAGATTTTAATTTTTATGGTACAGCCTTTTCAAGTCAGTAAAAATTGCTTTTTAGTATACATTCTTGCACAACTTTAAACATGGTTAACTTTCTTTCTTTCTTTCTTGATATTTTCTGAGTGGACCATATGTTGAACATTAGTGGTTCGTAGTGAATGTATTTAATTTTCACCTTCTAATGAGTGTGAGTTGGTTTCTGATGATCATGAAATTCTGTGGTGTAAATAGTTGGGGTTTTTTTTAGATCTGCTGATATTTGTATGGAAGTAACTTTTGAGATGGTACATATTGATAATATATTGGTTAAACAACACTCTTTTCTTTAAAATTGAAAGGCAATTTATCTCCTAGAAAGTAATTTCTTTGGGACAGCGTTAGCAGCACATCATTAATTAAAGCTTGTTAGAATGTACAAACATACATAAATCGTCAAAGTAATTTATAGTGCTTAGCTAATTTCAAGCAATTATCCACTAATATGTGCTTAAGTGTTCTTTAACTAAGAGGAGGCTTTTAAATCTTTCAAACATTTTTCTTTTCTAAATCATAAATTACATATTTAAGGAATAGCTATCATAATTCTATCTGTATTGAATGTGTTCAGTCAGTCATCTCTAGTAATAGATTACCTTGAACAAAATAAAACACGTGTTATTTTAGTTACATGGTAGTTTAAAAAGTATATAAGGTAAAAATATTGAGCTTTTTCATGTTTTTGAGAGCAGTGTAACAACTGACTGTAGCTTCTCCTCCAGCCTGTAAAGATCTTCTTTTATTTCTATTTGCTTTCCTTTATCTGAATATATATGCATGGAAGAGGAATGAAAAACATGTATTGAATAAGTTGCAGTTTGTATTTCTCGTTCTTGGATAATATAATTAACTCTTTGTAGTTAATGGTGTGTCTGCCAGAATAGCATCGTTAATAACCAAATCCCAAAAGAAAAATAAATCCCTTTGCCCACTGAAATTCCCAAAGAAATTAATTGCTGGTTTTAATTAATCTTTTTATATATACTTAGGAACCCTTTACAACACTTTTCCTAAATCTGCAAGGTGGGAAGTTTGATCATGCAGACAGAACTTTCTCATCTGTTTCAAGAGCATGGCGCAATAGTCAGCGTGACACTTCTGATATCAAGGTAAAAACTTTCCGGAAAGGTGTTATCGTATTTTACACTGCATTTGCCTTTATTGTGGCTGTGATCCTAGGACTACAGGTTATGAAAAAGTGAAGAAGATCTGGAGCTATTCTACCACTTGGGAAAAGATGCAAGGGAGATGACACATGGGTTTACTTCTGTTAGAATATTTCAGTAAATTATTTTGTAAAACTTTATCAAACATTTTTAGCCGTGTTGTGGTTTAGGTAGGTAGGCATTGAAGGAAGGAATGAGATAAGCAAATAGTTTGGGATCTGAGGAATATTTTGAACTGTAGAAGAGAACGAGGAGACAAGGATGTTGGCAGTGGTGGGAAAGCTGTATTGACCTCGAATCTAAGATCAAAGAGTAATAGTAGAATTGTATTTTAAATGGAAGGAAGGATGGAAAAGTGTGAAGAAAATCAGAGGCTAACTCAAGAATATGATGCAACTAGCAAGAGACATAAGTAATAATTCTATGACTATATACATAGGAGAAAATTAAGGAAAAATTGATCTGCACGTTAAATGGAATGAGGAAATTGTCAACCGATAGTGCTGAAAAAGTAATGTCTTTCTAGCATCCTTGAGTCCCCACCAAACCATCAGTGGCAACCAGTGACTACTGAAATTAATACCACTTATAAAAGTACAAAATGTCTATAGCAAATTGGGAAAGAACAGATCAGAAAATACAATGATTTTTTTGAATTTGCTGGTCATTATGAACTTCATTCTTTCGTACCTACAAGACTGGCAGACAACATTTCAGAGTGCCTTTTTCTTTTGTTTTTTTTTTTTTTTCTTTTTTTTTTTTTGAGAAAGGAAGGAGAAGAAAGGTAGCAGTGGTGGGCAAATTAAGTATTTATGAGATGAGTTTAACTGCAATTTGCAGAAAAATACTTGTGCAAATAATTAGACTATGTTTGAGTGCCAAGAGGATAACAAGGAGACATGCAAATGAAACACGTATTTATCAAGAAGAGATTATGTCAAAGCAGTCACAGCTTCTGATGGAAAAGGTAACAGACTTAGAGAAGCAGCAGACAATTATCTTAGTTTCTGAAATTGTCTCATGAGAAAGGTGGGAAAACTTGGTCTAAAAGAATCCACTGTATCTGGAGAATAGTTACCAGTGGTTCATTATTAAAATTCAAAGATGTATTGAGTGCAATTCCTGATAATAACAGGTTAAGCCTCAATTTCCATTGATCTTGGATTGGAAGGTACTGGAAATGTAATGGAATTGGAAGCATTTCTTGCAGAAGGGAAAAATTATTAGACAAAAGTGTTAGATAAATTTTATTAGGGAAAATGAAACTGTAATTTTCATGTAGATTCTCATATGGTTAGGTAAAAATATAACACAGGTAACAATCTGCTGTGCAGAAAAAAACCCCAATACAAATCAAAAAACAGCAGTAGGGTGGTAGTTCATCACCAGTATGAATTAACAGTATTGTAATGTAACAAAAGGTGAGTAATGTTTTGCAGAAGATATATCAACAGGACACAGTATGACTTTCAAAATACATGAAATACATCTTCAGCTTTGCCCAGCTTTGATAAGGCCTTAGCTGGAGTATTATGTTTAGTGGGAGAAAATCCACACTGAAACAATGATAGCAATGCAAGGTCTTGAAATTAAAATGCAATGAAAGCTAGAATATGTGTACCTGTTTTTCTTCTAAAGAAGAGGAGATTGAGGAGAAACCTAGGACTCTCCTACTACTTAGGGCTGCTGCAAGAAAGGAAAGAAAAATCCGTACTGCCCATGCTGGATAGAATAAGAATTAATGGATTTAAATATCAGGGAGATTTGGATTAGATGTGAAAGTCATCTTTCTAACAGAACAAACTGAATCACTGAATGCTCCCCCTTGGGGGAGTGTGTGTGTATGGATGTCAGAAATGTTCAGATATCTCTTGGAAATTATGTATGTGCAAGATGGTTCTACCTTTAGAGGCATCCCTACTGTTATGGGTGGCCTCTTGAAGTTGCTTGCAGCTTTCTGAGTCTGTGAATTGCCATGAACTACATTATACTGCTATGAAGAATCTGAATGAGTGTTAAGATTGACTAGAAGAGTCTGTTCATGCAGCTGGATGAGCAGCCAGGAAGGGGGTGAGGTAGGATTTCCTAGGACATGTTGAAAGAATTGGAAGAAAAAGTTGAAAAGGCACAGAACCATCCTTGTTGGAAATACCTGTATCCCCACTATTTCACTGCATCTGTGAAAACCAAGTTTCCTGATATTTGGTGTTCTGGTCTATCTTGCAACTGTTTGTGAAATGCATGGCTAAAGTGTCCCATATGCCTCTATAGGTTTTCTACATTGGGAATTTCAGTGTGTTAGCTTACTAGTGCTCGAATGTGTTTAGTTGATGCATGCATCAGAGAGCCTAAGTAAAGTAGAATATTATGTATTCCTGTAGTTAATGGTAATATCATACTGTATGCATGCTTTTAAATGGAATTATTTACTAATTAGAAAAATTGAAATAGGTGTTGCTGCCATGATGAAATTAGTCACAGATGTCTTGAGTGGTACTTTTCGTGTTACTGTTTTCATGTGTCAAGAACACGTGCAATTGAAGCAGTAACTTCCACAGGAGACAATCCATGGCTAGCCACAATGTTTTTTTACCCATCTTGCATGATGTGTGTACATGTGCGTGCATGTCTGTATTTGGGAAGGAAGGAGAAGGAAGACAGGGAAGGAGTTAAATTAATACAGATCTCGCTGGTTTTGATCCCTTGCGGGGGAAATGAAGTTCCAGTGTTTATTCTTAATTTAGAGTTCCTTTCCCACCAAGTTTACAGCCAATAAATATTATGAAACATGACACCCATAAGTTTTAGACTTATTTCCTGTAATCTTTGAGTGTTATTCGCTGTAATCATTTTGTGATAGTTCTCTCTAATGGTCTGTCCAGAAAGGACAGAGTGCATTATCATTTGCTATTACCTCAGCATAAAATATTGTAGTCAAGAAAATGCCATTTTCTGAATCAAGTTGAGTTCTGATAATTTCCTTACAATTCTGGAGTGGAAAGCTGCTTTCTGCATCACTAAAGTCAAAGAGATGATGTCTATGAAATTAAAGGAAAGAGAGCCTGGAGTACTTAACATTTCCAGATTGTACATTAATAAAGAAATGGTGTATAGAAAAGCTATCTAGTTTGTACCCACTTCTTTTTCAATAGATGGAAAAAACAGAATGTATATTTTAACCATCTTATATGGAAACGTACTAGAAGAACTCAATGCTGGAAAATCAGTCCATTGTGGTTTAAGCCCAGCCTGTCAATTCAGCCATGCAGCCCTCGCTCACTCCCCTCCCTTCCTCTCCCCACTCCCAGAGGGATGGGGAGGAGAATCAAGAATGTGACTACCACGGACTGAGATAAGAACAGTCCAGTAACTAAGGAATAACACAAATCACTACTGCTACCACCAGTGATAATAATGATAAGGGAAATAACAAGGGAAGAGAATACAACTGCTCAGCACCCCCGACCAATACCTAGCCCGACCCGAGCAGTGATCTAGCCCTTCTGGGTGACTGCTCCCAGTTTACATCCTGGGCATGACGTGCTGTGGTATGGAATACCTCTTTGGCTAGTTTGGGTCAGGTGTCCTGTCTCTGCTTCCTCCCGGCTTCCCTTCCTCTCTGGCAGAGCATGAGACTCACAAAGTCCTTGATCAGACTAAACATTACTGAGCAACAACTAGAAACGTCAGTGTTACCAGCGCTGTTCCCAGGCTGAAAGTCAAAACCACAGCACTGTACCAGCTACTAAGAAGGAGAAAAATGACTGCTACTTCTGAACCCAGGACAAGTCTTTTTAAGGCCAGGTTGGATGGAGTCTTGGGTGGCAAGGTTTAGTGTGTGGTGTCCCTGCCCATGGCATGGGGGTTGGAACTAGATGATTTTAAGGTACTTTCCAACCCTAACTATTCTATGATTCTATGAGCCAGTAGTTAGTTAAGGATTTGAGATAGATTGAATTGGGAACATAAATGTAGTCAGCTACTGTGGCTGATTAAATAATGTTAAGGATTTTGACCATAAGCTCTCTGGATTCCTGTTGATACTTCTGCAACTGATGAAAACCTAACAGTTTAATGCATTGATTTATAGAAATGGAAAAGATTTGTGAGGCCACTTTTAAGACCTTGATAGTGGCAGGCCAAAGTGAATGGAGTTGTATCTTGATGCATGGGAAGTAGGAGGCAGAAAGGAAGAATGAAGGGCTTACTCCTATTCCAGCTAAAAAAAAAAAAAAAAAATAAAAGCAGATTTTTCAGAACCATTGGCCTGATCACAGGAAATTGGTTCTCTTTGCTTCTTGCTTGAAGAGAATGAAGTTAGTTATTGATGGTTACTGTCCTAAGATTATTATTAAACTTAGTTGGAGGCATCATATATTACAACAAGGACTAACATGAGCTAGCTGTGGAAGCAACTCTTTTTGGCTGGTATCACTTCAACAGAGAAAGCTAAAGCATATGTGTGGTCACAGCCAGTCTTTGTCAATATCCTGTGAAAGTCTTGAATCAATGATCAAAGCAGGAAACTAATGCTTCACTGTAGTATAACCTTTGGTTGAACTTTTCAAATTTTGATTTCAAGAGGTGATATGTTGCATAAAATTTAATTTCCTTATTGTTCCTATCCATTTCTTTAAGGAATGCAAATTGAAAATCCTTCGGAAGTTTGCTAGTTTCTCACTACTACTCTGACATTGTTATTTACTAATTAACTGTTGCCTTTCAATTATTAACTGTGTGTTTCTTAAGTTGAATCTTCTGCAATGAAGAATATTACATGTATTTCAATTCTGTGAGAGTACCACTTAATATCTTTAAAGTACTAGACAGGCATGACCATTAACTCATATAGTTACTTCTTGATTTACATTATTAGTGCAAACAACTCTGGTTAGTTTTGTTAATACTGTATAAAAAGCAAACATGGATAGCCTGGCACTGTTTAACAGAAAAATAGTTTGGGGCTTTGATTAAGTTCCAAAATACGGAAGTTAGGTCTGTCTGTTCTTTTGTGTTGCTGTTTTAATTTGATGAATGACTAGATTTACACATGCTTGTTCAGAAGCAGGTATTATTTCTGGTTTGGTAGCTAACCTATTGCGATAAATTTATTTATCATTATATTAACTGTTACCCAGGTGGCTCTTTGCGTGTGTTTTCTCTTTTCCAAGTGTAGTGCTCTGCAGATTTATTTATTTATTTAAATACTATATATACAGTTTTTCAATATTGTTTGAAATTTTCTTACCTTCTTAATGTCATCTGGAATTTTGTTACTGCACCTTCTATGCCAGGTCATTAATAAGATTATTGACTGGTATTAGGAACATGGTAGACCCCATTACCAAGTCTTCACAGTTTGACAGTGAGCTATTGATATCTGCTCTTGGAATATGGATTTCCAGCTTGGGTACTCCTACATTACTGTAACCTAATCTAATCTCCATTTCTCTATTTTGCTTGTAAGAGTGTAATGGGAGACTGAGACAGTCTCACGGGTCTTTCTCAAACATGAAGCAGCACCTTACCTATTTTTCTCTCACCATTGACTATTGCAGTTAACTGAAAAGAAAACTAGATTGGCTTAATGTGATTGATTTTTCACCATTTTTAACCAAGTTACAGTTATTAATATAGAGTTATTTACTGTTCTTCATGGCCTTTTCCTCTGCTGCTTTGTGCGTGTTCTTTTTTCATGTGCTTATGGGTTGGAGGGGGTTTTTTGGTGCGTTTGATTAGTTTTGTTCAAAAGGAGATGCTAGAAAACCACAAACTTACAGAAATCATTAGTAAAATCCAGATATGCTGTTCTAGATTGTTCTATCATAAAATGGGTACTGATTTCTTGTGATACAACACATACCAGGGACAGCTGTCGTGAGGCTGGTTATCATGGTATTGAATAGCTAAACTGATATCTCATACAGGTATGTTTGGCGAATTATGAACCCTTCTCTTGTCTTGAGGTTCTCCTAATATAACCTAACAGTTTAATTTTTAGGTACAGTAATGCTGTTTTGGC
Organism: Lathamus discolor; assembly: GCF_037157495.1. Taxonomy (NCBI): domain Eukaryota; kingdom Metazoa; phylum Chordata; class Aves; order Psittaciformes; family Psittacidae; genus Lathamus; species Lathamus discolor. The sequence continues at coordinate 102,502,053 of NC_088884.1, read as the reverse complement.
AAGTTAGCTATATTATAAAACTCATTAGCATCACATTATTTTGGACATTTTTTCTTTAAATCAAATTTCCTGTTTAAAGTTTCTTTGAATTGTAAAGGTATTAAACAATGTCTGTTATAATGTATAGATTGTCTTGGGTTTCTGGGTGTGTACTGGTATTATAAAGTGGGTATCAGAAGTCGATAAACACTGGTGAGATTGGAGGAGAATGGGTTTGGCCAAGATTCTTCAGGAGTGTCATGGGAAGGGCCTGCTTACTGTGCTTTAAACTTGTGGGAACTTAGTTATCTTTATAACCTGCTGTAAAATTTGGCGAAAATTGACCACGAAACTTTAGATGTTTTTGGAGGAAATGGAGTTTGCTGTAAATAGGCCAATGAGAACTTGTGAGCTGCAGCATTGCGTAAGACTGATTGAAAGATATTTTAAACAATATGTTTAAACCTTGGTACTAGAGGCAAGAAACTCTATAGTTCCAATCTGCTGGAACATTCAGAAACTGGAGGATGACAAATTTTATGACTTTCCTTAAAATATATATTAAAGAAAAGGTTGAACCTCTGCTAAATGGCAACTCATGCTTATTGAAACAGGCTGCCTAACATACGCGTGCTCAAGGCACCCTGTAACTTTATGAGCTTTTCTGCATTTGCTTTGAGTTGTTTTATACTTCTTCATCTAATAGATGGGAGTTTCAGAATTTGCAAAGAATGAAGTTGCTGCCAAACTGACAATATTACTTTTGTGTAGGAGAAATTGCATGTCATATTGCTAGCAAGGTCAAAGATGTCCAAGAGCAATGACCAGGAAAATTCAGAAGCTGGTACATAGTAATTCAGATTTTTAATATAAACTGTGTGTGTGTTGTAACAAAACTTTGAACATATTTATGATGCAGATCTTTGGTTTTCATGAAAGATTTGTTTTTCTGTAAAATTGTGCCAAGATCCATAACAGGAAAATAGTTCTCTGAGAAAAAATAATAATTCTAAATTCAGTCAGACCTGTATATGGTTATCTGTGGGAATTGCAGTTGTTAAAAGTATTGACATCTGGGTGTATGGATAAGAAAGTTCCATCCAATATCTGTGGTTACTTCTTTTATACCCAGCCATAATTCTGTTGAAAAGGAAACAAATACTTTTAATATTTGTTCCAAACTTTTTGTGTAACTGTTGAAATAATAAATGTCAAGTAAGTTATGGACAAATTTGCTGAAGTCCAAAGGAGAATGACCAGAGGTCTAGAAAATGAGACCAGTGATATAAAGTTGAAGATTTTAGGTTGTTTACTTTGGAGAAAAGAAAAACAAGGACAGAAACATAGAGTGCTTTGGCAGTGGCAGTTCTAATGCTTTTACCTTGCTGGGGATTTTGGCTGGTAGGCACAGTGCACTTCATTTTATGGAATCATAGAACAATCTTGGCTGAAGGGGCCTGGAAAAATCATCCAGTCCGAATTTTTTTCAGGGGGTCCTAGAATCTAGCACCTTTTCCAACCCCATCTTGAAAACCTCCAGTGCTGGGGACTGCCACATCCCTGGGGAGATTATTCCAGTCAACAGTAATTCTCAATGTAAATAATTTCTTCCTTGCATCGAGATGAATCTTCCTGTATACTTCTTGTTCCCGTGTGCTGCTGTGCCACCCTTGGTGCTGGCCTATGTGCTATCAGTCCTTAGCGCAGGAGGAGAATAGTGATTAGAAAGTGCTGTTGGGGATGGAGTTAAGGCTGCTCGTATACATTCATGTCTAAAAAGGGGCAACTGCTGCTTGTGTGCAGTCTGAATATGACAAGGAATGGGCTCCAGCTACAGCAAGAGCAGACTAGATGTTACGAAGACCTAGTGGTGTGAATGGATGAATACTAGTAATTCATAGGATTCCCGTCACAGAAAATTTTAAAGGAACAAGGCAGAGAAACATCTTTCAAGAATACCTGATTATAATTGTCTGTGATTGTAGAAGTGGACAAGGTGACCTTCCAAGATTTCTTCTAGACTTTCTTTCTGATTCAATATAGTAATTTTCACTCTGATTAAGTTAAAAAAATGGAGGAAAGGAAAATAATGTAGTTGTATATACAACTTTTCCCTTCTTTCTCTGTCAAGTTAACCATAATGTAGAAATAGGATCAATAAATGCTATTGCATACTTGTACGTATATCCTCAGTAAAAAGTAAAATAATTTTGTGTATATATCATCCATGTATTGACTAACAAGATTTAAAGTGCCTTAAAGATGCAAATTCTACTTACTGATCAATAATGAATCAAATAGTAATTGTGATTATCATATATTTCATTAATCTACTAAATAAACATCTGGATTTTTTGTATTTTTCTTTGCTTAATTGTAAATTATTGACTATTTTAATATTTTCCTTAAACTAGGAAACATTTTAAATATAATCTCATAGGGCTTTAACAGAAGTGTAAGATATTGAAAAAAAAGTCTTCATTAATTCAATTTAGAATCTTAATGAAAACCTGCGTATTTGTCTTAAGTATTTATATATAAAACCTACTTAAAGTATCTTGTATAGATTTTTTTTTTCTTACAAGTTGGGGGAATTTTAGGCAATGTCTTGAGGCAATTTCTTAGTTCTGTGAGAAATAACACACATACAGCAGATGGAGGGGCTCATGGGTACTCAGAAAATGTACTTTACTGCAGTCATCAAAATGATTACATTGAAGTGGGATGAAAAAATGAAATTTGAATTAATTTAATATATCAGTATATATTTTTCAAATTATATTTAAATCCCCTAACAGAGGAAATAAAGTGTGGCAATATGAATAAAAACCTAGACTGCTAATATGCATTTTTATTATTCTGTTGACAGGTTATATATAGGCTTAATATTGCTTAATGTGATTGTCAAATAATTTAGTTTGAGAATCTGGTATCTTATAAATGTTTTAATATGATTAGGGATGTGTCACTCTTTCTTTGCAGATCACATAACTCTGCTTCAAAATGCATTTGTCATTTTCTAAACAAAAGAATAAAATAACATTTCATTACATTAAAGAAACAAAGTATCTTGTATAGATTTTTTTTATGTGTGGTGGCAAACATGAAACTGAATTACTAATGTTAAATTGATCTTCTTTTGCTACCACTTTTTTGTAAAAATAATCTTTTTAGTGAAGTTTCCTTAGGAATCCTTGTTTACATGTGGTAGAGGCAATTTTTGTTAGAGAAAAGTTGTATTTTAATTATACACAGAATTTTCTAAGCATTTTAGTAAGAATCCTGATCTGGCAGTTAATTAAAAAAAACAAAACCAAAACACTATATTGTGTGTTAGATTCATATTGATACTCACTGCGAGCTCCATCAGGTGTAATGAAATAAAAATCGTGGCAGGAAGAGTGAAGTATTGCTTATCATGAGGCTGTCAGTCTCTACCCTATAGAACTTGTGAATTCCAACAGAGGTATTTCTGAAACTAATTTTCAACGCAGTTGTGCTAAAGCAAGAGCTTCAACAAATCATACAGATGTTTTCACTTTTTCTGTGAAATCATATAAATAAGTGGGGACAATTCTGTAAATATGCTGAGTGTGTAAAATTGCAGAAGGGATTCAGTACAATTAGAAAAAGTAGGTTAGTTGAAAGGGAAGACCTCCAGATGGAACAAGACTGAGTCAAGACTGACTGAACGGACTAGAGTCCGTTAGCTTGCAAAAACAGATCACTGAGGAAGAATGAGATAATACAGGTGTATAGTACCCCAAAGGGCATACAGAACAGTGGATAAGGAATTAATATTTACAGGTTTTTACAATATGAATACTAGAGCCATCCACTGGAGCTGTTAGGAAGCAGTTTTAGAATAGCCAAAGGAAAAACCTTTGTAGACAAAACTACGCTGTGGAACCTGTTATTAATGACTTTAAAAATCAAAAGCATGGATTAGTTCAAAACCATTTAACTTTAAGAAGCTGAGAGAGTATCTGTGGAAAGAATGTATTTGCCCTGTTTTAGTCTTCCAGTCCTTGTCACTGTTCCAGGTGGGGTACTAAATGGGCTTTCATTCTGGCTCGTCGAGGCTGGTCCTGCTGTTCATGTAGTATTTGTGTGAAGCCAACTAACCAAGTAACCCCAAACCCAATCTCTGTAACATTCTCAGGTGTCCAAAAAGTTCCATTAGTAATGGAGTTACACATGTGAGTCAGCATCCCCTGTCTTAGTTTCAATCTGTGCATGTAAAGTGAGTATGTTAAGAAAAAAAGAGAACACCCCACAAGTAAGTTTGAGGTTTGGTAGAGACTTCAGTTACCAAATACATGAAGAATATTCGTAAGCTCGATAAAGAAAAAAATTTTTTGTCAGGTTTATTCACTCATTTTAGGAAAAACTGTTGGCCTTTAAGTTATTTTCACCCATATAAAGCCAGACACTACTACTGGTGCTAGATACTACTCAGTTAGAACTGACCAGCGTATGTTTGCACTCCTTTTCCCCATATGTGCTAGCACATGGTCAAGATAAGAAAAGCAGATCATAAAGAAGCTCCTTTTGTAAAAATGGGTTGTTATGGTGACATTGGAAAACTTTCTGAGAACTCATTTCTGGAGTAATAAAATAACATTTTACAAAAAGTTTCTAATAGTCAAACTAACAGAAGTTACTGATATTTCTTAAGTTTCCAGGCTGCATATCGTTTCTCTGTAATGTAATGAAAAAAATGTGTTCTAGAAAGCCAAATGTTTTCTGATCTTGAAAGAAACTAATGAATAGCTGTACAGATATATATAAAAAAATAAAAAAACATCAGTAACATATGTAATGAGCTTATGTTTTAAGTATTCAGAATCATGGTATGGTTTCATATTTGTGGTGCATGCTGTTATTGAATTAATGGTCCAGTGTCTCTGCTTTTTCATTGTTTCTGCCTGTGATGATAAAAACTACAGAAACTCCAGTGTTAAGAGTACTTTCTTTTCTACAAATGTTTATCCTTGCGATGTTCTTGTTCTTTCTCTTAATCCAATTAAATAGTTTCAAATCTCTTTTTATCACGTGTTTGACAAGCATTTGGTACAGAAGCATGTTTTTACCCTGCCTACTTAATTAAGGTGACTGTAAACAAAAAGATGTACAATTCAAAGCCAAGCAGTGTTTCACACAAGGATGGAGGTGATAATAGCTTAATTCCTGTTTGATCTTTCCTGTCTTTGCCCTGGCTACTTCAGATTAACCTTGTCCACAATCTGATGACCTCCGTATTGCACTCAGCCATTTGGAAATCTGCTCATGCCATAACTGGCCCTCAGGGGCTATCTGGGGGACCACTGATCCATTGACCCATGTCAAGACTGGGTTTCAGATCTGATCTACTGAGCTTCTGACATAGCTACATACTACACCCACTGTAGACAAAGCCGGTGGGGCACTCTGATTTTTTTCTACTTCTTAAGTGCCATGCAGTTCACACTTGCTGTATGGAAGACCAATTTTACACCAGTCATTTGCTATGAAATACACTTCCTGAAGCAATTACACGTATTGATCCTTTCGTTACAAAGGAAGCCAATTCTCTAATTTAGTGGCTCAGTTTTTCTAAATCCGTCAAATTGCCAGGTTTATCAGGTGTATTTAAGTCTCAATATCAAGTTCCACAGAAATAGTTGCATGTCTGTTTACAAAACGGGGAAACACTCCACTTATCCAGAAGAAAATCCATATGGTTTTGAGCTTAATTTTACTTCCTAGCATGTTGTGCTCAATTCTGCACTAGAATGTTCTGTTTTCTGCTTTAAAAAAAAAAAATTCTTTGTTTAGCCATTAGTGTTACTTGGTTTTTCTCATGTGACTTGGAAGTTACAACTCCTTTGCTGCATGTGCTTGCATTTTTAGCTCAACTGTGTTTAGCATAGCAGGTTCTGCCTGCAGAAATGCCATGGTGGGCTAGCCGTGGAGGTGTTAAATGCCACTGTCCCATCCTGTTCAGCACAGGTCTATAGAGGACACATGTTTAAAGCAGTGATGATCCTGACAAGGAATTTAGTGCATACACAGACGTTGTAAACATGTGGAATTCCTTCTTTTTTTCCCCCTTCTGTGTGTGTATGTGTGAAGAAGAGAAATTATCCAAGTTTCTTCCCTGTAATTATAGACTGGACACATAATTAAGTTAATGACCTTTTCATGAAAGAAAAATATTGATTTGATTCAGCTTTGGCTGTGTGTGTTTGTTTTGGGGTTTTTTAAATTTTTTTTTATTATTATTTTTTTTTTTTTTTCTGAACATGCGGTATAACTCCAGATATTTTAGAATTTACAAAAAAATTATTCCGGGCATTGAATGGTCTTAGATAATAGCCTAAACATTACATTCTTAGACCCTTTGTGTCAGAGAGAATAAGAATATAAGAGGGGTTTACATCTTTGTAATTAATATATATGGCACTACTTTCACAACTATAGACTGCAATTATATGAGCACTTTAAGATGTAGGTTGTATTAAAATGTGAAAGTAGTTTCCCCCAACTTCTAAACATCCTTGGGCTGTTCTTTTCCACCAGATACTATTTGTACCATGTTATATTCATTACTTTAGCTCTATAAGTTTCTCATAAGATAATTATCTAATAAGATAATATGCAATCAAAAGCAATATTCTGACTTTTTTTGGTTTATAGCCTGTTGTGTCTTACTTCTTTGCTGTGTTAAAAGGAGGGTAAGGATTTATCATATCTAAAGGCTTAAATTTTAGAAAGTATGAAAGAGGGGATTTCCCCCTTCTGGGAGGTGAGGAGGATGTCTGTGGGAGGATTTTGTATATTCTCTTTGTCTAATGCTATTCTAATAATTATTTTCTTAACATGACAAAATGCATCTTCTGACAGAATTTATAACATGGCATTGTTTTCCATTTATCTACAGGAATTGATTCCTGAATTCTATTACCTCCCAGAGATATTTGTCAACAGCAACAATTACAATCTGGGAGTGATGGATGATGGAACAGTTGTGTCTGATGTTGAACTTCCACCATGGGCCAAAACCCCAGAAGAATTTGTTCGCATAAACAGACTGGTAAGATGTCTATCTTCTATTGTCTGTCAAGTAACATTCATCTTGCAAGATCTGCTGGAATAGTTTGGATCTTTGCTTGCAATATATAGCTATTTATAGTTTGTTTAGGACTATGGCTGAAACCGTCTGAGAAAATGTTAGATTTACAAGTTTAGGAAGAAAAAAGGCATACAGTATTGCTCAAAAAAGTTTGAGTGTGGTCGAAATACTCAGGAGATCTTATTTGTATGTCATCTATTGGGGTTCTAACAAGCTAATAAAATTATCACTTTACAGAAGACTTGGAAAAGCTTTTTTAATCATATGAATACTTGTCACTCTGATTACTTAAATATAATTTTAGGGTTATTTTTAATTTCATTGTTCGTTTAACTCCCAAAGATCAGTGAATGCTTCAGGAACAAAGGTTTCATTTTAAATCTTCTGCCACCTCTTCAATTTATTCCATTGTTTTGATATTTTTCAGACTCTTTTTTAGAAGAAAATAAAACTGATTTCTCCTTTGCCTCCTTCATTCTCCAAACCTATATTACTATTTTCTTCACTGTTATGGCTAATCCTGTTGTTAGCACTGCGTGTCTTCACTGTGCCCTCTGGGCAGTTTAGTGAATTACAGAATAGATGTTACAGTATCATTGTTGTTGCTTCAACATATTCTCAAAGCTATTACATTAGGCTTTTCTCAAAAAAAAAAAAAAAAGGATTCTGCATCAGTGGCATTCAAAAATAAATAAATTTGAGAAGTTTAATGAATTTTGAAAAATGAGGCTGCACTTTTCGTGTGGTAGTCAGCTAACAGGGAAATACTGAATTAAGGCATGGAAACTCTCAGAAATTATTTTCAGCTATCTGGCTTAGACTTGATAACGTCCTGATATTCCTAAATGAGAAAATGGGAACTGAAAAAGTTCTGGTTTTGGCAGAACATCAGACCTCACATTCATAACATTGCAGAACAGTCACATCAGAAGAAAACTGTGATTTATATTATCAGAATGCTTTACACTGCACCATTATTGGTGACAAGATGCCATTGTTTTCAGAAATGTTACTTGGCCTAGGTTTCTGCAGGCAGTTGTAGGGTGCACCATCACAATCCCAAATTGTTAGGTGAATTTAGTGGTTTGCTTCATGTAGAAGTATGTGCAAATTTCATTTAAACAAGGTATGAAATGCACTAACATTTAGCAGGACTACTTGGCAAACCATGTTCAAACACAACTTTGATCTTACAGTTGTGCTGATAGGTAGTAGGTTAGGGAGGAAGCCTGACACCTTCTTGAGCTTGGCATGTGTTGGTGATTCAGGATAACCCGAGAAATTAAAAGCTGAGTTCTTAAGCAGACTTGTCAAAGGCAGTGCGTGGCCTTGATCTCTCACAACTGTGGTATTTTAGCTTTTGCATAAAATATAGTTCTCATTCTGTTAATTACGGATCTGGCTTTCCCCACTGTGAAGTTATTCTCTATCTCCTGCTTCCTCCTCTTCTAAGATTTTAGCTCTTAATTTTCTTTTCCTCATTTCTGGCAGTGGTGCCAGTTTTTTCTCACCCTCACCTCTCTTTATGCTCGGACCTACCCTTCCCTCATTCTGCTGTCATTTCCCAAAGGCTTTGCTACTAGTGTCTGCCTTTCTCGCAGCTTTCTTTGATATCTCTCACTTGTGCTGTATTCTCAGAATCAACTTCTACAGGAACATGCAATTTTCAAGTATCAGATAATTGGGCAGAACAGCAATTTTTTAAGCCTTAATTTGATTACAAAAGTAAGAAATAATTTACCACGTGACAGTATATTAAAGTGTCAGATGTCATCCCTTTTGGTGACACTATGTCCCTGATACTGTTACTATAATTCAGATACCAAGTTTTGGTCAGTCTGGTAGCATTAAATTTAAACCTCTGTGCCAGTGATTTGTGTTAACTGCTCTGTGTGCCATAGTTAACCTTATCATGGTGGTGCTAGTCCTGTTAATGGTGGTATGGATGATGCCTTCTGTAATCTGCCATTTTTGCAGTGGAGTAAAACTCAGAAAATTACATGCAAATATTAAATTGCTTTTTCTTATTAATACTTAGTGGATTGGATACCATCAGCATCAAGTCAGCATTGTTTTATTTTTTAGTGGGCGTGTTTAGGAAGAATGCTTAAAGCTCAGTTCTTCACTGTCAAAAAAAGCTTGCTACAGCGTGGCATGGGCTGATTCATCCAGTTAATACTTCCTTACTGCTTCCTGGTTCAGACAACATAGTGATTATAGTATTTTAAGTGCGCGTTTTGTAAGCTATCACACAGAGGTATTTTTTCCCTTTGCATTTTGGTTTACAGATCTTATATAATGATTGGAGCTCATGAAAGGCATACTGCTTTGATCTGTGACCTTCTTGTGGTGCTAATCGGGTTCCTGATATCATTATACCTTGCTCATTAATCATATTTCCTGCAGCCCGTCAGCCAGCCAGACAGCCCAAGCTGCCTTTTGCAGTCTTATGTTGGCAGGTTTCTGCTTTTCCAGATTATTATAGTGTGATACTTTGGCTTCTCGTAACCAGACCCACATCAAGCTGTGTGCTACAATTAAAGTCAGATGGTCCTCAGGTTGAGCAGGGATATACTGTTGCAGCTGTCTGTCTTTCTGGAACAGACCAGCACAGAGAACAGATGATATGTAGGACAGTGCATAATAACAGCTTGTACTGTACTGGGTCAATAGCAGGGGTTCAGAACATTAATTGACAGACTGGTAGCTGATTTAAAAGTGATTCCTAACCTATTTTTAATTCTTTAAAGTATGTCGTTTAATTGGAATAGATAGCTGCATGTCATCTGTGTTTGCTCTGAGAGAAAAAGCAGAATGGTGTATAATTAAAAAAGGGTTTTGATTGATGGAATGTCATGATGAGCTAAATGATAGCATCAGGATGTCATTCTAAGCAATACAAAGAAGTATAAAATGCATGTATTGCTTCTGCATGTAGTTGGTACTTTGTATTAGTTTGTGATAGCACAATATTTTATAATGGCACAAATCAATGGGGGGGTTTAGGATATTTTTCTCTGAGACAGCCTACAGTTTGATGGAAAAGTCTCTGGGATCTTACCATTCTGAAGCCATATTATACATCCCTAAAGCTCTTTATTTATTGCTACAGACTGCTAAGATACTTGAAAATATTTTCCAGTTTACACAGATGCATTTGACAATAACTGTATTATTGTATAATTCTATCATTTTTTATGCATGTGTGTGTAATAACAATTATAGTATTAGCTTAATAAAAGTGAAAAATCCACAAACTTCTAAATGAGATAATATTATAATTCCCCCCCAACAAAACAGAAAGATCCCAAATGCAACATACTGTTGCATCCTTACTTTATTATATCTTAAGGACATGAGTATGTGAGCAAATGGGAAAATGATAACTTGTTCTGATGTCTAATAAAAAGAAAAAATGCCCAACAATTTTTGGTTATCTCATGCTTGCGAGAGACCTTGGGAAGAAGAAATGGGAAGTGAGCTGCAGAAGGAAGAGTATAATGAGATAGAGGGGCAGATGTTTGGATGCAGAAATCTTACACAAAAGCTATAGCAGTAGTTGTCAGACACTGAAATAGACATATCCTTTTAAACTTAGATTTTTCTGGGGTCTTTTGTTGGCTTCACAGTCTTCCTTATGTTAACTGCCCTCCTTTAGAATAGTTTTCTGGTTTAGAAATTTAAATTCACTTGTGGAGCTAGTAATAATTACCCATTAAAGATGATAGAAATTTTAAATGCCCTTCTGATCATGCATAACAAAGTAGACACTCACAAAGATCAAGTGCAACCCAAGGAAAAATCCCACACTTCCTGCTGATAGTTAGGAAGAACTAAAAATCCCAATAAGGCAGTTCTGTTTGTTCTAAATATTAAAGGGGTCTATTTTGTCCTGTAATTGAAGGTAAGAATTAATATAAAACTATTAATCAACTAATAATAACTAAATTTCACACAGCTCTGATGAGCCTCAGCTTTTTGAGAATTAGATTTCTTCAATGATAATAAAGTTCTTGAGGTCTGTCAAGACAGCTTTCCACAATGTATTTCAATTTAAGTATTTTATTGCTTTATTGCAGAGTTAGTCCTTTCATGATTAGTGGTTTATCCATCTGATTCAGTGCTGGGGAAAATGCAAGACAAATTAGAAAAGTGATGAAATTACTGTGCTGGATTGAAAGTTTTGAAATCCGATTTCCAAATAATGGAAAAATGATTGGAAGCTAGGATGCTTTCTGAAACAAATGAAATGCTTAAATACATAAGGGTACTATCCACAGAATTTATCCTGGCATGCTGAGTAAAATGGAGAGGAAGGGAAGGTGAGCCATTCATCTTAATACAAGTTTTAGTGCAGCAAAATTAATCAGTATTAAGAACTACCAGTTGGTAGGAAAGATCTACATTGAGAATGAGAAGATCATTATTAATCGGTATGGTGCATTACTTTTTAGCTCAGGCTACTCCACCAGAAAGCTGTGAAAAAGCAAAATTCCTGCCAACTACACATGAGCAGTACTTAGGCAGTTTTTCTGTCTTCGCACTCTTCTGTCCGTGGAAAATGAGCAGATGAAAAAACCAAAAGTTGGTTTTAAGAGCATTATGCTACATTCAATCTATTGAAACTTTATTAGACAAATAAAGATATTGAAGCAGCAGTTAAGGCAGCGCCTTAAACTTGGAATGTACTGGATTTTTTGCATTATTTTTGAGAAATATCTCTATGGTATTTTTCCTGATTCTGCAGCTGTGTATTTACAAAGTGTGGAACCACTTTCTACAGTAAGTGCTATAGAAAATCATGTGGAGGTGAACTGTGTGAATTTAGGCTCACAAGTGCAGACTAGTAGTAGTAGGTTGCCAGATCATTAGTCATACTGCTCTTAATAGCATACTTGTTAAATATGTTAAAAACATTAGAGAGCAGGAAAAAAAGGTAAAATGAAAACTGGAGTAACTAGCAACATCAGAGTTGTTATCTGCGCAGCACCTGCTTTGAAGCTCTAGTTAGCACAGGATTGGACATAGTCTTAAAAAGCTGGAATGCAGATAGGTCTGTGTACACTGCATGAAGAAGATGCTTCTGGCAATTTGAGTTGATCCAAAATGTTTACAGTATTTGAACGTAGAACAGAGAAGAATCAAAATCATAGCGCTGTGAACTCTTCACTCAACTTGGGCTGTTCTAGATGGTTCTGTTGGCATGTTAGATATCTGTTCTTCTGGAAGAGGGGTGATGGATCATGGTGAAAAAGGAAGAGAGTCTTGATACCAATTCTTTCAAATTCTTTACTTCATTAAACATGCATGCAGTTGAAATGTTACTTCCATTTGTATTTCTGATGTTTGGTGATTTCTTATGCTTTTTCTTTGGAAATTATAATCTATATATAACATAAGATTTATACCATACCATCTGAAAGGAGGATATCTAGTAACTCCACAAGCATTTTAATTTTGAGATAAAAATCACTGACATAAATTTATAATAGCAAAAGTCCATTTGATAGTAATCTGTAACTGCTTTTCTTGGCAAATAGTTATATTTCTATGCCATGTGTGTGTAATGCATTTAAAATAGGTATATGTTTAAATATTACTACTGACTAAGTGCATCTTAAAACACTATGCTGCATTCATTTTATGTTGCTTTCAAGCTGTGATTATGGAAGATGGATTGGGCAGGAGGTAAGGATCCTTGTATCACACTAAATGAACATTTCCATTCATGGAAGTCTCAGAAACTTAACAGTCTAATCCAGAAAACTGTCATTGCTATTTGCTTCAGCAAAGTCATGTGTGAAAGGTCCAGTCTGCTGGTATATATGAAATACAATATTCATGTATTTAAAAGTTTGATATTGTTTAACACAGGATTTTTCCCTAATCTATGAGAACAAGGCAGTCCTGGGAAACACAGCAACTGTACTGTATAGGTACTTAACAGGTAGAGAAGCACAGAAAGTCCCTTAAACACTTGAAGAAATGTGGGATGGTGTGTAAATTTAAGCAGCTTTTTTTTTTTCTCAAAAAGTGCTTCCACAACTGCAGTGTGCAGTTCTAGGGATTGTCTGGTTTTCCCTCTCAATTGTCCATTTGGAATACCAACATTGGCTTAAAGCAGTTTGGTTTGCACCTGAGCTAAGTGGTGTATTGGTGTAATGGTGTTACTGTACCACTTACACTAATATCCCACCAACTCGGCCACATGTGTAAGAATTCCATCATTTGGGTTTGACACTACAGGATTTTTTGCACTATTAGAATTACTTACTAAAAGTTAGAACCTTTGTTGTCTTTCACACAGAAATACTTATGTGTAGGCTAGAATCGAGAAATACTGGATAATTGTAAGCAATCTTTTGATTTAATTATGTCATGTACAGATCTGATTAATAACATAGAAAGGGAGAGGAGTCAGACTTTCATTACATATTTTTAAGCATCTTATTCAGATCTCATATGAAGATAAGTCTAGAATAATATTTGTAATGTTAACATAACCACACTTAGGTGAAATCAGTGTGAATGAAAACCTAACTTTGGGGTATTCTAGAGGGAAAATAAAAGGATCATTCAATTTAAGACATTTTTGAAAAGTAGAGAAGAAATACTTCTAAAGGAATGTGATATATGGCCTATTAGAAAAGATCCTGAAAATCTCAGAATAAACAAAAGTAGACTAATTTTTCTGTGTGTACAATTGAATCTGTGCATATAAGAATAACTTCTTTTTATTGAGGCGCCATCTAAGATACATGGTCAGAAATTCACATTTATTTAAATCCTGTTCTGTTGGAATATTGGTCTTACTAATTTTCAGGTATGAACTTTTATTGATTTAATTTGTAAAGGAGAGTTCTATACAAAGAGAGTCAAATATAGTCAAGAATATAATGGAAGTAATGAAAAATTAACTTGAGCCATGCTTTTGAATAGAATCTGTCTTAAGAACTCTGAAAGTATTCAGTTTTGGTTTCATAGCAAATCAAAATATACTAATACTAAAAAATGAGGTTTGGATAAAATACATAATGGAATACTTTGGAGGTATGCATCTGTAGGACAAAGTTACTATATAGTAAAAAGTAAACGTGATGATGTAAAGAAACTTTTTTTTGCCTTTTCAATGAAAACAGGAACCCAGGTAATGTATCACCATTTGCTAGCCAAAAGCATTGAGCTTATTTAAATCCAATCCAGATATGTAAATATTAAGGGAAAGCAGAGTTTGTAAAATCTATTTTTTCCATAACAATACCCTCAATTACATCTTGTTTGTGATTCTTACCATCGCTTTAATCTCTGCATGCAATTACTTTATTGAAATTACAACTAAACTCTGGGCTTCAAGACTGTAAGGAGAATAAAAAAAAGTCCACACATGCTTGCATTTAAATAATTTCTGAAAGTCTGATAGATGCCAGTCTTCCTGAACGAAGAAAGCTTAATGAAATCCTGGAATGTTATTTCCTGCCCAGTCTGTCTTTATTTGCTATTGTGGAAAAAAAATATTAAAGAAGGTGTGATGAAAATTTGCCAGTCTTCATAATTAAAAATAATTAATGGTATCAACTAATTCTAACATAATTCTCTCATATTTAAAAAATCCTCACAACCTATCCCATTCTAAAAATAGTTTAAATTACCTGCTAATCATTATGACACTACACAATTATCTGTAATGCATATATCTTTGTGAAGTCTAAAGAAGGTGAGCAGGAGAAAACTAAAAAACTACAAATATTTTAAAGCAGAGCAAAAGGAAACAAAAAAGAAGTAGTAGAAGAAGGCAGGATGGATGTACAAGAGCCAAAAGGAAACAAAGCCTAAAATAAACTATAGACATTCAAGAGACTGATGAGAGCTGTAGATTTTCTAATAGGGTAAGATAATTTATTATAGCCAAGATAAATCTTAAACCATGATGGAGAACAATACGGGAAAGATTGTAAAAGGCCAAATGATAACACAATTTAAGCATATATATATATAAAAAAACCAAAAAACCAAAAAAACCTAAAAACCTAAGGTAGGTAAATTTGGTTTTATTGCAAAAAGTTAATTGGAAGCTACCTAGGCAATTAAATTTGCTTTCAGCTTTTTTGTTGTTTCATGTTGTACAACTGGTGTTTGAAAGCAAGTCTATGGTGGACATTAAAGTTACTACTGTGTGAAATGAAGTGGGAAACAATTGTGTTGGAGCCATTGCCCTATTTAACAGGTGTTCACTAAATCTGTCTGTCTTCTGTTTGTCTGTTCTCCGAATGCTGTGCCTGAGCACTCCCTGTAAACAGTTTTCTGAGGCATACTGCTTAAAATGCATAGAGAACTTTGATTAATGCGGAAAAATTGGATCACAAGGTCAGTATAGGTAAGGGAGAAAAGAAGTTTGAAAGCAATGGCAGTTTCTTACTCAGTTTATTGAGAGCTCTAGTCTGTGATTGGAAGTTGCTTTGCAAAGAAATACTGCAACTTGTTCTTCCTGTAATGTGAACTCATGATGATCAGGAATTCCATACAAGAGAATGTGTGGTGAGAGACCTGGTGGGATATGGTGGTGTTGGATTTGTTTCAGTGTTATCTAAAGCTTATTTATAGATCATACATGAAAATATGTTGCTAAATTTGAATTTGATGGGTAGTTTTTTCTAAATAAGTCTTTGTAATAGAGTCAGAATGTAAAGAAATCTCCATCCTAAGTGTTGGAAAAGAAAGTGAGATTTTGATAACATTTCTTCACATGGAGCTGTGGAGAAATAAACTGAGAATTTGTGGTCTTTAGCTGAAGTAGAGGAAGGTTTGAGAAAACATTGCCATCTGTGCCCTACACAGAAGTACACAAAAAATGTCAGCTGAGGCTTTGCTTTCAGTGCCATTCCCTGGCAATACTCCACTTTTTTAAAGCCTGGGGTGAGGAACAGTACTGTTGCTAAACATCTGTGGTACAGAGAAAGCTTATGATGATACGGAGGTAGGAAAAACTCTTGTTGGGGGAAAGAGTTTCTTATTCCTAGAAGAGAGGAGAAATAAGAAATAATGTAATAAAGGCATACAGTGTAATGAATAGCACTGAGAAGATGCATCAGGAAATTGTATTCCCTGTTTTGTAAATAAGGATGTAAAGCTTGTTCATTAAATGAAAAATAATATTTGAATAATTACAGTAATAGTAATTATACTCACGAATTTTATGTGTAACACCTGGAACAAGGGATCACGGACATTTATACAAGTAAAAAGATCTGTAGGTTGTTAGGCAGTACAAAATTTGTAATCTGAAATACAAGATCTTGCATTCAGCTCTAGAGGAACATATGAGAGTTTCATGAAGCAAGCAATACATCACCTTTTCTTGCTCTAATAGGTAGAAGTTTCTTGAGCATGTCAAATTAATGATGTTTTAGTCCTGTACAACAGATCTTCTGGCTTTATAGACAGAAGAATCTGAAGGCATAGTTCCAAAGCATAGGGGACTTGCAAGGATGTAGCTAAGGTAAGTCCCCCATCTCTTCTTCCTATCCTTCACATTTCCCCATGTATATCTTTGTTCAGCAACAAGTATTTGTGTGACTGCACTTTAAGCTAGATCACTGAAATGATATGAAAAAGCTTTATTTTTAACCTAGGTTATTATTTTAGTGACCTGATTTACAATATTGTTCTGCTGGTGGTGGCATCGGCAGGAATAGTGTCATAGTTAGCTGCAATGCCGTGCAAGTACAAACATTTTGGAATGGAAACTTAAGCTATTTTCTCTGTCAGAGTTGGTATCTCATTAAACTGCAGTCAGCAGTGTGGACTTGTAGAGCTAGACAAGCTCTAGTTAGCTGTGTTTCTGATATTAGTTTAACTACAGCAGCACAGTGCTCTGCAGGGAGTATCATACTGCTGCTTGAGGAAGTGTAGTGTCAGGCTCATGATGATTGTGTGCTTTTGCAAAAGCAGTGGGTGGAAACTGATGGAAAAGGTTGCTGCACCTTAGCCCATCTGCTCAGCATCAGCCTCCTGCTAGATGTTCCCTCACATCTGCCAGTTGTTACCCTTTAATTGGAAGTTCAGGTGTAGCCCTTTTGGTTTAAGGAGAGGCCAAACTATAGGCCATCAGTCAAGTAGGAGAATGTATTTAGCAAAACAAATGCAAGCTTTTGACAATCAAGGTCATTCTCACCCCAGTAATAAATGTACTGGGCAGCCAGTTCCTTTGGTCAGATGGGTTGGTCCATCCTTAAATAATGAATTACTGTGAATTCCTTTTCCACTTTCTCTTTTTAAAGCAATTCAAGCAAACCCAAATCTCTTGGGTTGCAATTTTATTCTCAATCTTTATTAGTTAAAAGGGTGCACATGCTAGCTGCAGGCTACCCCTTGAAGTACTTACTTGCTGATCTATTGAACTGCATTAGTAAAATTTGTGAGGTATATCGCCAACTACAGAATGATAGCCAATAAAAGACCAGGTTTTATTTCCTTATTTCTTTCTCTAATGGCTACAAATATCACATACTTTGCTATTTAAACCGATATAATAGTTTGTTTTGAAGCGTGAAAGTTCTGTCTAAAGTAGAGGACCATTAGTAAAAAACGAGCTAGAATTTCTCATGCTTGTGCTCACCTGACCATTTCCAGGTTAGTTTAGCTAGTTAAAAAGAGTTTTAGCTGTCTAGCTTGGTTCAGTTTGACTGAAATATGTTAGGGAGTCCTCATTTGCTAGTGTCTGTAGCAGCTCTGAGGCATAATAGCTTTTGGCAGAGGGGAGCTTTAATGAACAACAGAAGGCAGGTATATTTTCCATTAATGTAGCTGCTTTGTAGGAGGATATTGGACAGTATCTCTGTAGAAAGATGCTGTTTAGGTAACTCAAAGAAGGCTCTAGAACCAAGCTAGTTCGGCTTCTTTCTTTTCGGAAGTAAGTTTCATTTCTCCATCTTAAGTACTAAAGTTTCAAAACAAATCTCCAACATATTAATTACATGAAATCTGTCCATCCCTCTGCATTTTTTTTCCTTTTAATTTTGAAATTTTGTTTCCTTCTTGTTTTTTATTTAGGTGGACTAGTATTGCTAATAAAAAGCAACAGCTTGTAAAGCCAGATTAAAGATATTAATACTAGCAGAAATGTAACTGACATTCAGATAGGTCACAAACAGACAAAATGCTGCATAAAGGGACATCACGTATACTCTTGTGAGGTTGTTCATGTCTGTCCTTGTCCAAATGGATAGGATTTCTCTAAGATACAGTTTAAGAAGAAATTTTGGATGTGCTCCAAATTAGTTGCTAGTGAGAGTTGAACTGGGCTCATAAAAACGTGAAGGTTTCAGCAGCATGCAAGTGGTTTAGAGGAAGCTGATTAAAAAATATTAGGAAACTCAAGTGGTTTTAGTTTTGCAATATGTAGAATGAAAGTAAGGTTGGGTAATTCGTTTACAATAACGAATACAATATTCTCTGTTGTTTAAAAGAAAAAACCCAAACAAACAAACAAAAAGGCAACAAGAAAACAAAACAAACCTTGTGTAATTGTTTTAGGGATGTTCCAAACTGTATACCTAGAATAAAACAGTTCAAAGAATCCTGTTTCTAAAAGCGTCTAAAAAAAATATTACAAGTGTATAGCAGAGGAGTCTTTAAGGGCGGTGAAGCCTCCTAATTGTTACTGACATTATCTCTTGCCATCTGCTTTCTGAGGCAGAATAAGAACTTTGTAATGGGGATTAGGAATGGAGGATGGTGAGAGTGTGCTCCAAGAGTTGCTGGAGTGTTCTCTGCTTTCATAATAAATCACAGAATAATGTTTTTAACACCACATTTTTAATATATGTTGCCTGAATTAACATAAATAAACTAAGAATTAAATTTTGCTGCATATTCTGGTAGGGCTATTTTATTTACAGTCAGTTAACGTATTAAATCTTTCTGTAAAGATACTGCAAGTACATGAAGCAGCCATACTGCAGTGGACATGGATGGCTGCACTGTCAATATCCTCCCTTCAGACTGATGGGAGCATATCATGCAGGCACACCCTTGGGCTGTGTATTCACCAGAACTAAGCTATGAATAAAATCCATTCCAAAGCTGCATACAGGCATATCTCACATACAGAGCTTTTTTAAAGTCTAGTTTTACTGCTAGTGTGGACAGATCTGAGCCATTCACAGATTTTTAGCAGACTCTGTTTCTCTCTGGCTTTACACGTGTTTGTTGAACCCTGCTCCAGTTGCAGTTTGCTCTGTATGTATTAGTGGTTTAGAGTAAGTTTAGAAGAGACCAATATTCAGATTAATTTGTCAGGTTTGGATGTTTCTCTCTCAAATACAGCTAGAAGTTTCTATTTTATTGTTGTAACCATGAGTGACCACTTAATGGAAAACTTTGCTTTGCACTGTGATTCCTCCCATGGGGCATGTCATCTAACCTTATTATGACTCAGTTTTAGGCCCTTATACCAAGGTGTAAGCAGTGTGCTGACTTCTGTTGTTTTAGCTACCAGTTCAATATTGTGGTTATGTAAAAGACTGCCATGAGCTGGACTGTACACTAGAGATGAGTAAATCCCATGTACTCGGGGCTCAATTTTGTTTCTGGCTAGATCAATACAGTATGTTAGCTCAATTTTATATCCGATACTATAAATCCTGCTGACTTTGATTTTATTTATACACCTTTCTGCTGCAGCATATATAAACATTTTCCTCAGTTTGGTTGAAGTAGTAATGGGCAGGCATGCTAGAGGATCAGATAAAACCACCTGGCAAGCTGGGTCTTGCAGTGGTCTGCCAGATGGCTATCTCTGTTCCGTGTCAGTTTTCTCACTTCTTTAACAAGAATAAGTCCAATGCAGGAAGAAGGTAAGGAATGTATTCCATAGGTATTCCCTGAAGTGAGCCACAGGGTTTTGTAAAGATGGATGTATCTTTCTTAATCACACATCTTTGAAAGATTCCCCCCTTTTATCATGAAGTTCAGGATATTATTAGGAGTCAGAAAGAAAGTAGGGCAGGGGGTGGGTGGTAAACAACCAAAGTAGTCTTCAGAATTTGTATTTGTCAGGGGCCACTTATGAACTGCAATGAAATACTACATACTGTGGCTTTCAAGTCCAAAGATTGCTTTTTACAAAGAGGCCAGAGAAGGTGGTGGCATATAAATAGTGAAAGAGGAGTTTAGTGACAGAAAAATTGTAACAGAGGCAGAGAAGCAGAGTATTTCACAAGAAACTAATGTGAAACTATACTGAGAAATCAAGAGTGACCAGATCAGTTCTTCTGGAGCTCTTTATGTCAGTATCTGTAAATACAAAAATGACAGTGATATGGGAGGGACTGATAAATGAAGACAGCTTTAAAGTCTCCAGCGATTACATGTGGATCCTGCTTCAGGAACCTGAAATGAAATCTTAGTGAGATCTGGTGTCAGCTAGAATATTAACACAACTCCTTTGGTCTCCACAGAGGACTCATTCCTGCAGTATCTTCTTTTAAAAAATGTGCAGTTTTTGTAACAAGCAAGTATGGGAAATGTAAATGCTGATATTAATTTTAACAAGTAAATTTTGAACATAAAACATGTCATGACAGCACAAAAAACTGGGATTCTAAGTAAAAACCTTTATGTAATCTTACCAACAGAATGACTGTTTCAGCCTCTTACATGTTTTACATGATGTGAAAACACTAAAAGTGATAAACATACAGTCGTTTAAACAGTAGTTTAAAAACTAAAGCCACCTTGCCAAAATGTAGAACTTGATCTGGGGATACCATGTAGTGTGATTATACTAGTACTACCTTCTGAGTGCATTTGCTACTAAGATGAATGTAGCCTTTTTTTTTTTTTTTTTTTTTTTTAATTTGTCCTTTGAAATTCTATTTGGGATTCAGAATGTTAGGATCTGTGAAATTAAAATTCTTCTTTTCAGAAGATGGTTGTATTTCTGTAATACCTTAGTGTAAAACCATCGTGGTCTTCATTCACAGAAAAGGTGACTGAAAGACAAGGCAGTTTTAATATCGTGTTTAAGACCAGAACTGCTCCTTTCACTTATTGGATCACTTCATGCATGTTAGCTTTCTATCTTTCAAGCAGTGGGGTGTAAGCAAATTTCAGGAATTTTTAATGTTCTTGGAGTAGGCTTTTACATTTGTGACTCAAGGATTAGTAGATAGAGGGTAAAACCTCTTAATTTGGGGTTGTGAATGCTTAGCGGTCATGTGCTGACCTTACAGTCATTACATGTTTGAATTCACATCATTCAGTTGTTTGCTTTGGTAGCTGAAGGGTCTTTTTCTACAAAGCCAGCAATAGAAAAAACATTAGGAAAGTGTATTTTGTTTGTGAATTCCTTCGGAACTGTGATTCTACATCACCTACTGCTTTGTGGTTTTTAATGAGTTTAGAAATCAACTGCAGATTGCATAGATACATGTTCTTATGCTATGCTGTGCAACTGAAGTGGTCCTTCTCTTTTTGTAGGGTTTATAGAATAAGTTTATAGACTTAAACTACTCAAAAAACAAAACTCAAACTATACTTGTACGCCATGGGTACATTTTTGTTTAGCTTATGCCTTAGCATGTAGCCTCTAACTAAATGATTACATGCTGTTATTTTTCTGCTAGCTGTATTCAGTCTACAAGATAAACAGGGCTCACATAATAAGTTCCTCAGTGTTTGCTTTTACATTTATATAGCTTCAAATCCTATTTATTGCACACTGTTTGAACCCTATTCTGAAGACAGAATCCTACTTGGTCTTCTCTTTAATATTCACTCTGTAGTATCTGAATCATCCACAAGCATTAATAAGATTACCTTTAGATGACCTCCATGTGATGAGGAAATTGTATTATTTCTGTTTTATAAATGCAGAGGAGGTTAAAGATGATCTGTCATCCCTGCTAATTATGGGTGTCTATACTGAAAGTAGTAGGAGGTGACATTTTTCAGAGTATTAAACATTCTATAAATTCTAAAAGAAAAGATAAAACGTTGTGTTTCATTTGGGTCAGTTCTCACTTGCTCTGCCATTCAGCCCTACAAATAGTTGCGTTTGTATAACTGGGTATCAAGAATGAGTGGCTAAAAGTAGTGTGACAGGGCAGAAACCACTTTGTATTCAACTAAATACTCCCAGAAATACAGATTGACTAATAAGTATTTGTAAAAAGGTTCATATAGTTACCTAAAAAATTAGATGGCAGTCCTGTTGCAGGGATGAAATCCAGCTGTCTGGGAAAAGTCGAGTTTAATGCAAAAGTATTTTCTTGCTTAAATGTCTTGATAAATAACATAACCTCTCTCCATGGAAGAGGAGACATGAAACTCTTTTCTGTTGTTTTATGGGGTCCCAATGTGCAAAAGACTGAGCAGCACTGATACAAATCTTACCAGTCTTTCCATGACACAAATAAACATATTCTGGATATTTAATATTTTTTGTTTGTTTACATGAAGATACCAATTTATTCATGTATTTCCAGTATGACTGTTTGGCATTCCATGAAATTAGAGGGAAAGGGAAGATTGCTCTGAAGGCCAGTGTGCTAACAAAGTACATTTCCAAAAAACTGACAAAGATATATATCTGACAAAACTGACAAATATCCAAAATCTGACAAAGGTATATTTCTGATAATTTTAAAATCATATTTCATCTTGCATATGACATTTCCCGTGTCTTGCTCTTAAACTTAAGTGCTCAACTTACTAACCTATAGTGGGTTAGACGTACAAGAAAACATACGTAAATATGGCTTGGTAGATTTTTTCAATTATTACTGTTTTTGTCCTTACAGAGTATGTGAGGTTGGTTTGTTTTGGTGGAATAAGGTGGGAAAGAATTGGTTACAGGTTTTCAGAAATTTCAAGAGAGACCAGAAATTAACTTTAGGTGAGAGTGGATGGATGTTTTGGATGGATCTGGATGGATCTGGATTTGGGCGGATGGATCTGGATTTGGATGGATGGATCTCGAATTTATCGCTCAGAATAAGTAATGTGTTAACAGGGCAAAAGAGGGTACTCTGAGACTTAGGTTGTCAGTTATGTGTTTTCTTGGATGACATCTATTTTATTGCTTAGAAGTATTCTGTAGGCTTCTATTAACAGCCACAAACACTGTCAGAAGAGAGGAACTGAAAAAGGTAATGAATCTGCCAGACCTTCCCTACAAAGCTGAATGTTCCACCAGAAATCACAATACTCTGGAACTGCTGATAGTTTCAGACTTTCAGTTTTGTGAGGAAGACTTTTTGCCAGCAGCAGTTGAGAGATCAGAACTGTTTTAAAATTTCCAAGGTCTGTTTCTGCTGCAGAAGAAAAGATCTACGGCAGTGACTTTCCAGCACATTTTTTTTTTTGTGGGACCCCATACAATTTTCTATTGAAGGTACATTTTCCTGTATACCAAATTTAAGCCAGCTGACAGTAAGCCAGGAATTTCCTCAATTACCCTTTGTGATCTCTTAGAAGTAGTCCATAGACCAAAGGCATCTGCAAACCACAGGTTGAAACCCACTAATTTAAGGAAGTGGCAGTAGTTAATTGTTCATGTGTTATTGTTAAAATGAGCATCAGTTCAGTCTTCTGATGAACTGTCTTTTTGCTGTAGCTAGTGATTATGGTTTTGTACTGATATAATTGCTATTCTAATAGAGGTAACTAAGGTTAACAACAGAGATAAGTAAATATCATGGAATTATTTCCTGCCTTTAATCCTGGTGAGATAGCAAATATATGAACAAATCCCAACAAACCTCCAAAATTATTATGCCCTGAAGGAGGGTATTTGAGCTGTACTAATATAGGACAGATTGCATGTCAGATAAGCCCTAGTAAACATAACTTCCAAGTGATAGTTTTCACAGGATTACCCTGTTAAAACTTGAGCAGTGTTTTGGACATGTAAGGAGCTACAGGAGCTTTTATTAACTGTCATAATTCTAAAGGTTTTACTTGATACTGAATGTGGACCTGTATGACATAGTTGCTTTGCTTGGTTGTAAAATAGTGCTGATTGTAAATTGTGAATGGGTCTCTGGTCTGCAAAAATAGCTATAATAAATTGTAAGGTGTGTGTTGTGCACGTTCATTTTCCAAGCAATTTTCAAGTTGTTCCAGGCCAGAAGTGAGGCCTTTTCTGTTCCTGAATAAAAATGAGTTTGTCAAATTGGAGAGGAATACGTGGTTACATCTACAATTGATAGGTTACTCCTTTAGCAAATGTTGAGATTGATTATGAAAAAAAAAGGCAAAAGAGCAAATAGATAAAAATTACTAGCATCAGATCTCTAACTTCAGGTTTTGTACTCGCATATGTGACATGATGGCAATGCCTGCAGACACAGGCTAACCGCTGATTTGTTTGGAGCACATAAATCTGGATGTTGCAAGCCAACAGAATGGATAAGAATGTTGTGCCATTCTCCTGGTTAGGCAGTCACCGTCCCAGGTACTGAGCCACTAGACAGCTGTGTAAGAAGTAAGTTCAATTTGATTAGTACAGCACGAGAAATAAATCATCTCGCAGGTGAATATTTACAGCACTTGTGTTGATGCTGTTACAGAAAGAATAAGTGGTTGTTACTTCCCTAGGAACGAGATTCGGTTCCTAGGAAAGCTGCTGAGCACCTAGCCTCTTGGCAGCAGGTATGGCCGTTTTTAGAGCTCCTCCAGACACTGCAGAGGATAATCATAAGAGCGGTGGCATGTAATTTACTCAAAAGCATTTCATTATTTAGATGGCTGTGGAATGACCAAATCCAACTGGTATGCAGGTGGTGATCTGGTGGTTTTGAAGCAGATGCAGTTTTATAATGCAGGTTTCAGTTCATATACTGGAATGACTTAAAACAGCTTTTTTTTTTTTTTTTTCCTAGCAAGCTATAAATGAGTCCTTGGTTTGCAGTTGTATTCAATTATTTTAAACCTATTTACAATGTATTCTATTGTAAAGCTATGACCTTTGATCTCCAGAATGGGTGCATGTCTTTTGTGGGAAGCAGGAAGTCTTGGGGCAACTGACACTTGCAGTGCAGTTTATTTTACTTAGACTTTGATTCGCCCCCTCCCCCTGTTTCTAGAACTGAAGACAAATTTCTGTTTCTATTGGATTATAAACAGGTTCTGGATAGCTTCAGCTGCTGCATAGTGCAGTGATATTTTAATTTGCTGGGTAGACATGTTTACTGTGTACTGTGTAGTTTATGAGTGTTACCATAAATGAGGTAATCTTGCATCTTGGTTTCCATGTGTGAAACATTACATGAGCTAATGCAGCTGCACCACTGCTTACTGAATATTAGTAGACTTTATTTGGACATAAACTTTATACTGAATCGCTTTAAATATTTGTGCTAAAACTGGTAGTGCTGCTTTTTTAATGTGCTTTATATGACACTGATGGATGCCAAATTTCACAAAGCAGTGTAAGAATGTCTGGTGGATTTCTGCTTTGTACCCCATTGTTCTCAATAATGGAGATTCCGCAGTGAAATAAAATTCATGACAAAATTTTTAATTTATGTTCAGCTAGTGTTTCAGGGACTGGTTCATACTAAGTATACATAGGAACAGTAGCTTCCTACTGCACTGTAGCAGTCCTAAAAACATGTACATTCTCTCTAAAATCTGGATTTGGAATTTGAAGTGACACACGTGGGTTGTGAGAATATAGAGAGAAAAAGTTGATTTCTGCTCAGCTTTTGAAGGAACATGTAAAGATTTTTTTGTAGTTTAGTTTTGCCTACCAAAATCCATGAATCATTGTGGTTTTTAAAAGCATGATTTTAGCATCTATGGCCATATTATTTTTACTTAATTAAATATATTGCACATTTTCAGTTTTGAAGCTAATTAGGAAGGTGAAAGCTGTAATACACAGTAACTCATAAAATATGTCAGTGTATTTTGCTAACTCTAATAATAACACTTGCATGTAATTTCTTGGGTTTAATTTATGTTCTTTTTTATAAGTCAGAATAATGGAAATCTGTATAAACTACATTTAAAAAGACAAAAATTATTTTTGTATGATTAAGTACTTAAAAATAAGTACTAAAGAAACAGGTATACTTATATATTTTTATAAGCAACTTTAAAGAAAAACTCCTGAGTATGTGTTCTGAAGATCTCCATCATTATCTCATACTTTTCTCAAAATAGCATTGGAAATTATTGTTGTGCCAAAGCCTGGTTTCCTACGTATATATGTCCTTTGCTTCTTACCCTTCATCCCTTAGCAACAACTTCAGCTTCTCCCAAAAATTCCATATGACATTTCAACTAAAGAAGCACCACAGCTTTTGGTGGCTGGCAGCATTGGCCAGTGGGCATCTGCTGCCTCACTAGATAGAACCAAATGTTGTATTTACCAAATGGATACTAAGGATACGTACTGCCTGGCTTTCTCTTGGTGGGAGTCAGTGAACATAGCACCAAAGTCTTATTTCCTTAGAGAACAGAGTTAAAAGTAAAATCTGAATTCAGTATTTTAAATGCTTGTGTTCCTACATGAGTTAAACCCCCCACACAAGTTTTAAACCCACAGATCAGTCTCAGGAGTTTTACAACTGTGTTTGCCATCGGTATTTGAGTCTTTCCTTGTTGTATCCTTTTAGTTTCTTTAATTTTGCTAGTTGTATGATGGATATTATAGATATTTGTGTGCAAATTATACTTTAACTTCTTAGAGCAATTTTGTTCCTTAAGTGTAACAGTCATTATGATGTGTCTAATGAGAGGGATATGGAGTTATTTTGAACAGTTGGACAAAAGTGACCACATGGCATGGTTTTGATTTAGTTTTGCCAAAATTCAAACTTAGGAATTTTCTAAAGGGGAAGTCTTTAGGATTTAGGTATTAAAAAAGGAGGGGCTTGCTATACTTATGGAATCAATGAAATCCTTTATAACAGAAACAAGTTTTTGAATTCTCACAATTGGTAATATTTGCATTTAATACCCTTGTGTGTGCCGAGATTAATGTAAGGCCTAATGTGAACTTAGTTGCTTGTTTTCATATTTTTATTGATTACGTGCTTTTTACTAGGTGTACTAAACAGTTTGTTTCCCTCGAGAGGTCCAGCAGCTGTAAGTCCTTTGAAAATGTTCGTTAGTATACATCTCACTCAGTATAACGTGAACCCCCCACTGTTTTATGTAGAAGGATCGTTAGATTATATAGTAGTCTACAAGCCCTTTTTACTTGTAGTTTCCAGTAAACTTTTTTCTTTGAGATCTCTCTGTGTTTATTCTCCAATAAACGAGGCTTTCTCACTTTAAATTTTGCCACAGTTTATGTTTTTTCCTTAAGCTGCTGCTCTCAAAATTGTTAGTTTGCAGGAATCTCAGCTTTTATAATAGCTTCTAAAGAAATTTTATAATTTTGTGGATAAAAGGTTGAAAATATCATCTCTGAAGCCTCAAATCTTCTTAGGCAAATAAAAATTATACCATATTTTGAAGTCCAAAATTTTTATAAAGTTCTTTCAAATCTTAACTCTTGTATGACTGGAAGGAACGAACTGTGGCTTGTGAGGGTTGACGGTGTAGCCCCTCTTCTTCCTCCTGGTTTCGTTGTACAAACTTACTGGAGCAATGAAGGTTTCTGTGTCTTCCTCCTTATTCCCAGTTCCATAGATCGTAATTACTGGTCAGACAGGATTTCTGCGTGACAGAGGATAATGTGTTCTGCTGCATTTGCCTAGTTAGGCATACTTCATCACTTCTGCTACTGGTAATTGTCAATTCCTAGTCTTTGCTTAATTTGAAGGCTTTTTGCTGTGTGCTTTTATACTGCCCACACAAGTTTTGTGCAGAACTAAATACTAAACGTTGTTTTCTGATGTCATCATCTAGTAGCAGTGAAATGACTGGCAAACAAATGCTAAACCAAAAGGCAGCTGATGAAATATCTATCTATAACCAAGTCAAAAGCTTTTAAGGAAGCTCTTTTCTGTGAGCACCTTTATTTTTCCTTTTGTGCATAGGGTGTGATATTGAATTTCTTACATGTATCCTCTGCACGGGACCAATAAGATAATTGCTATGCTTAAAAACAAAGGAAAAAAAAAAAAACAAAAAACCAACACCAAAAACCCAAGCCATAAAATGATTTTAAGAACCTTTTACATTTTAGTATTTCTGTCTTCCAATGTCCAGGAAAATGTTTTAGCAACATCTCACCATTCAGTTTTGGGCAGAAACAGATATAGTTAGGTCAAATATGAAACCATACATTTTTAACTGTTGTCATGTCTTGATAATCATGATTTTTTCCACACACAAACTTTTATTTTTGCAGGTAAAAAGTGTTTAGCATCTTCTCTCTGTCTATGTATGTGTAGACACAAAGCTGAACATTTTCTTTTAAAGTTCTTAGTATTGCCAGTCACCATACAGTAGAAATTCCATTTCAGCAAAAAAAAAAAAAGAGGCTTTTCATACACAATTTGAAGGATAAATTAGTAATTATGCATTTAATTGGCTAATAAATCATAGCACATTTCCCTTATTTTCTGTAGTGCTATGCTAAATCTTTATAATGTGGCCTGGTGTATTTTTTGTAAAAAAGAAAACAAAATGGCTTGTTTAGCATAAATACAGTGCACGAGTGACATAAATATGTAAAGCCTTCTACAGTGTTTACTATATGAGAAGTTCCTGTGATTACATGCCTAGGGATTTTATGAATGTACATTTTAAAGGAGGTATTTCTCATGTATACATTTAATATGTAAATAACAAGAGGGGAACTTGATCAAGCTAAAATGAATTTACAAAAAACCACGGAAGAGAACTCTCTGAAATGTGTTTGTGATTCTGACTGTTATAGTATCAATTCTCAGATTTTTATTACTAATTCTGTTAGTTTTTAAAGTGGCTATTTAGTTGTGTTTTTTTTGTTTGTTTTTATTGGTGAACAGGGGATTGATTTAAATGCTTTAAAACTTGAGGAAGATTTTAGGTAGCAGAATCTCTGCCTGTCATTTCTATTAACATTGCAGGTTACTATACCTCAATAGCTGCAATTTTCGTTTCCTTATGAGTTAGGGTGTGGGATCATTTGATACATTTGTTCTCATTAAGAGACTGAAATTTTCCAGAAATACTTCATGAATAAAATAACAGCAACATTGCCACAATAAAATTATGAATACAGACCAGGTTAGTTACAAAAGAATGAAACACAGACATAGACAAGCCTTTTTCTATGTCACTTCTTGTCCATGGAAAGGTGCCGGTGATTTTATTGTTTGCCTACATATGAGGAAATTGGAGAGGGTGGTTGTTCCAGTAAAAATGGTGATGAATGTAACTGATTTACAAGAATTTAAGGCATGAATTGCATTAAATTATATACCTAGCAAATTCTGTCATCTCAGTGGCAAGGCCATTACGTGAAGTCACTGAAAATTTTCCTTGATTATGCTTTCAGGGACAGTTAAGCAGTGTTTCAAGATTCCTCCATATAGGTACATGCATTCAAGCCAAATTTAACAGGGCTTCCAGCTTTTATAAGAAGGGGACTATTGAATATAGCTTCCAGTGATTCCAATCCAGCATCCTAGTTGCTTTCATTTATAATGTGAAATAGGTGTGGATATTGCATGTTACAATAGCTGGTAATATGCATTAGGACAAGTGGTGAATCCTGACTTTCTCAAAAAGATTTCTGAGCAAGATAGAATTTTTCCATGCATGCATTTCCATGTCACCAGATCCCTGGAACAGGCTCCCAGTATTGCTATAATAGAAGTTTGTTTTGAAAGAGACAGGAAAAGGGTTTTTTCAATCGAAAACTTTACAAGGAATTATTTTATAAAGCAAATTACAACTTTTTTTAGGTGGAGTGACAACAACAAGGTTTGTATTATATAGAGAATGTTTCCAAACATATTTTAGCATATGTGCATGCAGGCTAAAAGAGGTAATAAAAAACACTCTATTATTACATTTCAGTAGAAAAAATCCACCTGCATGGGTTGGCTGCATAAATGCCCATTACTTTGATGTTCACTTGAATTTACTGACATCCAGGGGGGAAAAAGTATCTGGAGAATTGAAGGCATTGTAAACTGAGGGGTTAACAAATGGTCGCTAATATGACATTAATAAATATTTGGAGCATTCTGCATTAAGAGAGATGTACTCAACAAGTACTACTCATCCTCTGTGCCACTGCCTGATTTAAATACAGTAATAATTCCATAGGACCAGTTAAAAAGTTAATTTTACTTCATATAGTTTTGTAGTAAGCAAGTGTACCCTATCTGTCTGATCCTTGTGTGGCAGGAAATCTCTTTTCAGTTCTTCAGAGGAAAAAAAACACTTTTCAAGTATGACTATTCGTTGTCATCCCAGATATTTCTTGTAGCAATAATAAAGTAGAAAATAAGACTAAGATAAAATTCTTTCCAATAGTGCTATCTATTTTTACTTTGATTCTCACAGTTTCCTTAATCATTTATTTCAAAACCCACGGTAGTTGGCAGACATGTAAGTAAATCTGGAATTGAAACCCAAACAACTGATTTAATGAAATAGTTACTTCTTGAGTCTTCTTCAATGAAGGTGTAAGGAAAACCACATTCAGTTAGCCATATTACAGAAATTAATGTGGCCTCAGTAATTTATGAGTGTAGGGCAGAAGAAGAGTTTTCTGTTCAAAAATACAGTCTACCACAGGCATAAGTGACTAAGTCATATAATCATCCTAATAAACAGTTTGATGAATAACTGTTTTCCATTTGCCCACTGTACCAGTCCTGAAATTGTCCCATCACTACCAATTTATTTTCTATGGACATAATATTGTATTGTGTTGTTACAATGGGATGGAAGAGGAGTGTGAAGAGATTGGGAGTTGATCATTAAGATACACATTTTAAGCAAAGATCAGGTCTGTTCTTTGATTAGCAAGATTGCAGTAACATTTATACATGGTATACTCTTACATTTTGATTGTATTTCTGGTTCCATTTCTTCACTTGTGAGCTAGAAGTTCTTGGCAAAGCTGAATATACACCATAAATATAAACCACACTGCAAGGATGGGTCCCTCAGAGAGAGAGAAAAAGAGGGAAGAAAATGATTTAATGCAATAATGATTTTAGCTATACACAGGCATCCTTTTTTTGTCTCGAGTTGTTAAATTACCTGATGTCTGCATGTGTAATTTAAACAAAATTTTGTTCTCTAGTCTTTCTTCCTTCTGAGCTATCTTCTCAAGGAGAAGGATGATGAATGGAAACATAAACATAGCATGAGAATGTGAACTAGTTCCCAAACATTTCAGTGGTTTTTATAAACAACTGGTCATTGTTACCTTTTGCTGGATTACAGTTTCCTTTAGAACAACAGTGCTCTTCAGCTGCATTACAAAGTTGATTCTAAATGTTTTCACATAGTTGCTTAAAGGCTTTAATGTTTAAATAATGGTTATATAATTATACATTGTTTAAACAATTAGCTTTTAAGTCTAGCTATAAGCTCACATGTTATATACATACTACCAAAAATGATAATTAAACTCCATTTTAAAATATGAACTGACCTTGGAGTGAGCAACCATAGCTTAGGGACATTTGTTTCAATTTTAAAATCCAAATTTTTAACACGCTCATTTTCATTTTAAGTATGAAGAGTGATTCCTGCTGTTCTCTTTGGTCACCGCGTGAGCACAGACATAGTCAGCAGCTAGTTTTTCTCCTTCTGAACCCCATTTTCAGCATTCTGCATGCATTATATGCCCATTTCTCTATGATAGGAGGTGCCAACTTGCATCTCACTTGTCTGTGCAGGCACAAAGGGTTGGCTGAAGCTTGAACCAGAGTGCCTTGGAGGGGTGGGATTAACATCATAGTGTGTTAGTTGTCCCCTAAGACATCGTGGCAGCTGTTGATTTCTATTTTGAAACATTCAAAATAACAACAATTCACACAATAAATTAAGATACTGCTTAGTATTTTAACTTTGGAAAGTCTCATTTTTAGGTCCATCATTTTTGCTTAAGTGATGATTTCATTGTCTTTAAAAATAACATAAAATGGCATTTTTGATCTTGAACCACATTCATATGGTGATTAAATTAGGAATTTTTTAGTTGCATAAGTTTAATACAGTAGCAGAAAGGCTAAGGATAAAAAAATCACTCTTTAAAAGTTAAATCCATTTCATCTGTTTCATAGGAGCATTTCAGAAATCATATTTTATAGCTGCACTATGTTTTAATTTTAGATACTGTACATCTTTAACGACTTTGTAATTTATACAATTTTTGTTTTATTGTCAAAACATTTAATTATATCATGTCTTGAAGGCGTAAAGCTGTCAAATAAATCAGAGGCTCAGTATAAACATTTGGTGAATTGCTTTTGCTACTATACTGTAGTTGTTACTGGGCAGTTAGTGGAACTTTTTTAAAGCATTTACTCAGCAGGTACAGGACAACACTGGTACAATGAATTGCTGATTGCTTGTAAAACAGCAGGTAGTAATGCCCTCACTCTTTGTAATTCTGCTTTGTAAAATAAAGTGGCTAGATAGCGTGGCAGAGAAAGCCACTGTGCACAGAATATGTTTCCTGCCGAAGGATTGCTGGAAATTGCCAATCCTATTTCTAATAAAAAAATAAAAATTAAAAAATCTAATTGTTGCTGTTTTCCATAGTGCAAAAAAATGAAGTTTTCAGCCAGAGAGGAAACAATTTGGCAACACAGGCGTGAAAAACAGAAAATGCAAAGACTGGATGTCTTTATGAAGGACTTAATAGTTGTAGTAAAAATAAAACACCAAACAAAAACCCAAACAAACCTCCCCCCCCCCCCCCATAAAACCAAACAACAAAACCACAACCCCCCCAAAACAAAAGCAAAATCCAAACCAACAACTTGCAGGTGTCTTTAAAATGTTTAAACTTCCTATGAAAAAAGTATTCTTTTTTTAACCAATATTTTGTTCCGGTGTTAATACAACCTACGGGCTCCCCAAAGTGGGGTTTGGATGAAGTAAATTAGTTCTACTTTGAAGCTTTTCTTTTCTCCCCCTTTCAGGATGAATGGGAAGGCCCTTGAATGAAAGCTGCTTTTCATTAGTGCCACCACATACCTATTTGAAAGGAAGAGCTCTTTTAGCACATACAAACACTGGAGTAAAGGAAAGCTTCCTTTTTCTACCAGAAGACCTATCAGCTAAACAGCTCCTAGCTTCTCTTTCCAGTCAGGTGGTTTCCAATCAGAGTTAATTACTCCAGTCATTTATTCTAATCACCCTCTCCGTATGGCCAGCAGTACTCTGTCACGGGGTGGCACCGCTTGAAGCCCGTTAGGTTTGAAAGCCACTGCAGGGTACTTGAGGCTCATTAGCGAGGCCTCTCCACGTCGGGCTCTGGATCTGCTCCTCGGTTACCTCCCCGTGCCCCGCCGCCGCTTCCTCCCCTCCTCCGGCCCCAGTTAACCCTTCCCTGCCTGCTTGCCTTTTCCTTGCGCTGGGAAGCAAGAGGCTCGGCGCCGCTGCGGCCGCGCTGGAAACCGGGCATGCTCCTATTCGCAAACGCCTAGAAGTCGCGCCGTTTGTGAAATGCAAAAGCACAAACCATCTTGTCCTAAGGAAAGTGTAGGATTGAAAATACGGACTTCTAAAAAAAGTGTAAATTTCCCTTATGCTCTGTGATAAGTGAACTTCAGGCTTAGGTTATACAGATCGGACTAGGTATCTAAACCACTTCTGTGGTTGTGGTGGGGGGGAACTGTGGGGACCTTCGGTATTCCCGGGTACGATCAGGCCCTTACAGTTATGAACATGGAGACAAGGACATGATAGCATCGTCCTTCTGCTGATCTTCCTCTGGATAAGGGAGCTCCATGCCACAGGTATGGGGGTTTATTCAAAAAAGTAATCTATTAGTGTAACCCTTGTCAGTCCAGGAGTGTTGGTTAGAATGTTGAGTAAAACCTTGTAATTTGGTTGTTGCTATTTGAAACTTTGTTTAACATTGTGTTGGGTTTGTGGGCTTATATTTTTTTCTTTATACTTGTTTTTCAATAATGGGAAGTAATGCCATAGATAGATGCTTGCTTGTTCGCCCTGTAAGCATCAAGAGCTGTCTCTGTGAGTTCAGCCTCTGAATTAAATGTCTGTTTGGAAGATGGAAGTTAAACACTGGTTTATTGCAGTATATTTGTATTTTATTTCTAAATGTTAGGGGGGTTTAGGCCATCTTCTATGAAGAAAAAAATTATGGTTGATGTAAGGGAAAATGCTAGGCTTTTCTAGCATCTTACATAGCTTAGAACTTGAAAAATTTAATTCATTAAAATGTTAATACCTGATCATACGGTTTTTCAGCAGATAACCTCTGAACATTAACAATATTTATTTCCTACACTGTTCCCACTAACAGGTTGTACCTAACCACTCTGGTTCATGGCAGAGTAATATAAAGGTTATGAAAAGTTTGCTCTCAACTTGCTACAGAAAGTCTGTTGCGCTTGGAGGTGTTTATACCTTGATTTCCTGAGCATGCTCAATATACTCACTGTATCACTTGCCTTTCTGTGTACAGCTGTCATAGTGGAAATTTGAAACAGGTTTATATGAAACAAGGGAATCAAATCTCAAAGAAATTAAAATATCTGCAAGAAAGCATTATGAGCAGAACTAGTTGAAACTCAGCATGCAATGCATAATGAAATGAGAATAAAAAAAAAAGAGATTTTGCATTTTCTAGGGGTGGACATTTTAAAAAGTAAGAAGAAATAAAAGAAATATAATCCATTTTCAGTCTGATTTCTTTCAAGCATTGAACCTGACTCCTAAAAGCTATTTGTTCTGTCACAAATTCTAGCGCTAGCCAGGCTGCTCCCAGGGAGCCCGTGGGATACAGTGGGACAGGGCGTGACAGGCAAGATGAGGGCAGTGTCCTCCTTAATCAGAGACTATGGAAGTTCTTGTCCAAAGGTATTTGATAGAAGGTGAACCATCCTGATCACCAGTTTGTCTGGATTCAGACTTCCTTATAGCTTGCCTAGCACATATGCCAGAATGACATATTAGATGAGAACCTGCTGTGTTTGGGCAAATTTGCAAAAAGCATTTCATTTTCCAAATTGTATCTTCCACAGATTTGATTTCTTTTTTTCTTAAATGCTGGATGCAGAAGCTAATAATGTCCTTCCTAAACAAATTCTCCCTTTCTCTGTCACTGTTAAAGTCAAATAATGATTCTCCTTTGTCAGTCCAGTTAAATGCCAACTTTAAGGAGTCTGATGTCCTTGCCAAACATACCTTGTATTGTCATCCTAAGCAACCACTCAGAATGTCTTTATAAAAAATCAAGGCTTCATTGTTCATAATAATCGAAAGAAAGCAAATCCTGCGCTTACCTATATGTGTTAGCCCGAATAGGTTACACATTTGTGCCACGTGATGATATAGTGCTGTTTCCTTTATTTGTAACTGTTTGATTTCTTCAGATGTGGTACCATAACTGCCTTTGTAAATCTTGTGTTCTGTTCTCCGAAAGCTCTTGAATGCTTCTTATTCTGTGAGTAAGTAGACAAGTCAAAAAAATTGAAGTTACTTGTCTGCCTGACTTGCATCTAAACTGTGTTTTAAATTTTAAATTCCTTGACCTTTTGGCATACCGTTTCTTAATCTTAAACAATTTTGTCTAGATTTTTTTTCCCCCCAGAACTGGCTTCAAAGACAAATTAGATTAGTCTCTACAACTCTTCTAAGATGTTCACTTGTGCTATTTGCAGTGATTTGAAGACCATGTGTTTGCAACCATTTCTGTCTCCTCTTACATGCATACTTAATACTTGTTGATCATCACAGTTCTTGTGAATTGCATATACAACTGACACATCAAAGCACAGCATAAATGCTGCAAGCTGTTGAAACAGAGTGCAAAAATAAAGCAACAGTTGACTTCTAGGGCTTACAGAGTAAATCAGAAGGAAGAAATGTATGAGCAGTTTAGATGTAAAATATATTAAAAAAATCACTAGTTTCTCCCAGTTTGGAGTGTATTGTGCTGTCATTTACCAGATGGTATACATAGACTTAAACTTTAATTTAAGGATTAAATGGAATGGTTGTACTGAGCCTAATACTTAACAGGAAAGTTGTTTCAAATGTAGTTTGTCTGTGTTCACATAAACATGATCATGCAACTTCATGTTTCAGATGGTTTCTAAAACTTCGTGACCTTCACTGTATTCACTAAGTTTCACCATATATTGCATTACTGTTATGCTAGGTCTGTATTCATTTAGGGTAAGTAAGCTAAACCCCCGTGACTGGCTAAGTGTACTCTAATCATAACACTTTCCTAAATTTCTGTGTTTGACTGTTTCTAGCTTCAGTGAATAAGCTTGTTCAGCCTCAAAGGCAAGCAAATTTTACATGGCTTGAAGTTTTGTAGTGCGTATTTTGCACCTCTCTCTTAATGGGAAAGAATCTGAAACATAAAAAGGTGAATCACTGTTTACTGTGACAAATGTCCTTTTGGAAGGGTGTAGTACTCTGACCATTCAGTTTGTGGCTAATACTTGACATTCGGAAGCAACTGTAATCATCTTGACAAGGCTCAAGGAGATACCACTTCCCTGGGCTTGAAGTATTCAAGTTAGCTGAAGTGTTAGAAGCAGTATACCTGCATTAACCTTCTGAGAGGAAAGATACGTTAGCTTGGCAGCACAGGATGGACATGGTTGCACAGCTACAACTGCTCGGTCAGCTGAATTAGAACACAACACTGCATTGTGAAATACAGTCGTATCTTGTGGATTTTGGTGTTTGGTTGTTTGTTTTTTTTCTTCGATGTAGAACTTCATTTAGGCTAATTTGACTGGGCCAGCTGTCAGCTGTGTGGTTAACAGCCTATGTTTCCATGGGTAATAGGTTCCAGATACAGGCTGTCAGTCTGCATGCAAACAAGTGCTGGAGGAACTGGGAGAGGAATTACTGAACTTCAAGGAGGAAAGAGCTTCCTGCCTCCTTTTGGTGCTGTGTGTGAGGATTTTCAAAGGGTTTTTCATTCGCAGTCTTGGCCTTGGGATGTTGCTGACTCTTCTGGATGAGAGAATCCTCTGACAATGTAGTAGACATTTTAAATGTGGACAAAAAGTGCAGGGACGGAGTGGAGAGAAGTGGAAATGGTGGAGAAATCAGCAACACCTCCTGGTGTTAAGAATACTTGCTTTTAGCCACATCTGTAGTGATAAATGGTGATGGTCTAACTGGTGGTGGTTAGATTTTTTGGTGTATCTCTAGGAACAGACGAGTGCAAGCCACATACATCGGTATTACCACACTTATGAATAATGATAGCCATTTGTGTGATTCCACAACTGTAATTAATTATGGCTTTTATATATTATTTTTCATGTAGGGAAATTTAATAAAGACCTCCTGATTATTTTTTGTTCCTGTCACAATTCTTCTGTATCTTTTCTACCTCTGGCTAAGATGAAATCAAACAACTAGGAAGGGACCTTCCTTGGTATGCTTTTTGAAAAGCATCTTTTGGTTTATGGAGTCAGTTGGCTGAGACAGTGATGCCCACTCTTATTTTTGAGTAGGGCAGTTAGCGTTATCATAACCATGACCAGTGGAATATGTGAATAAATGAGGTAAGCCAACATGTGAATTTGGAGTTCATTAACTCTTGAGCACCAGTTTGCACGCTCAGAGAATGGGATATGCCAATTACTTGCCTTGTGGGCAAATCAGCCCTTACTCAGTGTGTGACATTGTAAGTACACTGGTTTGGGACCCATGTTGGATTTATTTAACCTGGTTTCAGTTTCTTTACATTACAGTGTCATCTTTGGAAGTTTGTGGTTCTAAGTCTAGCTCTCCAAATATTCTCACAGCCATATGATTATGTCTTCTCCTGATGGGTAACTTTGGAGATCCTGCAAGCCGGGATGCTTTACTTCACCTAAGTTGTTATGAATGCTATGAAAGCTGTGGAATTGCTCACAAGAGTAAATATAAACATCTGTGTAAACGTTTTCACCACTGGCATCCAAGGTAGATGTGTAAATATTGACACTTAAAGACAAAAATGCAACATTTTTGTGTTTATCTATATACTGTTCATGGTAAGTTGTAGCAATTTTGCCTTAAAATAGTGCTCTCAAGTTTGCAGATCATCATGGATATACTCATATCATCATGGATAGAAGAAATATTTTTTTTTAAGGGTGATCACTCCCTTCATGAAAAGAGTAACTAAGAACACTCCAAGGCAAGTTTTCATATTAATCTGAATCTTTTATTCCTGGCACCTAATGATAGACATTTCAGTTGAGATTAAAGCCAAATTTCAAAGGAAATGTAGCTTTCATTTTATAAAATACATAACAGCTGTCTGACTTGTCCATTTAAACTTCAAAATAACAGTTGTAGACTGAATATAGAAATCACCAGACAATGGGAAAGTGCTCAAGATTTTTAGCTAAACGTGCCACTAATTTGTTCTTATTTTGGCAGTAATTACATAAATTCAGGTAGGAGTTTGAGTCATTAAATTGCAAAATATTTTTGTTTACATGCTGCTTATGCAGAATATATCTTGCCACAAAATTTCATTAAGTTACGCTATTACTATTTTCTTTCTTGTTATTACTTAGTACCTTATTGTTAAATACAGAGAAGTAGCAGGAGCAGAAGAAGGGAAGTTTTTCTTCCAGAGGTCTCCTGGGTCTGAGCTTCTCAGATTGTTGATACCCTTTGTTCTGTAAGATCAGTTGTCTTCAGTAAAGCATCTGAGTTAAATCTTTTTATCAAGATGATATTTTCCAGAGTTCTTTTTCCATTTTATCCTGGTGTTGGTAACCAAGTAGAGAAATAAAATAAAATGCTAGCTTTGGTTATGAAAGTAGTGAAGAATGCATTGGCAACACATTTCTGGAACTCACACATTAAAAAAAAAAAAAAGAAGGAAAAATTAGATGGTTCTTACAATGTAAGCTGTAAAGTGATTGCTCACTTTCTGAAGTATTTTGTGTTTAAAACACATTAAAAAGACATTAAATAAAACTGCATGCATTTACTTGGAACAGTTACTTAGCAAGTTAGAAACCTGCAACCACACAAACATTTTTGATGTCTGTTTCATCCTTTTGAAATTTGTATTACCTCATGCAGAACTTGAAGTTTTCTCCTTAGTATGTCTGCTGTCCTCTTCCTCCTTCTCATGATATCTTCAAGAAAGGCTTGAGTTCAGTAACTCTCTAGTAGCTTTTCATACTTTTTTTTTTTTCCTGCGATGTCTACCCATGTGATCAAATAGTGTTGATGGTTAAAGTGTGTTTGGTAATTTACTATTAAATACTAGCGGTTACTGAGATAGCACAAAAGATAAAGCCAGCACTTCAAGAGTTAATATGTTATTAGGAGGACAGGAAATCTGGCAACTATTGCAGAAACTAGACCTAATGGTGCACACAAACAATTTGTCAGTCTTGGTAAATGTGAATAGCTTTCCACAAAGTGGCTGCTTTTGCTTTGTTTGAGCAGCCTAAACTTTTCCTTTTCGGACTTTAAATCTTGGAAGTGAAATGTGATCCACATATTGAATCAAAATAATTTAATTCAAACCATATTTTGATTGGAACAAGGTTGACATGGAAAGAAACTCTAGAATAAAAAAAAAAAAGTTGAAAGGACTTTCTATCATATATTTAGCAGGAAAATTTGAAACAGTTCTAATTAGGCTGAAAAAACCAGCCTTCTTCATTGTAACTTACAAAGGTCATATATCAATGTTAAGGCAGCATTACCAACTTGTGTCTGAAAGCCTGCACATGCAAACATAATTCCAGTTGTTTGGGTTTGCTGGTTTGTTTTGTTTTTTTAAGGTATGTGCATACACATACTTGCAAGCCAGGGTACATACTTACTTTAAAGTAGTTACTTGGTCCTGCAGTTATATGGGTGCTTTGTCATGTGCAAGAAGAGTATTTTCCATGTC
This sequence comes from Lathamus discolor, assembly GCF_037157495.1. Lineage (NCBI taxonomy): Eukaryota > Metazoa > Chordata > Aves > Psittaciformes > Psittacidae > Lathamus > Lathamus discolor. Next base: position 102,461,971 of record NC_088884.1, on the reverse strand, counting down.
AAAATTGTGTTTGTGCTAAAAATGTGTGAAAACTTAATTCATGCTTTTCATGCATAAACATTTTTCCAATGGAACGTAAGAAAAGGAGACTCAATTATTTTTAGTGTTTCAGAGGAAATTCCTGACTTCAAAGAGGAATTAAAATATTTAGGCCATTAAAAGTAATAGGCAATTATTTGTACTTGAGATTTGTAATTCCTTACTTGCCAATGTAGTGTATTCCTGGGGTTTCTGGGTTTTGTTTTATTTTATTTTTTTAATTGAGTGAACAGGAAAGTTTATTCATGTATGAGGAGCAATTTTGGTTTCTCATCCAAGTTTCTGCTTCATTTTAACTATATAAACCACATTTTGTATAGGCTGGACTTCTTTTATGTCTTTCAGAGTTACATGCATGCTTTTGCTGTGCTTCCAAGATTACTTTGCTTTAATCAGCATAGGAATAAGGCAGACAAGTCTGTGGTCTGTTTCTGAATAGCTTGGTTATGAATAAATACCTATGCTGGTGAAAAGAAATGCAGTTAATCTTCTCATCTAATTTCAGCATTGGAATATCCTAATCTCAAATCCAGTATATATTCTTTTTTAATAGACATCATTTCATAGGAGATATGTCATTGCATAATCTAAACCAGAAAGAAAAGTAGAGGGCAAAAGCCAATACTAGTCACTTTAAAGATACAAACCTTGATTCCAAGGGTATAATATTGTTTGTGAAAATATACTATAAAAAATGGTTAGAATATTTATACTGGAAAAAGTAAAAATCTTTCCAAACCTGATGATTTTATGTTTTTGTCATTCCGACCATGTTTTACTAAATCATTTGTAGTAGTATTAGACTGATAGTAGTCTTTGGTTGCAAGCACTAAATTAATCTCCATTCATTACTTTCAGAAAACGGAGCAGAAAAAGATGTGCATAAAATACTGAATTTCAGAGTCATTTGTGAAGAAGTAGTTTTGATTGCACATAGTGACATCAAATTGTGCATTTTAAAAATTATTTATGAATAAACTAAAATTTCCATGTACAAGATCAAAGCTTCTGTTTGTTGATGTGTCTGAAGCATGTCTACCTTGGGAATGGAGAAATGGAAGTTACTAATAGGTGTTTGTGTTTGACATCTGTATACTGTACTTTTTAGCATATCTCAAGTGTTTTAGTCTCTGCCTAATAGATCTCATTAAAGAAACAGATATCAGCCCCAAGACAGTTTGTCAAAGTTAATATGAGTCCCTGTGGGCAGAATTGACAATTTGTGTGTGGCTTCATGTGGCAGTCTTTTCATGGTCTTGTTTGATCCTTTAACAATTGGGCATTAGTCACTGATTTGTTCTACAATAACTCAATAGGATTGAATATAACTGTATTACACTGGACATTTTAGAGGATTTTCTTGTTTTGCACATTTTCCTCAGAGCACACAGTAAATGATGTACTTGGTCTGCTGTGGGAGTGCTATCAATCGATTGGTTTGCTTTAAGAGCAGCATGGGAAGGATGTTAGTATCCCACCACTGCATGCCGTATTTAACTTGAGCCTTAATGAGCACTGGCTGTCCTGTATGCTTAAGTAATCCTAAATGCTTAGCATGCCATACCCTTGGCTTAGTTTTGCCAGAGGTAAATGCTAACAGAGGCATTTTTAATTATTTTTTTTTAAAGCCCTCCTTTTAAAGACTAGATAGTTACGCAAATTGGAACTTTCCAAGTTCTCAGACATTTGGCTTGATTTTGTTTGGGGTTTTTTGTTTGTTTTGTTTTGTTGTTGTTGTTTTTTTAAGGAGAACCCATACTTAAATAGTACATGCCAGTGCAGCTATAAAGTGTATTGCATGTCCTGGTACATTGTGGTGTTCTCCTGGGAAGTCTACTTGATTTTTTAATCTCTATACAGACTGTTAACTATTGTTTCTCCATTGATTCTGTCATAGCATAAGCACTTCCCTCCAACCAAGAGCTTAACTGTGAACTTGAAATGCCAGAGAAGCTTATTAGTCTTCGAATTTGTGTGCTATGTTTGGAGTGTCCTTCAGGGGCCTGGGTATTGATGCTGACTGTAGTAATTTTTTGTTTAGTGCTTTTGTTATGATTAGGCAAATAAGAAGTAAGATTTAAAATGGCCTAAGAGGGGAAAAAAATTATCTATTTTTGAATCTGTAAAATTACAAGTGTAAAATAATGTTAAACTTGAGAAGTAAATTTGGGATGGCTCCCAACCATTTCATGGAAAGGCAAAGGGTGTGTTTTAGTTTTGCTTTTTTAAGAAAAAGTCATGTTTAGATATACTGTTAATCTGAGGAGAATTGCGGAGTGATATTCATTTAGTTATTCATGTCCAAAACCTTTGTGGGGCTAATCTGACCCATTACAAATCTAGCTTTTGAAGAAAAGGGAAATGCGAACCACCGCTGAACACTCTATATACATACGTATAATCACAAGTCCTTAATGCTATTTTTTCCTGTCATTAAATAGTTACAATGATAACAGTAAGCATATTCCGGGTTAATTTTTTTATAGCAGCATAGCAAGAAAATTAATTCCTATGATTGTCATTTGCTGAGCCCTGTAGAATTTTATGGCTGCACATTGTAGTATTATGAACACTCATGAGACTCCTGACTGGTTTTATCTTATTAAACAATTTTGAAATCATTAATTTTTAATTCACCTGCTTGTGGTTTTTTATAGTTTTAATTGTGTGCCTGTGTCTAAATGTTGAGGTTTTTTAATTCAAAAAGGAAAAAAAAAAAGAAAAAAAGAAAAAAGTAAAAACAAAAAAATCCTGTCTAAGTGTATATGTTGTAAGGTATTTCCATATGACAAACCAAAGGGATACTATACTCTGTGGTAATTCATTTTAAAGAATGCTTTCAGCAATTCAGTATCCTAATAAAAATAATAATGAAAAAAGAATGATATGATGTCAAAGATATGTACAGGTCTTTTCTTGATTGAAAGTTCTAATTAAGTGAATCGAGGAAAAGTAACTGAAATTAGCTGTCAGAAAGTCACATTTAAATGAGTGATGATCTGGTGTGGCAGTAAACATTTAAATGATATAAATTGCCATTTAAGTGTATGGTTTAATGTTTGTCATGCATTAATATGACATGAGACTGCAGTGACAATCAAGCAGCTTGCTCTAATTTGAACATATTTAGGGCTTTTGTGTGGAGTGCACCACACAAATTAAGACAATTGCTGGTTTTATGTGTCAATTTAAATGTTGTTTTCAGGCATCGGTTAATGAAACAAACCCATCATTTTAGTGTGCAAATTGCAGAGTGATTTCCTTGGTTTTCAGATTAATTTTAACTTCCTCTGCTCAGAATTAGGAATTTCCTTTACAAGGAAAATGCCATTTGTTTCCTTAGATGAAGAGAATATCAGACTTTGTTATGTTGTTTTGCTTGCTCATTCAAATAAGAATACATTGAACCCTCTGTATAAAGCAGAGGAATCAAATCCTGGTAATGACTCAGTCGAGATGAATTAACTCTTTAGATGACAATGATTTTTAGGTTGTCTTTTAATGCATTTGTACTGTATCTAATAGCATTATGAGAGATCCATTATTGTTTGGATGCTTTGTCTTCGGAATTGGATTGTAACTGGACAGTATCTTCAGAAAAGTGGCTTAATCATTCAGCATAGTACCGCTTCTGTGTATGTCTGTATAAGACATATATACAAGACATTCATAGAAGTAATAGCAATTTGATACTCCAGCATTTTAGATAATTTGTACCCTAAAATCCCTAGTTCGGTTTCCCCAAGTCTATTGATCTCTCTGTCAGAATCAGACTATCATGCTGTTATTGTTCACTGTGCATATCACACAGAAAACCACTATTACATCTTGAAAGTGCATAAAAACAGCTGTCCATGAATGCATAAATGCTTTCCACTGACTTTTTTTTCTTATTCCTGCTATTAAAGTTTTAAAAGCTAGGTCATCTGATCAGTGGGGAGTAGGGCATGAGACTGCCATCTATCACAGGGCCGACCTTATTTTTGGTAAAATGTCTAACAGTTAACAGTTCTGTATGTAGACCTGTTAAGATTTTTGTATGGTATTAAAAAATACTGCTACTTAGTAATGACTAAGTGATGACTAACTGGCAAACTCAAGTTTATGTATTTTCTGTCTTTTTTTTTTCACAGGCATTAGAAAGTGAGTTTGTTTCCTGCCAGCTTCACCAGTGGATTGATCTGATTTTTGGCTACAAACAGCAAGGGCCAGAGGCTGTTAGGTCCCTGAATGTATTCTACTATTTGACTTATGAAGGTGCTGTGAACTTGAGTTCAATAACAGATTCCGTATTAAGAGAGGTAAGTTTGTACTTTAAATATAGGAAACAAAAATCTTTGTTAACCACTTCAGTATTGAAAGTGTAAAGACTCCACGTTCAAGGCTGAATGTTCAAGTCTTTGCCTTCTCTTGTGGTTGGCTACAGGCCAATCAAGTGCAAGGTGCCTGAAGGGGTTGTTATAGCATTGAAAATTAGGAGAACAAGTATGCAAGTTGTTCTTAAACTTTATGCACCTGGATTCAGCACAAAGTGGATGCCAGTATAAAAATAAATGTTCAAGGGTTGCTTCAGTTGCTGAGGACAGTCATTTTTTTGATTTGGCTTGCACTTTTGAATTTACTTTATAGTTTTAACAATTCTCTTTTAATGCAATCCTGCATATGTAGTACACATCAAACACTATAGTGGTGTAGCTTCTGTTATTTTTATTTGGTTTGCTATCAGATTAATAATTTGTCCTGCATTTTTCATATGCAAAAGTAAATATTCAAACATTGGAAGGATCAGTAGTCTCACTCAGACTCTGTACTATTCAGAAAATCTATTTGTTAAGGTATCCCTTAGGATATTGTGGGCTTAAAGACTCCTTCCTCTTCCATCTAATAAGATGTTTAAAAATAAATGGCAGGTTGGGGTGGGTGATTAAAATAGGCCTTGGATCGGTTTTATGTCTTCTGTTCAAACAGTACATTGGTGTCAAGCTTAGCTTGTATATTAATTACAGAATAAATGTAACTGGATCTTTATTATAAAATACCCCGAGTTCCTGAGAATAAAGTAATATGCATGCTATCAACAATTCTACTTAAAAGGGTGAGTAGATGTATGCTAACAGGGAATATATGTGTGAACTGAATGAAAATAAGATTGAAGACATCATCTCTGCTTACAAATATTAGGTTTGAAGTTCACTGGAGATTGATGCTAATCTTAATTGAAAGTTTTTTTTAATTGTTTAGTGAAAAATGATCTGGGAAGTAGACAAGTATTATTTCATGTAACAGCATTTTGCCTGTACTGCTGGCCATCTAACTGTGTCACCTTGACATTTTCTGAATAAGAAGTCACATTGTAGCGACACAGTAGTGTGTAGCTGGCTTGTGGGTGCAGTGGAAGGGTTTAGGTGGTGTATAGGGCATGTAGGGGCATAAAAGGCCTGGCTTAAGTATCAAAAGTGATGGCTGGATGAGGTCATTATATGGATTGCCATCAGCCTGCAGACTGCATCTTGGTCCTCTTTGAGCTAAAATACAGAGGTTGCACATAAATACATAATACATTTCATGGAGCTAAGGAAAGAGATACTGGAACACTTGGCTTGAAGAAAAAAAAGTCATAATCTGGGTTTGAAACAGTTATTGAGCCAATGCACTGGATTTTCACCCTGTCATATTTTTATTTAATTCATAATGTTTGTCCTCTCCACATTGACAAGAAAAGACTCTTAGTAAGAGCATTTTTTAGATTCTTGAAGTGCTAGGTTTGAGATCTAAAAGTAGACTGGGCATTGTGTGTAATGTGTTCTTAATTTTTATATTAAATGAACCATCATTTATGAATCTAATAATTGAAGTAATATTAATCAAAATAGTGGTCTGCCACACACAATTTTTATGTAGTTTTAAATTTTTCTAGAACAGTTGTATTATCAGTTTAACTGTGATGGATTCTACCTGTGTCATAGCTTTAAAAAAAGTCATTTGAGACCAGGGAAGTTACAAATCTGTCTGGAAGTGTGGGTCATCTCAGTTTAAGAAGCATTCACTTCGTACTTCCATAAATAGATAAATATATTTTGTTACCAAGTCTTTTGAATTTTGTTATGGTTTTACTGTACTTCAGTACAAAGTTTCATATTTTGAGTTATTCTGTGCTGCCTCAACTGAGTGGCATATAAAAATGAAAACAGGAGAGAGAGAGAATAACAGTCTTGTTGAGTTCATAATAATGGAGTAGCTTAGCAGCAGCAGCATTTCAAAACACTACTGATGGTGTCAAAAATACATGCTGATGAATGCAGGCAGCAGAATGAATGGTTATCTTGCAGCATTTTCATTCTGAGTTACTTGAAGATTGGTCCAATGGAATGGTTTTTTTTTTAGTATTTTTATGCAGGTCAGCAAAACAGTAAAAAGATTCCTGTTTAGTAGTATCCCTTGCTATTTACATGTATTTTTTAAAGCATTTTTTATTATGTAAATGTGTGTATGTAATTTGAAATGGTACACAGGATCAGCTCTGGTGTGATATTGATAGTGCAGAGATTTAATGACTGTCATCACCAGTGGTGCATTATTCTGTTTTTACTTATGAGTAGAGATGAAAGTAATAAAAAATCTGTTTGTGTGTACATCTATGTGCATAATCATTCTATATCTATGTGCTAAATGAATTTATCATGCACCTTTGACAGCCTCACCTTCTTCCTGCTTACTAATCCATTTCCCTGAGGACCCGTGCTAACGTTCTGTACTGCTGAGCAGCTTCAATCAGCATTTATTTTTCTCCTTCAGTCAGCTTGCTAGAAAATACTTCTTCTTTTCTCCTCCAAATTCCTGGTTAGAGGCCAAATGAATTTCTGATCTGGACAATTAACAGTATGTTTAGGCAGGCATGACACCTCAGATTTAGTATCCATTTATGAGGCAACTATTAGACCAGAGACTTTACTCTGGATTTTTTGTTTTCAAAATGGATGCTTTTGACTTTCTCCTCTTGATAAGTTTCAGGGTTTGGATCTTTAAATCTTAACAGTTGTAGCAGACAAAATATTTTTATTTGCAAGCATGAAATGGAGAAGTTTCTGTTTGCTCTAACAGTTGCAAGTTACAGAGTCTTTTAGGTATTCTATGGAAATAATAGCATGTGCTTAAACCATGGTAATTTCTCTACATAGATAGTCTATACTAAGCCTGGACCATATCAGTAATGAGAAGCCTATGATACACATGTTTCTGAAGTATCTTCACAGATATAAGTATGGGTATTGGTGACCTAACTCATCAGGAGAGGCCACACACAGAATAGTGGAAGGAACTGAGGAGGGGAGGAGTGTAGGTTAATGCAGAATTTCCTTAGGTCTCCTAAAAGGCTCCAACTGGCACCTTTATTTTTATAGGCAGTCAGGTTATATATATTACAAGAAGGAAGCACTCGTCTAGGAAGGAAAACTACTTGATTAAAACCATATTCCACCTTTTTTTTTTTTTTAACTGAAAATGTAGAACTTTTACATCCTCTTGTACTGCTGTGAACAATTTTTTCCTGCCATTCTTTCTGCCGGTGGGAATAAAGGAAGTAAAGTATTTTGAAAGGATCTGACTGCTATAATAGAAAATTTTAAACTAAAATGCAAACCGTGGGCCACATGCTACCTTTTGGTAGATAAACCCTGGGGAGTGCAAAGCTTGCATAATTCAAAGGCAAATCTCAGGGGGAGGGAAGTAGATCAAGAGAGAAGGGTTTGAGTCACAGCCAGTGGGGGAAGGGAACTGTAACCAGGAGAAGCCAGGCAAGAGATCCAGTATATCTGCTGGCATATCTGTGTACTACTCATCCTGCAGACACCATTCCTTTATCCTCTTCTTTTTTCTCTAGCCATTTTAGCAGCATTATCTCTGACTGATTCTTTCTTGTGTATCTTGCTGAAGGAGGTTACAAGTGTAGGGAGAAGTTGCTGTTCAGCTGACAAGTAGTAAATATCACATCTCTTTATGGTGGAAAATATGGAATTTGCTACAGAGGGATGCTGTATGACTACCTTCTGTTGACTTGTTCTTGGACACCATGTTTTGATCTATGGAACTCCAAAGCACAAGATCTGCTGTGGAACAGTTGTTTTGTTGCCTGTATGGAATAGGCAGGAAGTCACTGTAGCACAGATAAATGTCATCCAACCATTCTGGAGAGAATTCACAGCACCTTTTTATCAGAAATTCTGCTCTCTTTTTAGAAGAGCTGTCCAAGGATGGCAAAAAAATAGTAGAATTAGACCCAAGTCATTCAGGCAAGCAACTGATTAAGAGGTGAAGCACAATCCATAGAAAATATTTTGTATGTTTTGGACTGAGTGGTGGATATTCCATTAGTGTCTTGGTCAGAAGACTGGAAATTCCTCTTGTCTCTGGCATAGTGTAACAAAGGTTGATCATGAATTTCGGCTACACACGGAATTCCTAATTACAAGTCCATGTCTCCAATGATATCCCTATGTAGCTAGCATGAGTACTGTTTAAGCATAAAGAAAAGAGATGATGTTAGTAGTGGGAAGGCAAAATACTACTTGAAGAACATGTAATCGGTTTACTACAGGAACCCCTGAGCCCTGGGGTTGTACTAAATTTTGTAGAACACTTATCAAAAAAAACACCTAACCATACTATTTAAATAATTTTTAAAATATCATCTGATACGAATTAGCAATTAAGGAAGAGTGATGATTTTTACATTTGTAACAATAGTTCAGAAAAGGTGAGAATAAGTCCCATCCAATTAATAACCTGCATGCTTTCATTAAGTGATTTGCTTTTAGCTGTAGATGATTCAGTTGTTTCATAGATTTTCCTTTGAAGATTCCTTTTTGTTACAGGAAGGTAATCTGTTTAACATTAGGAAGCACAGTTTTCTGCATCCTATCGGCACCTTTATTTCTACACTTGATATCTTATTTCCATATGAACTGAAACTTCAAAAATTGTGAAGAATCAGCTTGGACATAGCATTTGGTATGTTATTTAAATGTGCCACTTCTGATTATATAAAAAGATGAAATAATTCCTTTATTTTCAGTTTTAAGGCATATGGGATAAATTATTTATGAATAATAGCTTTTAAATGTTGCCTGAGATTAATATCTTTTGGTAAGTTTTGTGCGTCTTAGACCTATCTCTTATGAGTCCAATTTTATTTTTAAATATTTACAGTTTGAGAGACTTCTGTGCTTTCCAAAAGAAGTTACAAGGATGTTTAGTTTACATGACCCCAGTTTCATGACAGCAGTAGCAGATCTGATATCTTATCCCAGAGAAAGCATTTTTGGCCTGTCTTTTAGCTGTGTTCATGGTGGGAGTTAATAGCATATTTCAGCTCTAACTCAGCTGGAGAACTCTGACAACAGTGAATCTTTCACAAAGTATAAACACGGCTTGTATTTATAGCATAGTTAACATTTACTAAATAGTTGGGAAAATGATCAGTCTGTTTTTAGCAGGTTGGGCAACAGTCTTTGTTGTGGCTGCAGCAAGCTTTAAAAAGTAGGATAAAGTGATTAGAAAATACTCTCAGAGAGCAGTAAATTTAGATGTGCTGAATTCAGTAAGTAATGAATTCATCAGGCAAAATTCGAAGTTCTGCAGAAACAATCTTTGAATCATCTCTGGCCAGAAGTGTGTTGCACAGATGGCATGCTTGACGTTATACAGCACAGGAACAGTGTGAAAGGCCAAGTAAATGTTAAGAATCGGTCTAGTTTTAATTGCAAATTTGTAATAAAATACCATTATATGGAATCAGCATTAAGAAGCCTGTATTTAAAGGAAGCATACTGATTTCCTAGCTGAGGAGAGGTGGACTTGTCAAATACAGCCAGACAGCCAGTCCTGTGCCCTGGTCTTTCCCTCTGAAGGTGTGTGAATCCTGTGCAGAGCAGGATTGTGTACTGAAAACAGGGCTTCTGATGCTGTTGTGGGTGGGCAGGTACCACACTGCTGCATGAAACAGCTTGTCTGAGTATCGGGACTCACTCATGAAAAGACGAACCTTTTTTTTTTTTTTTTTTTTTGGTAAAAGGAGAACTAAAATAATAGAAGACAATTCCTGCCACCAGTTCATATCATTTACCTGTTAATTCAGACAGCTGACACTGTCACCTGTCTGTAATGATGGGAGTAAACAGGCAAAATGAGCATAAGCAAGTGTTTGTTGTGATGTCTGGGAGACGTGACACTCCTTTGATTCCATTCAGCCCAGAATCTGACAAGATGAATAGAGGGTTTATTGCCCTTTGTTTTAAATTTATTTTAACTGTATTTACTGCAGCACTTAGAAACAGGCATAGAAGTATTCATCTAGGTTTCGGTCTGGAAAAATATTTGTCCTCGATGTTGTCTTTTGTTCTTCATTATAGAATAGATTCTAATTTCATCTGGTGCTTCTGCCTCTGTATCCAGCAGGAAAAAGAGTGATATTTTAGAGTTAATAAAAGCAGGACTGAGATGCCTGATGTATAAGGATTTAAAAAAATTAAGAATAAAGCAACTGCTTTGGCTGGAAGCAGTAAAGCTTTCTGGAAGGAGGTAACTCATGTAAATTAGTTCTTCAGCTCCAAGTGCTTTTTTCCTCAGCCCCTGATTGAAATTCAAAGGATAGAAATTTTCAGCACAGTCAGTTACTTCACCTCTTCTTGCTTGACCTGTCTTGTGGTTCTATCAGAGCCAGAGAGGCCTTGAGACCCCCTGGGCTCTTTACATTTTCATTTGTGCCTGGCTGGTCAGTCTTAGATAGCTGACATATTTGTTGGCCAGCATTAAATAAGAAACAGTAATCAAAAGGTAAACAAGGGATGGAAGAAAGTGATGTTCATAATCCTTCAAAAAGAACTTTTTTTAGTAAAAAGTATTTCCATTTTTTAGCTTCTTTTTTCTCCTCCATATGTTTAAAGGATGAGATATACTAGTGTATAATAGCTGCAGTTAACATACATGAATTCATTTAGCCTTGAATCAAACATGGAAGTGAACAGGATACAAAAATTTCATTATTCTTTTTGTCATAAGCATGGTTTGATTATTTGCAGACTCTATGCAGTCCAAGCTATATCTGTGTTGACTTTCACAGTAACAGGGAAACTGAAATTTTTTGATGGGAGTGTTTTCATTCTGTTCTTGTTGCAGCCTAGGGTGTCCAGCTCATCAGTGGTCCCACTGTGTTTGCAGGTGGTGTGTTATTTACTTACCAAAGTGTATTGTATTATATTAGTTATTAGTTATATTTGAACAAGAGCTGCTACTTGAGTAAGAAGCCATGTGGTCAAGCTGAAGGTGCTTTTCCTCAAACAGTGTCCAAAACTAAAGTCTCACTTAAACATTGCATTTTAGTAAATGATAACAAAAATTCCATACGTTGCAGTAGAAAACTCTTGAGATAATATTGTACCCATACTTTGAAAACAGCAAGTTTGATCTTGCAAGTAGCACTTATTACTTAAATAAATATATTTTGTAATATAGCCAAATGAGTTATTTGTTTCTTTTTCACAGTTGTTACAGAATCTGAAAGATGATCACAGAAAACAGTTTAAAGGCCATTAAATGTTGGATTTTTACGTCAGTTTATTAACCTCCTTCAGATCAAAATGGTTTATTTTAATGAAACTTTTTTGTTTAGTAAATAGAGATGGCATCAAAGTTGAAGAAATTCCATGGAATGTGAACAGATTGGAATTCCTTTTTTCTGGAGGAAAAAGTTTTATATGGAAAATATCTGGAGTTGGCTAAGTAGGAAGTAGACTATGTGAAGATAGCAAGTTTTGACGGTTAGGTTTAGCTGTTTAGAGAAGTGAATGAATAATGTAAGAAATCACTGTAGTTTCAAGTTATTGCACCGAATAGTGCCACTACTTTCTATTACTGATTTTAAATGAAAGCAATGAGCTGCTCTCTTAAAACCTTCAATTGCCACAAAGGAGAGAGACATGAAGCAGTTTTGGTTGTGGTGCTCAAATAAAACATTTGTTTTATTTTTTATAAACATTTTTATATAGTTATATTTTTAAAAATAGAGCTGCTTAGGATTTTGCTTGTACTGAATCCAGTTTTATTTGCAGGTCTGTAAATTCATCTTAACTTTCTTTTTGGATTCTTTTCCCTTTTTACTTTGTCAGTCTCTTTGAAGTACTACCAGACCTGTTTTTCTAGTTCTAGTTTTTTTATCTGTTTCTTTCCAGTAGCCAGAGATTTAGGTGTTTTGAATGAGCACATCAGTGCTCCAGATAGAGATACTGTTTGAAATTATCCATGAACCCAGTGCCTCTGAACATTATTGAGTGACATTTGTTTCTGTTGGTTGTGTCTGCTCTGACTAACTGGTTTCTTTCAGATTGGCAGCTGGGATTACGCTGCAGTAGACGGACAGCTGCGTAAACTGGAGATTGCAGCCAGGCCATGCTATGCCTCTGTCCAATATGCCTGGAATGTATATATTCAGATTGGAGTAACTTGCATAGCCCTGAGGGGGATCTCTTTGTATTCTCACAAGCTGTGATTACTTCCCCTTTTTACTTTAATGACTGCCACGTAATTGTCATACTGATTTGTCTGGACAAAAAGGCTTAATTTTAATTTATTCTCACAGAAAACTTCTTAATGTAGTTTAAGAGTTGGCTTAGTGTTTTTGTTTTTAAAGGTGTGGTGGAAGGTGTCCTGTGCTGTGCTCCCTTCTACACTTTTCAGTGATTCATACATTGAATCACAAATAGCTTTGAGAAAAAAAAAATTTGTGTAGGGTGAATTCTCCCCTCCCCCCCAGTATCTTTAGTGGTTTGGACTTAGTAAGTAACAAGTGGTTAGATTAGTAAGCAACTTCCAAACAGACAACTGTGGTATTTTGAATAGACAGAAGGAACTGAAGTTAAGGGGGAAAGGAGATCAGGTATTCTACAACGGATGTGTTTCTTGCAAGAAAGCTATAAGGAAGGAAGAAAAACCCCCTTGTTTCATATATATATGTGATGGCTTTCATTTGTACTTTTTTATGTTGTTTTGTATAATGAGGCATACTCAGTTTTGTTACATATATCCCTAATGCACCAACAGAAAGCAAAAGTTATGCACTTTTTATTTCATACCAGCTTGCTAGTGCACTCTAAAGATGTCCCCCTCCCCCTCCCTGCAGGTTGTTGACAGTATTTCTGCCCCGCTTCAGCTCTGAATCTATAAACATGTGTTGCTGGAGTTGAAGTAGTAACTGCATTAGTGGGCTGCGTCAGGCATCTTTTACACTCTGCTTGGTTAACGGAGGGTATATCACAAGCATTTTTAGTCATGTTTAATGATACCTAGAGTACAGTATGTAACTCTTGATCTTGTATCTTTTCTTCTCTCCTATGCCTTTCTTCTCTCCTTGTTCCCTTCCTTGTGATTTATTAGATTTCAAAGCTAGTGTAGGTAATTTTGTTTAAACCAGTACATTAAGTGAATAGGGCACTGATTAAAAAAAATTATATGATTAAGTATAAAAGGGTTGATTTGTGAAGCTGAAATAAGAGAAGGATTTTTCTGGTTTGGCATGAAGAATTTAGGTTGCTCATCTTATTTCAATGGCTGGGAGAGTGTGAATTTATGATACTGACATTTGAGCACTGTATTTTTTCCCTGGGTCAAGTGTAGTACAATATCCCTAGGGCAGTTGTACAGTCAGCAAGCATATACATTGCCTGTGTCAGAAAAGCATTTTGCCCATTTTTCACAATCTTGATCTAACAGGGATTGTTAGGAAGCCAGGGGAGATAGTACTGCAAAGAGCTTCTCTGCTTCTATTCTATAATCTTTAGCCTGTTTCCAGCAATTTTATCTAATTGTTATGAATCCTACTTGTTCTCCAGCTAGTGTTATCTGTGTTTCTGTAGTCCGTGAGGAATTTAACTAAGAATCTTACCATAGGACTATGACTATCTGGTCAAAAGAGGTTTTGTGATCACTTGTTATCAGAGCTTGATTTTAATCACTGTCCCATGGGGAAAGGAGCCAGTCAGTTGGCTGCTAAGCCATTCAACTGCTTTCTGAGGGGAAACCTGTCAAATAGTCTGTGTTCTCTGGTGCTGTAAAGCAACATCTGGGTGGAAGGAAAGGGAAAGCAAGTAATCCTAATTGCATATTGCTCAAGCCAATAGAAGTCACTGAGGAACATGTGTGTAAACCTTTTTGAATATTGAAAAGTGAGGTAGGAACGGCAGAGAGCCAAAGTAATTATTTTTGCAAGGGCTCTTATTTTCTGGACATAAATACTGGGTAGAAACATGGAGGATGAACCCAAAACATTTTCTGTCCCTAACATGTATGCTGGAAGAATAATTACAATGCATGATATTATTTCACCTGGCTTTTCAAATGTTTGGCAATTAAAATTTACAGATTTGAGAAATAACTGGAAATACTTTAGTGTAGATCTGTAAAGGCACATTGACTGAAAGTAGCCTCTTTGTAAGAAATGGTGAGATTGTAGGTTGTGTGTTCAGACAGAGGCGTGTATTTTAACATGGATATGCCCTGCCATTATACTTCTCAGACATTTGTGTCTGAGCAGGCATGATGAAAGCAACTCTGAGCTAGTCTCTTTAAGGATCTTTAAATCTAGAGTTAAATGGTGTATGTCTTGCCTTTTAACTATATGGGCCTTCATTTCAGAATCTGAGTTCAAAACTAAAGACCGTTTCATTGTTTGTGACACTCACTGCAGTTTCCCCTCCACCCACCCTCCCTCTTATTTAATTTTATAGTTCTTTCAGACATAAACATGAAAAAAAAAAAGCAATTTTGACTTAGTTTCTGAGTGTTGCTGCAAAGAAAAGTAACAAACATCTGTTTTTACCTTAAGTGCATCCATATGTTCAACCTCCCCATCACCCTCCTTCCCAAAAAATTTACAGCCGTATTTGGTGGGTACTGCATACTGTTGAATTAACTTTCTTCACAGTTAGATTAGAGGGTAAGTTCAGAGACTCAAAATATCCATACTTAGCAATGGCCAGAAACTACGTTATAACTAAGCCAAGTTTTCAGGTTTTTTACTTTTCCTCTTTTAATTTACTTCTGCATTCCCTTTCTCCCCTTCCTACCCTACAAGAAAAGAGGAGATTATCCAGGTTATTGTGGTAATTGGATAAATGCTAACTTGTGAAATTTTCTGATGGCTTTCATATTTTAATTAACATTCAAAATACCATGTTTGTCATACAAGTATGATTTGAGATGTATATGGTGTGGATTATTGAAAAGGGTTAGTGCCCTTGTTTCTTTTTATTGCTTCTTGTAGCATCCGGAACAATTCTGACCTTACCAAAGTTTTGTTTTAGTAGAAGATTAACATGAAGAAGGCTATTTTACTGAGATATTTAAGAAGAAGTGAAACAAAATGTTGAATGATGTTATCTTTTAGTTTGTGGTAAGCAGAATGCTTTCACAGATGAAAGTTTGTGGAACTAAAGATATCTTTCAAACAAAGATTATTCCTTTCCAGTTAGATAGTGCCTTTAATAGATGTGAAACCAGTTGTGCGAATTTCCTAAATATTTCTACTTACAATAATATAAATGGTTGTATGCTCCTGAGGGATTCAGCAATGTGAGAACACATGCCCTTCCTCTGCCACTAGAAGAAGCTGGCTGTGTCTTAGTAACACCAACTAATGCTAGTAATACATTTTTCAAGATAAAAGAACCTGTACTATAATTTATTAGAAAGTTGTTGAAGTTTGACTGATGGTCATTTTACTTTATATTCTCAGGTAAGTGGTAGGTCCTTTTCTTCAAAGGAGATATTAATTATCTCTCTGAGGAAAAGATTCCCTGCTCCTAGCTGATTTTCTTTGACAGGTTGAACAAAAGTCTGAGTGACATCTGGTGGCTACAATGCCCTGTATTTCTCTTTCCATTGTTATGTAAATGGAGAGACTGGGGATTGATTCTAGCTTCACCATCACATGTTTCTGCTGACAGAGGGAGGTCATCTTGCATCCTTCTGTATGTGGGTCTTCTGACTGAGACATCATCAGAACATCAAGTTGACATTTGGATTGACTTTGAATACAATCTGGGAAAAGGAAGAAATCATTTGGGGTTGCTTGTGCACTCTCTTGGCCGTAATTAAGAAATGTTGAAGCTTAATAAAGAAATCTTTACATTTTTTCTTGGTAATTAAAAGGAACGTGAGAGGTTTTCATGCTGAAGTCTAGCCACTATGTCTAGAAGTAATTGTCAAAGTAAGTTTTTTTACTCAACAGTTTTTCAAATTTCTTTTGGATCTTTGAAGACATCAGTAAAGAGGACACACAGATAGCAATACCTGTGCTTTTACTCTATGTAGTTTTGATGTTTTATGAAACCTTGTTACTTGTGGTAGGACATGATCTGAATATAGATTTTTGCAGGCTCTGTTGGCTAAAAGGAAAACGCTGTGTCAGGGGAATATTGGAATCCTGGAAATGCAGGCTCTCATATTTTTGGAAGGACCAGGTGGAATCTAGTGAGTCCAAAAGACTTGTTTGTGACGAAACTGTTAAATCCCAGACTCAAGCTAGATCGTGAACATGGATGTAGAAACTGTCTGTTAAAGGCTGAAGACAGAGAATTTGTGGTCCTCTAAGGCAGACTTTGGCAAAATCATTGTCCCGTTGGTCAGCAGTTTTACCAGTTCTGACAGAACACTACTTGAAAACAGGCAGTGACTTTCTACTTGCGGGGTTGAGTAGAATATTTTATACTTGTTTTTAACATCCCAGAGGGATGCTCCTCTGCACAGAAGGTGGGTGGGAGACAATAGCTGTTCTCTTGCTGCTGTTGTGTGGTCTAGGAAAGTGACTGTGGTAAGCATCATGTATGTGAGTAAGCAGTGGAATCCTAACTGTGTCTCTTCCAGTTTTTATGTTGCTGGAAGGTAGTGAGTTCCTCTGAGATCTGGACTATGGTAAAGAGCATTGTACTGCTGATCTTTCATTGATTAAAGCATTATAGCATCTCATTTTTCTTCTACATCAGTTTGGGGTCTTGTTATGCTGAATGTATTTGAAGTATTTGAAATGCTCTGTATCAACATGAGGTATCCTGTGTTTAATTTTCCCTTTCTTAGTACTGGCACTATGTAAGAGAGTATAGTTTCTAGAGGTAGCATTGGGAATTAAAGGACATATCAGGTTTCATGGGTAGAACAAAATTCTGACTCCCTTTAAATGCTAAACATGGGCAATTTGGGAATGGAAGTTATTATATTGATCATAAGTCAATACATTAGGAAATTAACCGATCTGAAGCTTATTATTTATTCTTTTTATCTGTTCTGTTTTCAGCTCTAAAAGAAATGCCTGGAAGTTCTGCTTCAAGAATATTTTATTAATTTTGTGTAATATATCAGATATGTATTTTATAGGAAATAAATAGTGGATCCTGTAGACGGTAGGTTTGCCCTAAAGTTTTTAAGAAGCACAGAATAACGGACATCCAGGACTGTCTGCATACTGCTCCTTCTGTGTTTTTCTAGTTCTACCCTCAATGCAATGCAGAATTCCCATTTGCTAGTAAAAATGTTCTGCTCATTCTGCAAATAAATGTAAGCAAATCTTTTTAATCTGCATTTTTTGAAACTAGCAGCTTTTTGTGGAGAGGGCAGAGCTGCTGACCAGTATGCTGTTGCTTTGTTAATGCCTAATGTCTTAAGGGATCTCAAATTCTATGCCCTTGTAATTCCCTTGATATCTCGAGTCATAAAATCCAGATTTGAATTTTAATGTAGCATGTCTCATCACTAGGAAGGGGACTCTCATGGTCTTACTGAGCTTTAGTGTTTCACAAATTTGATGTTGCTGTTCCTCAAAAAGTACTAGTTAAATCACTTGTGTTTGTATGTCAGATTTCATCCAGCTTTTTGATAAACTTACTTATTCACCAGTTCTTTGAAGATTAATGTGCTTCCCAGCCTGTACAAGAGTGTTAGAATCTGTCCATAGAGTAATTGCCATTCCTCTTCTGGTGAGTTCAGATATTTCAAAAGCTCTGCCAAATGTAATAAGGTCAAGTGTTTTAGACGGCATGTTTTCTATCACAGAATGATTATTTTTGATGATTGTAAGGTGTCAGGTGTATTCTACTTTGGGTTTTGTTATCTCTGTAAAAGGAAAAAGTTGTGTGCTAGTAATAGTCTTTATTATTATCTAAAAATAGTTGTTTGTAAGAATAAGTTCAGCATAAGTGTTAGTCCATTGTCTCAAAAATGTTAATGACTGGCTAAAATAGCACAGGAAATAGAAGTGTAAGAAGCCTCAAGGTATGTTGAACCATGAAAAAGAAGAATCTCTGATAGCAAAACACGTTCTAGTAGCTAAAAAGTGGCTAGTGGTTTTGTGTTTCAGCATTCAGGCTTGCCATTTAAACACTTTTTTGAAGGGCCTGATTTTCAGGACTTCTTTTGAACATAGGACTTGCTAATGTCTTACCTTTGGTACTCGGCATCACTAGATGCTTTGAGAATGTAGGGCTCAATGCACCACGTAACAGAGAAACTAAAGTATCAGCCCATATGCAATCTGTTAGCCCACAGGAAATGCAAAGTAGTTTTATTTACTTCAGCTCACAATGAAAGAGATTTAATCTAAGATGAATGGTTTAAATTTTTTTTTTTTTTTAATTATTATTTGTCTGTTTCTATGGATAGTGCAGGGCTGGCTGACAAGAAATAACTTGTTGAATTTTGACTACTTCATTTTTAATTTAAGCCAGTGGGCAATAACTGGCAACATGGAAAATGAGTTGGATATAGCTAGGCAAGAGACAGAAGTTCACGCATTTCAGAATCATTACTTTTAAGAAATCACTAAGCATGAGATGGGATTTTCCTATATGCCTTGTGAAGTGATACAGCCTGTTGCTGAAGATACAAAGTTTTTTTAAAAGTTTATTGCAATATATCATTATCAATATATAAAAAAATATATCATGTTCTCCTTTAGCTGCATATGTAATGTTGGTTTTGCTGTTGGTACTTCAATGCATCCTAAAGTTGTTTGCTCATTTTTAATAAACAAGAAAATAAGAAAACAGCTCGGTATTGCTTTCATTGTAGTTAATGCTGTGAAACTAAGCAGTGGAGTTTAAATAGAAAACAGAACACTTAATACCTATGGAAACTTTTTAAAAGTTAACTTTTATTTCTGAGTTATGATACAAACAGGGTAAGCCAGTGTTAGAAAGGAAAAATGGAGCCAAATAAAGAAGGTTTCTGATTATAATAGCTTGTTTCTGTTTAATATCATTGAGCAGGATGAGGTTTTGCAGAGTTTCTCATGGAAATAGCATCCACAGTACTAAAATGATTACCTCATTCTTAGTACCAGTGCCAAGCACTTAGCCCCACAGTGAACACACGGGGTTGATTTTCAACATGAAACAAACCAGAAGTGTGGAATGACATTTTCAGGTGACAGTTACGGTTCTATTCCCTGTAATTAGCACCTCTTAACATGCAAACCTGCCTGTGCCTTTTCCAGGCTGTTGAAGCTCAAATACGAAGTTTTGGACAGACCCCTTCCCAACTGCTCATAGAACCACATCCTCCAAGAAGTTCTGCCATGCAGGTGGTAAGTACCATGTTAACTCTTTGTGACCTGCTATTTGGTTCACTTCCTTTGCTATCTTAAAACAAGTCACTTTGCTTTGCTTTTTTGTGGTCATGGAATTATGTTATTTAAAACAGCAGATGAGTTATGATTTTGTGTGACTGAGAGTGTATACAGTGCTTAACTATTTATTTATTGCTGAAAGGATTGTATTGATTTCTAGTACAGACCTTTTTTGTCAGTGTAATCTAAGAACACTTCATCAGTTGATTTTGTTAATACCATACCTGTACAGGTGAGAGCCAGTCATCATGGAGACAATTTAGCTAATCTTTGGCAGATTCCCCAGAAAGCATGGATTTAGGAGGTGGAACTTCCTTGTCTTTTCCCTCAGGTATAGGTTTTCCTCTAAAACCAGGATTACTAGGAATTCATGAGCTGAAACTTACATAGCAAAGAATGTGACTAAATGTGTTTTGCAGTAAAGCTAGGGTAATAAAATCCAGGCAGTGAGCATTAACATGCTTTCCCTTTTACCTCTACTTGTGTCTAATATAATTTTATTATACAAACTATTATTTTATTACTGATTACGTTCCATATCATGTTGTGTGCTGTCCTTGGGTCTAAATATCATTTGTGTTGTCATAGATCCAGAACTAAGATACTCCAACAAGTAGAGCAAATGGTCTGCTAATTCACAAGTTTTTCAAAAGGTTACATTCACTTATTGTTAAGATCAACATTTTACACTGAAATGTAAGAAAAGACATTTTATTCTTGTATGTTCTGTAAGACATATGTCCTACTCAAGCAGACTAAGATCATTAAATTAAAAATATATCTGAAGTGCAAAAGGTTTTAGAAAAATCACACAAAACCCTTAAATATTTCCAGAGTAGCTTACTACCCTTGTGGTGTAGATGTCTAAGAAACATAAACTTTCTGGTCAAATTCAGCTACTAGCCTTTCTCAAATAAGACATGTGTTGTACCTGAGACTTGCTCAGCTGACTGTCCCCCATCCCCACCTCCCTTTCTGCAGCCTGTACTTGCTGCATTTGACAGCTGTGATTGTGCCCTGGGATCCCATGCACTGGATGGATGGAGCTGATTGTGCTGATTTGTGATCTGTTGGCCCATTGCACCTCCCACATAGTGTCTCAGGGCTGCAGACCGCTACAGTGACTTGTGTGGGCTGTCCATGGGGCTGTCCCTTTCAGAAGAGCCTCGTTAACAGGGATATTGGGGAGCCCAAGTACCCTCATCATCCGTGCCATATGTGTATCCATCTGTCATGGTGCCATGCATTAGGCACTTGCTCTAATTTAGAGGCACTTGTTTCGGGAGAGGAGGAACTTGAGAAGTTGATTGTTGATATGTTTGTCAGACCCATTGTTATATAAATAGATTTGATGCCAGGAAGCAGTTTGTGTGGTTTTATAATAATATTTTTCGTGATGCTGAATTAGTAAAGATTTAGTATGTAATGAAAGAAGTCCAATTCTAACTGTTTCTACCTCCTGTGTTTTTGGGGAGCTGAGATACACACAGGAAAAAAAAACCCCTTAGTTCTCCACTTGCTTTGATCAGTTTTGTGGTTATTAATGCACGTTTTTATAATAGTACTATATTAAGTGGTTTTAAAAGTACTATTCCTGGAGCTGAAACGCAGTAAGGATTTTTTTCCTACCACAATTTTGAATTATTTCTAGTTATATTATTTGCTGAGTTTTCTGGTTTTGCATGTGTGTGTGTATGCATGTATGCATAAATACAGCCAAATTCAAAACTACCACTTGCTGTGTTAAGTGCATGAGCCATAATATACACCAGGTGTAGCAATTAGCAGTCACACGAAGGCTGCCTATTTGTCTGTTTTTGCTGCTGTTGCTGTATCCCCTTGTGTTTTCTACCATCAGATAGCTGGATTTAATTGAGGCCACATCAGATGAGGCATTACTGACACCTTTAATTGAATGAGCATCCAGGGAGGATTAACTCATAATATTGATTGGCTTTTAGCCACTTGCTCAGAAGGGTGTCTGGGTAGCTTATTAGTTGCTTTTATTTACACCTTTATGCAAAGACTGTAAATAGGAATTCATAGAGCAATATGTTTTTCTAAGTACTCTTAATAACTTTTTAAAAAGGAGTGATAAAAATGCAAATGTATTTAATTTTTTTATTAGTTCTGTATAAATATACATTAAATGTATGCACTTATGTACACATATATGTAATGAAATATTGCAGGTGAAAAATAGCTAAGAACACTTCATTAGTGTTCTAATTCAGTTCTTAGAAAATTACAACTACTACAGCAATATGGCTACTGGTGACTAGGTTGTATTTCTGCATCTCAGTGGAGTTCTCATTTTTTAGGTGTGCCACACTATCACAAACACATTAAGTTTTGCTTTTCTTCCTTATGTTTGATACCCAGAGATAAGGTCCTCAATATTTCGTTTCAACATTTGAAGCTGTATTAGTATAGCTTAGTTTAAAAGTTATTAAACTTTTCAACTTACTAAATTAGAAAACAAAAACTTAAAAATACTATGTTGAAAATGAGAGTCTGGATTCATTCCCTCCCTTTAGTATTTCTAGAAACAACGCAGGATAGTGTCTGTAGTCACGTCCACTTTATCTTCTTTACAACTGCATTTAATTATGTTTGTCCTTTGAAACACATTTGCAGTAAAGTCTTCTACTTTGCATTCATAAATCTTATTTTTGTACACCAGAAATATATACAGAACATATATCTAGTGTATGTGTGTATCTGTTTATTTTAATGTGCTTTCATGTTCTCATCTGGTTTGTAAAGAATTGCAGTCTGCCAATTTAATGGAACTTGAGACAATCTCTGGGAGCAGGAATTCTTGCTCACTTTTTTCTGTGTGTGTTCCCTCCTAGTTTGGCATTGCTTTCCTTGACTTACTATCTCTACAGATATGAAGGAGAGTTCTTTTGGCAGAGATAGGTCATTGGAAACTTTTGGTTTAATCTGCTGTGATCTGTAGCAAAGTTTGTATATAGACACTCTGTGCTCAACAAGGCTCTCAGATTAATAGTGTACATGAAAGTTTTTCTGCCTAAAATGGTTGTTTCCACAAGCCCATCCAATTATTGCATTTGCTTTTCACTGCAGCTGCTATTGGATCCTGTGTATTTTAATCCAGTCTTCCATCTCTTGTCCTGTCTTCTCTTCTCCTTCCCATGTTTTCTTTTCCCATGTATTTGGGTTCTTGTCGTGTGCACTCAACAGTATCTCCTCCTGCAGAGTCCATTGATGTTCACAGACCAAGCTCAACAGGATGTTATCATGGTTCTAAAGTTCCCATCCAACTCCCCTGTTGCTCATGTAGCAGCCAACACCCAGCCTGGTCTGGCCACTCCTGCTGTGATCACAGTTACTGCAAATAGGCTATTTGCTGTAAACAAGTGGCATAATCTTCCTGGTAAGTAAAGTAAAGTAAGTAGCCTAAGAAACCGCTGCCATCAAGCAGTACTTCTGTTACCAGTTTCCAGATTTGCTGCAGAACTGTTTTAAATTTAACATGTCAAGACTAAGTCCAGTTCATTGACACAGCATGCTCTTCATATGTAGACTTAGTTTCTTCTTAAAAAGTTAACCTTAACTATTGTGTAGTAAAATGTGTAGTACACAAAAGGTTTGTAACAACAATGTGTTGCTTTCCTAGCCATCAGGCACTATGCAAGATGAGTAAAACTGTGTATCGCTCTGTGATCGTTCTAAAGTCACACTCTTCCTCTTTGTTTTTCACTCAGGTGGAAGTCTGAACCATATCACATCAAAGACAAGTTTTAAAGCATGTAGAACTTGTCTGAAATCTTTTCTGCTTTTTCTAGTTTATTATGAGCACCATATTCTGATGGTAAAAACACATTCTAATGAGGCTTAGAAGATTAAAGATATAGGGAAGTCTGTATCTTCTGTAACTTAAACATCCCAAAGTTATTAGGTGCTTATGTATTTGTCAGTATGAAAGGAAAACAGTATATCCATTTTCATAGCAACCAATCAAATCAGCTGTCCTTTAAAAATATGTTGGACTTGAGAACATTGTCATTTTATTTTCAATTCCAATGTTGTCTGATCTTAAAGATATTCATCCTTCTTTCCTCCTTTCCCTGTGACAGTCTGATGCCCAAGCCGTGAAAGGTAGTTTATTTCAGTGCTATGCAGTAAATCTTGTCAAGGGCTTTTCAAGAAAGGGAAAAAAGAGATTCTACTGAAATAACTTAACTAGAAGGCATTTGAACCAGAGTAATACCCACATCACTGAAATACCTACCAAGAAATCTGGATCTGTGGTCCTTGACTACATTTTGAGAAAAGCTGGAAGATTCCCACTCTTTTCCCTAATTCTCACAAATTACATCTCAACTTTGTATGAATAGAAACATCTATGCATCAATTTACTCATCCAAGAAATGCTCGAAAAGAAAGGGGGGAATGAGGACTTGTCTAGATAAGAAGTTGTGAGCAAGAACTATGTAAGGGGCTATTAACATTTGCTTGAAAGGATAGCAATATCCTCTCATACCTTGGCTGTGTAATGTTGGGTATATAGTATTCAAGGCTTTTAAAAAATAGTCTTTGTGGACATACAACACTCATGGGAAAAGAAGAGGTTCCAAAGTGGTGGGAGTTGATTTTGATTTTCTTGTAAGTCTGCTGGTGGTGATCTGTGAGCAAGAAACCAATTGTTGAGTGTAGTAATTAACTGGTTTGAGTTGAACAAACCTTCAGATTTTAATCTTTTTCCTGACATACTGAGAACAGTAAGCTTTAGTTATATTTTTTCATTTAGAGGTATTTTACACTTGTCTTTAAAAAAAAAAAAAAAGCTCAAGAAAACCTATAATTCAAAACAAACAAAACGCAACTGAACAGAAATAAAACCTGGTAAAAAACCCACCTCATGCCACCTCTTCGAGAGCGCACTGATCAGCTGCAGGCTGTTAATGGAGTACTGTGCTTAAGATATCTGGGTATGAACTCTTGAGACTAGTCTCCACTGTTTTTGCCTTCAAGTTTTATACCTAAGTGACTTCTGCTCGGATTAGATATCATTACTATTCCATATCTCATCCTGTGGGCTTAGCATTATCTTTACTAATGAGGCATCATGATAAAAAAGTTAAGTTGCCAAGTTGTCACTGATATATAGTTAAATATCTCATTCCTACTTTTGTGTATGAGTTTGGTGGCTTTCCTAGCATATAATGGCACTGGTACCCAACAGGGTACCTCCATCTTGTCATATTTTTTTTCTGATAGTGATTGCAGCATAACTTTGACTTATCAATTACTTATGAAACCATTCTATTGATACTGATTTTTATATTAAACTACAGATAGTCAGATAGAAAAATCACAGGTTAGGTGTTCATCCATTATTTTTGTTCCACTTCCAAGAATGTCTTGTGGTCTGTTGGGGGAGGAGAGTATGTTTGCTTGCATGTTTGTTTTCAGTGAGGCTATGGGGGAAAAAAAGTTCCTTTTTTTTTTTTAAACTGAAGGAAAAATTCAGGAGGTAGGCATTTCACTGGTGTGCCAGGTGCCAGATGAAATGTAGGTCAGCAGAATTATATATTAACTTCTATGCAAAATTGCAAATAAATGGGTTTTGGTGATGGATGAATCTTGAAATACTGGATGACTATGAGATTTGCCTGTCTGCATTATAAACTGACTTTAAATAAAAAAAAAAAAGTCCTTTGTGCTTCACTTGTTCAAAGCAGAGCTTTAAAAAGTAAAGAGGGATATAGTAGTTGCTACAGTCAGCAGATGGTTGTTACATTTTGCTGTCAGTGCTCTTTACCACTTAATTTTGTTTTGTTGCGACAGGAGAGGTTCCCAGTAAAGCATCTGCTAGAGCTTATGGCTGAGGACCAAAGCTGCTGCTGATGGCATACATTCAGAATAGCACTAATCTAAAATAAATGTTTAATAAGCAGCCCACAAAAGCACCTGGAATTTTGGTGTGCTTTTTTAATTCATTTGATACAGAAGGATCTCTAATAGTTAAAAAAAGGACATAGCTTTGATTTATAAAATGTATGTGATTTCACGTATTAAAAAAATGCAAAGTTTTAAAATCTTCTTTTCTAAATTCCAGCTCATCAAGGTGCTGTACAAGACCAGCCTTACCAGCTGCCAGTGGAAATCGATCCTCTCATAGGTCTGTCACTTCCTTCTCTCTTTGCGATTCATTAAGCTCTGTATGGTGGCCCTGAAGTGTAGATTACGGTTGTTTTTCACTTGCTGGTTGCTGGGAATGGAATTTTCCTGATAAACCATTTGCATGCAAATTGGAATGCAATGAGCTGTGGCTATGCTGGTATTTCATCAACTCCCCCTCGTTGGTTTGCCTAATTTGAACAGGCCTAGGACGCGTGTCAGTGAAAATTAATATGGATGCTGTAATAATGTGTGATTGAGAATGTGCATGAAGTACTGTCAGGATAATATTGGATCTTTTCATCACCCAGACTTGTTGATGAGCAGGAGCGAGGCACGTTATGATGAATTGGTGCACTGGTAATGTGATGGAGCTCCTTTGCTGAGGAAATTTTCATAATAACAGTGGGGTTCTTAACTGCGCCGTGTTGTGAAAAATAAAACCATGGTGCCAGGGTTTCATCATTAAAGGAGATCAATCCTTTCTTCATAGACCTGCTGTTCAGGCTGAGGGGATTAATGTGTAATTGCAAAGCGGTTTCAAAGTTGAAATATATTGCCCACTCTGTTTTAGTATTGAGATATTAGTATTCATTTTTCAAGGGTATTGCATCTTTTGATCAGCATCGCTAGTTAAATTTGTGTATGTTTTTCTTTTATTAAAAAGGGGCGGAGGAATGTCTCTTATTTAATGGCTCAGTGTAATAGATTCAATTCATGACTTTTTATTATAGAGGTTTATTAGTTTGTATAGAGCTGATTTCTCCATTAGTATGGTTAGTTTGGTCAGTTCTTTCATTACAGATCCAACTTTGGGGAGTGCATACTTCGATGATTATGCAGGGGCCTGCAGCATGGCAAACGGCAAACTCAAAACAACCTAACCCCATAATACATTCTAGCTGTAGGACAGTTCACAGGAGCAAAGAAGACAGGATTCCTCCTGCTCCCATTTCTACTAGACTTCAAACTTAGCTCTGTTTTTAAAACTGTCCTCTTCAGGATGGTTGCTTAAGTGAAAAAGAGGTAAAGTGGCCAATTATAAAAGCATGAAAAAAATCAGAGCAAAACCGAACTTGTCTGGATAGGTTAGATTGACAGGTTTGTCAGCTAGTGAGAATTAATTTCAAAACCAATATGCATATCACAGTAGGAACCGCACTGTATTGGTCTGTAGATATAGACTGTTGCTGTGTAGCCATTTTGCTGGGTAAGTTCTATGGTAATTAAATTAGGAACAGTGTGGACATACTAAACCAGTTTATAGAGCTGAGAAAATGTTTTTCCAAAGTTTCTAAAATCAATTCCCATCTGAATAATGCAATATTTGTAATTTGTAGTGAGGAGGACATGTGCTGTAACTCTCCTTCCTTCCTGAAATAGATCTTACCAGAAAATTGTTTGGAGAAGGAAATGTATATTCTGCTTTAAAACTTGATATCAGGTAGACCTTAGAAATATAAACACTCCAGAAAAAAACAACAAAACCAAACCACAACCAAAATTGTATTGGCCCTATCTGGTGATTTTTCTGCATATTGTAAAGAATTCTAGAATTATAATTCCTTTTTTAGTTTTGCCTTTAATTTAGAAAATACTTTGACTTTTGTTTGGTATAAATACCTTTAAAATTAATGTTCACAGTTATGAAAACTCATTTAAGGAATCAGCCTTGTGATTACACTGGACATAGTTTAAAAGGTTTAAGGCTTTCTTTGTCACTGTTTAGTAGCATCATTGGGTATAAGCAAGTAATTATGTAGATAATATTAAAGGTTTTTAATTGTGGCTAGACACATTTACCTAAAAATGGCACCTAAGAGGACCACAAAATTGCACTTTTATGATTATAGCAGGAATCTCATTGCTGTCCTAGTTGTACAGAGAGATTCCTGCTGTCCTTCTTTTCCAGTTACACTGGAAGATGTAAGCCAGCAGTGTATAATATGGCATTAATTCTAGACCAGTTTTTGAGGTGAAGTTTTTTGGAGGTCTTATCTACACTAAATGTATCAATCTGGATGTTTTTGGGGTGTTATTTGCCATTATTTCATCATACAGAGCACTTCACTGTGCATTTATAGTGCGCTGTTGTTACTCTTTAAGTGGTCCCAAGCAGAAGCCTAGGCCCTTTTATGTGTTACCTGCAGAGGAAGTGTCAATACCTTGCTAAATTATTTGCTACCCGTATGGGCAAGAGAGTATCAACATTTTAAATGTAGCAAAAGCATAAATAAATAAAGGATTTTGTATATAGTATATGGAATTGGCCAAAGAGTTAGGGAATAGCTAGCCTGTGAGAGTGGAAAGAAGGTAAAGAACAAAGAGTAAAGAAGAGCTCAAGACCAGGACACATAGGTTGAGGGGACCACCGGGAATGGAAGTAATCCTGTTCTGAGCAGTTGGAAGACAAACCCAGGCCTAGGAGAACTTAGTTGCCTGTTATGGGAGTCAGGTTCCCTCAGCACATTAAAAGATCTTTCTACAGTGTGGAATTTTCATGATATGTATCTATAGGAAACCATATATCTGTATGCATACAAATCAGTTAATAAGGACAAAGTCTAATATGAAAAATGTGTTCAGTAATTGATTTCTGTCCATTATGTGGGTTCACAAAGCAAGATTATCTGGGGAAAATAAAACAGCAAGTGGTCAAAGTAGGGTGAATATTTTCTCTCAACCCTAAAGGAGATTGTGGAGATAAGATGGTTGAATTTTGTGCAATGCTTAAAAAAGTAGTAAATGGTAGTGATGTTTACTGCAGGTATTCTTTTTAAAATTACAATGCTTGCAGTGAAATACAACTTGTGTACGGTTTTGAAATCATAATTCCAATGTTGTCTGCATTCAAGCCACTATATAGTATATATGTTTATGTACTGTCTTCTAATTGTATTCCTTTCATCTGTTTCTTAATTTCCTATACTAGAAGGGGGGAAGAAGCTTATTACATTTTTATTTATCATTCTTTTTTTCAGTCTTTCATTTATATTTGACTTAAAGAAGGGGGTTCTCCTACTTTTGAATATATACCAGAAGGAATTATCATTGTTCCAAGAAGTGTAATGAGTATTTTATAGTAAAGGTAGAAAGAGAATATCCCTGCCACAAAAAACAAGTAACAGCAATGGGAAATAGTTTTGGTGTGAATGTTAGTTTCTAAAATATGCTTTTGTTCTGTGAATGTGGATGCTAAAATTTCTTGATTTGTGTGTATTTCTGCTCAGCCAGCAATACAGGTATGCACAGGAGGCAAATCACTGACCTGTTAGATCAAAGCATTCAGGTGCATTCCCAGTGTTTTGTCATCACCTCTGATAATCGTTACATCTTGGTCTGTGGCTTCTGGGACAAGAGTTTCCGAGTTTATTCTACCGACTCAGGTAATGTATTTTTAAAATATGGGACTAGCCTAAAAGAAGCTTTGCATGCCCAGGGAAATAATTTTTTCTTAGAGTACTTACTTGAATTTAACTGGTTGGTTTTCAGTGCCTGAGAATTTTTTTTAAGGAAGTACAGGCAAGCACCACAGAATAAGAACAGAAGTGAAGTCTCAAATCTGGTGAAAGAATACTTATGAAAGCTTTTGAAAGCTATACTATAATAGAAAAATTGATTTGGAGCCACTAAATTCTTTCATATAACATAAACTGATCGATATAATGGGCAACAGTTAAATTAGTCTGTCAGCTGGCATGTATCCAAACCATTGAAGTCATGCATGTGTCATGCTAAATAGAAAAGAATTTTTCAGTGTAAGAGCTATAGGAATTTAAAAGCCATGGAGCCCCAGAAAAAATAGGTATGAATTTTTTTTTGCCTTTTTATTATCTTATAGTGGGAATAGCAACCTCACTGCAAGGTACTTCTTTTGGATTAATGACCCAGTGTGGTTAATGTGTGTGTGTGTGCTATCAAGCTTTCCAGTAGGTTATTAATCCCTAGGGAATATCCTACATGTTTGTCATCATTTCTTAAATATATTAGTTAATAGTTTTTTTCACACTTGGCAAACCAAAATACTTAACAAAACAGGACGGTTTTAATGAAAATCTGTTAAAATGAGATCTCATGGCATATTTTAGCATATCTGTCATTTTTTGCAATTTTAAAGCCTTATGTATAAATGAGAAGTTCCAATTACTTCATATTGAATGCCTACAATTCATTATACAGACATCTTGTTAGACCCTTCTTCGTTTCATATTCTCATTGATGAAAATAAATTTACATAAAACTGTGAATTTAAAGTAGTTCTTCAGAAAAGTTAGCAGTAATAAATTAATTGTCAGTGTCTATTCTTGCTTTACATGAACAGAGAGCTAATTCTTTCATGTCAAAGGATATATTTTACTTTACACCTATAGAAGGAACTTGTATGATTTTGGTAGCTTTGTCCTGTATCAGCTGAACTACAAATACCTCATTATGTCCTCTGTGTTTAAGTCAAGAACCCCAGGCATCTCATTACTACCATAGCTAATTATGATATAAACCAAAATACAGTTGTCAAAATAGTTGCAGAAGATTTGTGTCTTCTGTGTGTCTCCTGTTTGTCAGTATAGAAACTCTAGCTCTAGCATAAATCAAGTGAATTCAGATGTACTTTATTTTGCTTTGAATTAAAATGAGAATGTAGTACTGAAATACTTTGAAATCAACAGAACAGCAAGGGAAAAAGGTGATGTGATCAGTAATGCCTAGTGGCAAGTGATCGTAAGCATCGAATTCAATTATGTTTTAGCACTCGCAGGAAAAGGGGACTTTTTTCCTATTAGATTTTGGGTTTCTTTGGGGTTTTTTTAACAGGAAATACTTTTAACATAAATCACGGGTTCTCAGCACACCTGGTATAGCAGAAGCACAATAAAACCTTCCTCCAGCAGTGGGAATGATTTCTAGACAGCATTTTAGATTGAGTAGTGCAGAGACTTGAGTCTTACTTTTCTTTTAGTTATTCTTAGCACAGCTGTCAAATAAAACAGTAACTAGAAAACGTGTTCTGCCAAAAAGGGCTATCTGAGTCTGATACTCCTATGTAGACAGGACAGCTCATATTAAAGAATACAACAAAGTTGAGGAACTCTTATGAGATTAATAATTTTTTAAAATTACTTTTACTCATAGGAAGAGCAAAATTATTTTTTGTTGTGATGGAATTTATTGAACCTTAGCTGCACAGTTACTAAGTAAAACTAACATGTTAGTGCAACTACCCAAACAAATAGCCTCCAAAAATGAATAGAATAGAATAGAATAGAATGCTATTACAGACTCAACGAGATGAGTAAAAGACACGAACCCTGAGTTACTCTCCGTTCTGGTACAAGGTAGAGCTGCACAGTAAGTGTATCTTCCAGGATTTTGCCCCTTCCAGTCAGAAAATGCTCACGTGATGGTACTTCATTTCACAATTTCTCGTGGAGGATTAAACTTGCCTAATGAGTTTTTTCAGTGTTGTGCTTTAAATCTGATGTACAGATTTCCTTTAAATTGCATCATGTGATCCTCTTGTTTTTTCATATATTAAAGTAATTCATTCCCCCTTTTTTGTAGATGCTCGTATCTTTCTCATGTTTGGTTTTTGTTTCGTTGGTTCGGGTTTTTTTTTCTTTTCTGGATTTCTCCACTTTAATGCAGTTACCTTTTCGATCTTCTGTTACAGATCAGGCTTTTAATATTATTTTTGTTCCTTCCTCAGAACCACTTCCTTAAGTCGTTTGCTACCGTTAGTGTTATTTAGTGGCTGGATATGAACACAATGCCTTTGTATTGAGGACTATAAAATGTGTGCTACTAGCCATATTAAATGAGTGGCTAATTGTCTTTAATTCATGCATCAAAATATTTTATTAAGATGTGCTTGAGTCCCAGGTAAAATTTGTGTAACTACTTGTCATGTTGCTAGCTATTTTTAAAAAAAACTTTTCAGAAGATTTTATTTCAGGTACAGAAGTTTGCATTTCCTGTTTCTTTTTCAGCCTGTGTTTTTAATCCCTCCAAAGCCATCACTCTTTTCCCCTTCTGTTCTTCCTCATTCTTTATTCAGCCTGAAGCAAAAATTGGTGCATGGTCATTTGGGCTGAGGAATCTGAGGTCACGCATTAATGGCATCACATATCACACTTCTATGTGTCATTAGAGGCAGAATTTGGTCTGGCCAATGTTACCTGAATGGGCCAAGTAGGCACACACACGTAATGTGCGTGTATGTATCTTTTGTTTTGTCTCTACAAAATCTGCAGTTACTAACCTTCAGTAAATCCAGTGAGATGGATTTTAGTGCTTACATTCTCATCTCATAAGGTCACGTATGCTGCTGGCAGGACACATGATGCGTTTTACTGTGTAGGAGCCAGGCTCTGGCTGGGTGGTCTGGCAGAGATCTACTGTGGGTGACCTTACATGTGTTTCCTCTCCCACATGCAAATCCAATATGCATGAGTGGATCCAAATTTACATTTTCCTGAAAATATTGTCCTATTTAGTTAAGGTTAAAAGGTGGTAGTCATGCTCATGTTTATACAGACTCTTGGATGGCTCATTTTTAACTGCCTAGGCTTTCCTTTCTTTTTAACATTTATGTCTTTTACCAGCAGTACAAGAGTTTGTCCTATATGCAGTGGGTAAGAGAGTTTTTTACAGGTCTTTCTTCTGAGGTTTTCTGAAATTCTTAATAGGGAAAGATACTGGTAGAAATTATTGGCAAGTGTCTAAATGGTGATGGAAAAACCTGGGTACAAGAGTAATTTTTCATCTAAATTTTATTTTCTCTGTTTAAGGAGATGCTCAAAAGCTGCATATGCTGTATTTTCTAAGAAGCTCTTGCACTACCAGTTTCTTCCGAGTCCTAGGTGTTCTGTAACTTCTGACTGCATTTCCCAAATCATCATCAAGTTTGCTTTTTTTTTACTATTCATTACTTTCATCAGTAAATGTATCTTAAACTTGCCTTAAAAGAGAATCCCATCCTGTTTCCTGTCTTTAAAGTGAAGGTAAACATAAAAAAAATTAAAAAAACTTCTAGCATGATTGGCCTTTGAATAAAGTATAAAATTTATGGACTCTAAATATTTTTTGTATGGACTGTATGGACTAATGCACTTTTAACTCAGTTTCCACCAGATCAAGAAAAAAAAAAAAGTACTCGTTAGTTCTTTCTGGAATCCTTTTTTTTTTTAATAAAGAAAATATTTCTGGAGATAATATATGTAGTTTGCCTTAGATAGAATGAAAGCATAGTTTTAAAGCAATAAATTTTATGTTTCAGGTAAACTGATGCAAGTAATATTTGGACACTGGGATGTTGTAACCTGTCTTGCTCGTTCTGAGTCCTATATTGGAGGAAATTGTTACATTCTCTCAGGATCGCGTGATGCAACATTGCTGCTCTGGTTCTGGAATGGCAAAACCAATATCATTGGTGATAACCCAAGAGGTAAGCAAAACCAGAAAAAACTGTTTTATAAGGATGCTGTCTAAAAGTAGCTTCAAAGAGTAAACATTTTTCATGACAAAACTTCAGGTAACGTTAATGTCAAAGTACAGTGCTCACTTTTTATTTGTAGTTGTGATTATTTCTGGTTTAAAGAATTGAGGGTAAACAGTGCTTGCTTTGCAACACAAGTAGAACTATTTTTTAAAGCTATAGAATACTGAACATTACAAATATATTTCTTTTTCTTGTCACTATTCAATTGGGAATGAGTGGCTCTGGGAGTGAGAGAAGGGAATTCCATTTTCATATGTCCTGCTCAACCTGACAAAATCTTTTTCTCTCAACATGACGATTTCATTAATTGTTGTTTAAAACAAACAAGACTGTACATTGCTCCAATGCAGAGTGTATTTTATGCAACTCTGGTCTTAAGCATATAGGTTCTCACAGCTGTACTGTTACGCAGACAGTGAATTTTAACTTAAAGGTCATTGTAATGAGATGTGTAATGGCTAGAGCAGGACAATTACGTGAAAGAAGGACAGACACATGGGACAGATTAAAGAGGCAAACTCAAAACTTTTTTAGTTTAGGTGCTACGTGCCTAATCCTCACTCTGACGTATTAGGCATTTTAATTGGTTCCAGTGCAAGCAACAGGGTTCATACCATATAACCAAACTAATAAGTCAGAATAACCCCGCTTCAGCCTAATACAGTTTTAACCCCTCCCCACCCAAACTCACCTTGCACTTGCCAAAGAATTGAATCTCTTCTGTCTTGCACCACTTCCCAGGAAATCCCAACTCCTTTTACTCATTAAGATACTTTTTTTTTTTAACTCAAAATTTTCTATGGGAAACAATGAAACACTGTGACTGTTCAACCCTGCTGTGCCTGCATTATATAACAGGAAAGGTAGAAAGTGATCTTGTTGTTATGCCAGTTTCACATCACACAAAAAAATAATTTATGATTCCCAAAGCAAAGAAAAAGGCAGACATGCAACTTGAGAAAAAGCCTGAGTGAGCCACTTCACAGGAGTGAGAGGCTTTCAAGACAGCTCATGAGAGTTTACATATGTGAATAGAGGGGTGCATCATAGCCAGAGATCCTGTTCAGCCACAGAGAAAATGTCCTGAAGAAAAGGGGTAAGAAACAGTATATTCTATCTGTCTTAAGAAGAGTGTTTTTAAGAAGAGTTTTCTCCCATACACCCTTTGACCTTGTTTAAATATTAGTGAAAACATACCTGCTGCCTGCCGAGGAAGAAACAGACATCTGGAAAACAAGAAGTATTGTTTATCTGGCATATATTGCAGTTACAACTGGTATACAATTTCATATAATGTAAACAGTATCTAACATCTTCCAAATTAATCAGTTTGGTAAAGTTTGTGTTCCATACTCAAATCTGTTACTCAACTGGAGTTATTTGAATTTGAAAAAAAAGAGGTGGTTTGGCTGAAATTGCATCCTGTGAACTAGTTCAAAGATGCACAACTAATTAATATGAGAACAAATATCTGAGTTTAACTTGCAAATTATTTGATGTTGACTGTGAAAACTATTTAAAAACTGAAGAAGAGACAGAACTGC
This sequence comes from Lathamus discolor, assembly GCF_037157495.1. Classification (NCBI taxonomy): domain Eukaryota; kingdom Metazoa; phylum Chordata; class Aves; order Psittaciformes; family Psittacidae; genus Lathamus; species Lathamus discolor. The sequence goes on along the minus strand of NC_088884.1, from coordinate 102,427,080 downwards.
AGTTCACACAGTTGCAGAACCTTCAGGTGGAAGATGTGAGCAAACTATTCCCATGTTCCTTCCAATAGCACGATTCAAGAGATAGGAGCTTTTCTAGGGTGTAGCTAGCAGAATTTTATGATCATCTTTAAATAAATATGGCTTTGGTTGAGGACGAAATCTCTGTGAATGCTGTATATATATTTTGCAGGCCGTCAGTTTAAAGAAAATGCAAACTCTGCACAATTTTTTGCAGAGTTGTAAACTTAGAAACTCCTGAAAGTCTGTGAAAGGAACTTAAGAGCTTGACAATCAAGCGAACTTGTAAATCCTGAAGGGCAAAACTGCCCTTTTGAGGAGCAAACGCTCTGGTTTGCAGCAATGAACATCTGTAGATGTCTCCTTACAGTGTTTTCAAAGCCTGTAACTGTTGTCCATCTTTGTGAATTCTCAGGCCTGTCCTGGGAAGTTCTTGTTAAGTATTTGCCAGTCTTGCCTGCTTTGTGAACAAGACCTTGAGGCTATAGGCTCCTTTATGACCGTAACAGATCACATACTGAGATTCTATACGTAGTATCTAACTAGAAGAGGTAGATTTTGTTATAATCTGTTGACTGTCTTCTCTAATGTAAATTTCTAACTTATTAAAATTTTGCCATTTTTTGAATTATAATAGGCTATTTTAACTACTGTTTAAAATTGAACAATAGCTACATGGTAAGTCTCTTTGTTTGCAGTTATATGAAACTTGTACTTTTAAGGACATGCAATGTCCTGTGTTTACTAGTTGCCATTATGTAAGCATGCCTGGAAGCCCTTGATATGAATTGGAATCTCATGGCACTATACGTAGACCTAGACATGTGTATAGTAAAAGACAGCTTTTGCTTCAAAGAGATGGTAATCTGGGGGGGTTAATTTTTCCCAGAAAGAGCTGTCTATAGGCATCTCTGTTCAGTCAAATTTTTTTTTGAGAGGCGAATAGAAAGAGCTGTTTCTGCTTAGTTTTGATTTTGTCGGAAATGGAAAGCGCCAGCAGACTTGTTGGTTTTGAGCCCTGTGCAACTATAACTTCCATCCATCTGTGGGATGCTAGGTATTTAACTTGTCTGATGTATTTTTGTATTAAAAACTTACGATTTTCTACCTCAGAATATAGTTTATTCTTGCTTTTGATCAGCGCTCTTTGTTGGAATTTTAGATACTCTCAAACTTGATACTTCTTTCCAATTTTTTTCTCTGTTTAAGTATCTCTAATTTCCATCTTAAAATGACTTCACAGCAACATGCATCCAATGGCACTGTACGAAATCATGATGCCAGAGTAGTTTCAACAAAAATAATCTAAACCAGGAGCATTTCTTTCCTCCTTCCCTAGTACCTGTTGCATCTGATATACATCACCCAGCAACTAGTATGATCAAGCTACCCTAAATACTGTCCCATTGGGCACCCATTACTCCCCCATTTATATTTTATTTAGGTTGCTTTTTCTGGTTTTGTTACTTCAGGAAGCAGTTGAGCTCTTGATCTCTGGCATCAAGTATTTCTGTTTTAGAATGGTACTTAAGTTGACAAACCAGGTAGGCTATGGCATATGTGATAAATGTTTTGTTCGATATTCTTTATTGATAAAATTGTCCTTGAGGACAATTTAATGACCAACTGGACTGTATGGGAAAATTCTTTACGGTTTTGGTTTAACAGAAGAACTATATTGCTGAAATACTCACTATTTAAATTGTTTAATTCTTAAGATGACTTCTAAAAGAAATTACACCTATGCAGTCTCACTGTCTAGTTTCTCCCTAATAACTCTTGAATGCATTAATCAATGTAAACTAAATTTGATTAATTTAAATCTCAAAGATACGAAATTCCTACATGAGACACATCTACTGGAAACTATTTTTATTCTTCACAAAACAGCTTGATTACATTTAGGTTAAGTCCTTTTTTCCTTCTCAAATTAAAACCTGAAATTCAAAAGAATATTTCACCATGCTCTTTGATCAAATGTAGGGTTTTTTTCTTTCTAAATTAATTGGTTTTGAAAATGTGGAAGCATGGCAGTACTTCGCTTTGGTGCACAGGCCTTTTCTGGTGCCGAAATATTTCTGTGGATAGTCTCTGACCAAGCCTAGGAATAATTCAGAACAGAGCAGAGAATCTGAAGTAGTTCTGTCCTTTAGAATAGCCCTAAGCCATTTTGAGGTCACATTAATTAGCATAATTTACTGTGGAGATGTAAAGTCACTTTGCATAGTGTAAGGGGCATTTTTTTTTCTTTCCTTGTCATGTGGCTTGCTTTGGTGAGGTGGGGGATGTAGAGAGGGGATGATGTAACCCTCCACATGCTACCTCTTGAAGCCCGTGTGTGATCTGTATCACAAATTTGGCTTTTGCATTTTTAAGAAGCTTGGATCTAATAGCAAGGTACCACTTGGAGACATAAAATTATGCTTCATGACTTGTGTTTCTGAATAAGGTGGTAGAATGTGTAGAGGTTACTGGGATAGGGTGTTATGCTTGTGAAAAGATGCCATGTTTTGCACTTGTCTGGCCTAATTGAGTGGAGGTGGAGAGGAGTTGAGAAATGGGAGCTAAGGGGAGGAACTATGTGTGATGGCTTGAGAAAAGAGATGAGAGAATTCATTAGCGTACAAATGGTGTGCATCACTTTCAGGTCTGACTCTGGCTTTGAAGCTCAAGTGGCAACTCTTAGTGTTTGGACATTTCCTAGGTTGAGGGATTGTATTTTACTTTGTAATCAGGGAACCATAGGAAACAGGAGGCAGGAGCTTTGGTCACCTGATCTATTCTCTTGTCCCAGAGAAAGCTTAACTACACCAAAAGCATTCTTGACTGATGTTTGTCCAACCTTCTGTTAAAAACTTCGGCAAATACATTTTGGGGCATTAGAAGACCTATCATTAGCAACCTTTTGCCAGTGTTCAGCTTAGTATCCGGTTCTTTTTTTGCAGCAGCTGCATTCTGTCATTTCTTATATGTTTATTCTTTGTGTAGAGAACGGATTATTTATTTCCTCCTTGCAACAATTTCCAGTTATTTGGATTATCATGACCTGCAATTTTTTGCTTCCAGATTTACTAACCCTATTATTTCTGTCTTTTGCCATAACTCATGCTTTTCTAGGCTTCTGATTTTTTTTGTGTGTGTGTTCCTCTCCTCTTAAGTTGTGTCTTCCTCAAAATAGACCCAGTAATGCAGTTAAAGCCTTTCCAGTTATAAGTAGAAAGCAACCTGTTTTATAGACCAGTACTTTTATACTTCCCTCTGTAATACCCGTTTCAAAACAGCATGATAGTGTTAATTCTTTAAGTGTATAAGCCAATATAAATTTCAGTCTTTTCTGAAGACTCACCATCTCCTCAATTGTTTCTCCTTTTCTGTGTAGTTTGACTGTGGAACGTTGTCTTCAAACTTTCTTAATTGTATATTATTTTAGACTGTTTCTCCAATTTATCAAATTTGAGTATAATTTTGAATTCTTATTGAGTACTCCAGCACATTTGCAGCAACTCATGTCTGCAAATGTAATTTGTAGTTTTAGTCTGTCAAGTTGGTCATTAAAGAAAATAATAAATAGTACACACCTCAGGAATGCCCATTGATACATTTGCCATTTTGACAATTAATAGCTTTCTGAATATAGCTTTCCAACCAGTTTTCATCTGATATATAGCAGCATCTTCTAAACATGTGCTTCCCTATTTTCCGTAAGAATTTGCCCATGTGAAACAGCGCCAGAGTCCTTAGGGATGTCAAAATATATGATGTCTCCCTGGCCACAGTTCCTGTAACTGCCATTGCATGAAAAAAATTGCTTTGACATGATTTGTTCATAACAAATCCAAATCAGCTGTTACTCATCTCCTTGCTTTCTTTTAAGAAACTGTGTGTGTGTACATATATATATATGAAATACTTTCAGATGTATGGCATCAACTATTAGTATTGGTTGCTTTTAATAACAGACCAACTTCTCATGAAAACATAACGTATTTCTGTGTTTATAGGATGACTGTTACTCCTGACATCGTTACTTGCATCCCATCTATGCTTGGGTATCCTGGTTTTGTCCTTACTTGATCAAACATTGTCTTTTACACCGGTTCAGAAAAAAGTCTCATTTATTTTGTTCTTTCTGCTTGACCTTCCTGTGTTTACAGTCATTGGAGAGCTTTAGTTGTGCCAGGCTTGTATCCTCTTGTCTGTCTTATTCTTCTGCGGTACTGCAGTGGTTTTGGCTAGTATCCTTACTAATTTTAACTTTGTTTTTCTGTAGTCTTAACTTGCCATGTATCTGTAGAAACCTATCTTCCCAAAATGCTTCAAGAATCATCTTCTTGTCCTTGTTCTTTCCCTTATAAAGCATATTGGACACTCTTATACCTTCATCACTTTTATGTAAGTCCCTTTCACCATCATAGTTTTCTGTTTCGCTATATTTGTTATAATCGTATCTATTGGTTAAAATCATATAATATTCATATTATTCATTAAAAATATGAATATATATATATAATATAAAGAGACTGTTCTGTTGCTTTCAAAATATCTACAGATTGTTCATAATTAATTTTTATTTTTCATATTTGGAAAACAAAAAGATACCTAATTCAGAAATTTTATTTCCTTCATGAAATCAAGGCTTGACTGATTGAAGTATTCAGTACCAATGAAATGTAGAGTCTGTGTATAACTGTACTACTGTTGCTAATACTAATGTCCTCTCTTCTGAGTTACTGCATTGATCTTCCACACATGTAAATAAACCAAATTATGTTACCTCTTTTATGTCATCCCATGAAACTGGAAAATGTTACTCTGTGTATGCATCACATTTGCATGATGAGGATTAAGGGGGTACTTTCGTTGCATAGTTCTATATCTTTTAAAGGGTACTATATTCAGGTTTTCTGAAGTGTGTTAGAGAAATGGTTTTAGTAGTGTAGCTGTGTAGCAGGGCACATGTGGATGTAAGCACATTATTTCATACTTCAAAAAGTTACAGGATTTAACTGAGATTTAATTGAGAGGAATCATTGAACACTTTTACTACTTCTAACATGTAGAATATCAGATTAATTTTTTAAAATGCATCATCTTTTCAATTTATAAAATATGGAATTTCCCAAAGGGTTCAAAATTCAATCACCAGATTCCTGTTTTGCCAAAGAACAATCTAGCTAATATCCAAGCTACTTCAAAAAGAAACTGTATTTTATTGGGGCTTTTTTGTAGCTGTAATTTCTAAATAAGTATTTGAATACCTAAAAGGCTTGTTATCAACTATCGTTATTCGTTAATTAAACCTATGGTCTTGAGATGAGAGAAGTCATTAGTTTTAATTGTCATAGTAATAATAGCAAAAGAGAAAACGTCTGTCTTTCATCAACTGCTACACACAGTTTTCAGTTTACAAATTTAAACTTTTTGTAAGTGAGCGCTTGGTATTTAAGTAGATAATGCAGGTGACTTAAACATTGAGAGTATGACCTGATGAGCATCTTTGTGTTGGTTCATTAAAGAGTAATGTCATAGCTAATAATTTCTTTGTACATAAGACATACTAATCCTGTAAACCTTAATTTTATGAAGATTTTCTTACATGCTTGCCTCCTTACACAGTGAACAGTCCCACAGATTTCAAGCAGGTTGTAAGTCTGCTGTTAACTTTGTAGCTAAAACCCCTCAGCCTTCTTCCCCCATCCTTATCCTCATCTTGAATTAACCTATATCTTGTTTCTCAAGTTTCTGCATGATCTTTTGTTTTCAGTTTCAAAACCAATGATAACAGAGAAGATAAGGCTGCACATTTCTAAATAATGTTTATAGCATAAATATTCATTTAGAATTTTAATGATTATTAAAAATAATAATTTGGAAGTGGTTTGCATAACAACTTATTTTCTTAAAAAATTAATAGGGAAGTAGTTGTAAAAAACTAGTCTCTCAGGGTCTCCTTTTGCATTTATCATGCTAAGTAGTAAGAATACCAAAATATCCATAAAATAAGTAATCATGTTAGTAATGGCAATTCTGCTGTTACTGTTAATTTCTGTCAAATGGTAGTCTACCATAATAGCTAAAAATTTGCAGAGCCTACTAATACTAAAATATGTTTGGAATTGCTGTAGCTATTAAGAGAGTAGATGCCCTTCACTGTAGTCAGTCTGTTAAGACTGTTGCTCTATGATAACACAGCACTGAGAGTTTAAAACAGTCTCCGTGTTCTCCTTTAGGCTTTTAGTAGCACGTTTATATTTTATCCCAATAATATATATTATATTATTGTGAGAGTCCTTCTTTTAAAAACTCGAGTAAATAATTTAACATTATTTTAACACTGTTTAACTGCAGACATAACAAATATTCTTTGTTTCTCAAAAATGGCTAGACACTGTATATTATGTATGTAAAGTAAGAATCCTTTAGCACCATCTGCTGGCATTGGGTTGAAAGCTGATCTTGGGACTGACTCTCCAAAGCTCTGCCTGGTATATCAAATAAACCTATTTTTCTTTTTTTTCTTTTTTTTTTTTGGGGGGGGGGGGGGGGGCGGGGAGGAGAGGTGAAACCCAACCCAGAAATGTAGTCTTTGTCCTTTTAATTAAAATTATAGTTAGAAAATGCAATATGAGTTTACAGTTAACGTATAAACTGAAACAGAAGTAGGTCAGGAGTATTTTTTTAAGTGCTGTAAAGACTATAAAAAGAAACTGAATACTTTTTTCTTTTTTACTAGAGATTTAGCAAGTGTAATATTAAGTTTTTTTTTGTTCCTGTTGTAAGTCACATTCAGTAAAATCTATTTCACAGGGAAGACCCACAAGGCTTAGAAAAGTATCTGTAGCATGTTTTGAAAAGGGTAACATCAACTAAATATTTTTCTGCCTCACATTTATTGCATTATTACTATAGCCTTGAAAGCCTCGTGAAAGCTTAATGGACAGAAAGCCCTGATGCTGTAATTAGTCCTACGATTCCCTGTGTCTTTACTCGGGCACTGTTGTAGCCAGTGCAGCAAGTACTGGAACTATCTGCATGAATCTAGAACAGAGCCTTAAATTATACAGCTACAAAAGGTCACTGTCGTTTGTTTTTTAAACTGTAACACATTGATACCTCAAAGAGGTTGAGGCCTCATTCCTCCAGGTACTCTATAAATCACATATGAATGATGGTTCTAGCCTCCAAATATTTAAACTAAAAGAAGATGAGATGTATAACAGGTGGATGAATTCTGGTATATCATATGGTGCTGAATAAGCTATATGATTTTGTATTTATATAATGCCAAGAAAGTCATGTTATAGGTACGTATGAGGACAATGTCTTCACTGAAATGCAATAGCATTCACTTATGGCTTGGAAAGCATTTAAATAATCATAGTGATCTGGTACTGATGAGCATGTAAGTTTGTGTGCTATAAATATTTGTTTTGGCTAAAAGTAGGTCCTACATTGTTAAGCACTGTATCTGTATCATCCTCGTTTTCAACAGGCTAACAAAGACTGTGTTTCAGGATTTGTCAGTCAGAGTAAGTAATTGCAAGTAGCATTTTTGAGTGAGTTTTAGGGCCCAATCCAGACTCAATTGAAGGCAATACGTATTTCAACACTAGAAACAGAGAATGAGTTTGGATGCTTTTTTTTGTCAGTATCCAGCTTTAGGTGTTGCTGAAACTATATGCATGAAATTCTTCAGAAGGATAAAGTTACTTAGTGTTTCATAATGTAATGCAGACTTGATTCCAGAAAAAAAAAATGCTATATTTACAACTTGTAACTAATAGTTGATGTGGTAAAAGGAATTATATAGTAAATGAACATAACCTTAATGTGCACCATATGCATAGTGGTGGGTGATGTACCTTGTTTGGTTGCTGGAAAAATAACCATTCAGTTTGAAATCTATGTCTAAGACAGAACAGAGTACTGCAGAAGATATAATAACTTACAGTCTAGAATAAAATTGCTAGCTTAAAAGTTGTAAAAATTATTTGGTCAATACAATAATCCTCACTTAGGTAGGAAATTATTTAAGTGTTTCTGCATCTAAAATCTATTAACACTAGCATCACAGGATAAGCATCACTTTGCTGAGTGCAACAATGCTATATGTAATTAGAATTATAGCCTGCTTCGTTGAAAAAGTATCTGGTTTAAAACAGTTACTTTTAAAAAGACAGCTGATTTATGTATCCTCTAAGTTTGGCATGTCCCATTGGTATTCCTAGTTACATTGATATGTGAAGGTGGTAAGCATAAGTGCAATACACTACTGGTGTACTGGTTTGAAACTAACTTTACAAAAGCAAATAGCTAAAGCACAGACTTCTGTACATGCAGTTATGGACCAGTATTATTTTGCAGTGATACATTTTTCTTATTTTAAAAATATTGTAATATAGGACTTCAGTATTAAACAAACAACAACAACAACAACAACAACAAAAACCCTGCCAAATTGAGCTCAATTCTCATATAAAACCTTTCATCTCAGATAATTTTCTGCCCAAGGTATGAAATACTATGTAAGTTTCAACTAATGGTCAGTCTCAGCATGACTGTTTTACAGCAGTTCCTCAGTAGGTGCTATTTCTGAATGAAATAATTGCCTGATGGGCCTTTACCTTTTCTGTTGAGGTTGAGGTTGTGGTGTTTTGTTTGTTTTTTCTTGGACTTACTAAGTAATGGAATAGTTACAACTATAAGCCACATGAGATAAATATGAAGAAAATAGATTATTTTTTAGCATAAACAAAAAAAGGCCCTTCATAAAGTTGTTTTAGAACATTCTCAAACGAGTAAGACAGTGTTTTGAAACTTCAAAGCTGATATTTAACTAGCAGTTTATGAAGTAGAGATGGTGCAAATATTAAAATATTAGTGTACACTGACCCTGAATATTCACCTGCAGATACTTTCTAGGGGCTTCAAAAAGGTCTGTATTCAGTGGGAGGAGTCCTGCTGAATGACTTCCAGGACTTCCAGCAGATGATTTCCCAGCAAAGGCGAACTCATTCCAGAAAGCTTTGCATTGCACATGGTGTAGGAATTAAGAGGCTTGGGGTTATTGACTTTTGCAGTCTGAATTGTAATATCCAGTTCATGAAGGCCTGTTAAATCTTTTTCATTACTGTGTTTATTTTGGAAACACAGTGAACCTGTTGTCTTGACACAGTGTCTCGTTTTAGTACTGAATTGCACATTGTGACTCAGGAAGGAGTACAGTAAGCCTTTCCTATGTTATATTTGCTGAAATGAATACTTCAAGATAAATATTTTTTTTTTTCTTCACTGAACAAGTGTAACAGAGCTATGTCATCTTCTGTGGTTTATGTTTTTAAATTCTGCTTCAGGATAGAATGCTGTGTTGTTCAAAGATACTGTCCCTTTTTTGGAAAATATGTGGCTGAAGTGTCTTTTGCAAACCAAAACTTGCATCTAGGCATAAGGTTGTACTTTTTGTTTTAAAAAAAGTCTGAACAGATGGGAAGTAGTTTGAAGGAATTAGAGGAAATACTGATGGAGTGTCATGTGAAGAACGGGACAACAATGGAGTTCTTAGATAATATGAAAAGATTACATTGTTACATAAAAATGCATATTTACAAAGGAGAGATTATTCAAACTGAAGCTTTAGGACTATGTCAGTAATATTGTGTGGTATCACTTTAGTAAGATCTTGCATCCATCAAAGAGCTAGACTTTCTGAGAGAGAAATAGGTTTTTACCCAGTTGGCTGTTATTTAAATATTTACTCTGTGTGATCTAAAAATTATGGTAATATACAGAGTTTATATAATATTTGACAGTAATCACTTTGATGTAATTAACTCTGAAACTTTCTATATAATCAACATAGAAGCCTAGCAGCAAATTAGTTCTCTTGATTTACTTACTTTTTGCTGAAAGCACGTTTGTCCAAATGTCATATATTCTATATTTATACTTCTCAAATTTATTTCAAACCTTTTATTGTTTTCCTCAGGTTTTATCGTATAAAGCAGCTTCAAAATTGTGAAATTTGTAAAATTATTTTTAGAGGACTTTTCTTACATATGTCATTTGTTTTCGTTAATGTATCCTTCTGAGAAAGTACTCAATCACTTATTTTTGCAAGAAGAGAGATAGGTAAAAAGATAGTTAGATTAACTGATGCTTCATTTAATTTGGATTTTATATTGGCATAAAATCACATAATTAATTTGCCATTTAAAAGTTCCCTACAGCCTCTGTAATCATAGAATAACATTAGGAATTACTATTTGGCTGTCTGTGACTTAACATAATTAATTGTCTTCTCAGCATAAAACATAAAAAAGAGCATACTCAAATATTTTATATTTTAATGTGTTGCATATCATCTCACCCAGAAATAATAGGAAGAGTATCTCATATTTCACTGTGAGTTTTTCAGTTGATCTGTAGTTTGTTTTCTTTTTAGGGAGATATTTTTGTTTAAGTAGAGTTCCTGGTGTTTGGCTCAGCTCCTACAGCTTAGTGCTGAAAATACAGAAAGCGGTCATTTTAGGAATTTACAGATGGATTTAAAATGTCATGATCCTGTTTTGTTTAATATCACTGAAACTAAAAAAAAAAAAAAAATAGCAGAGAAAGACCCAGCAATACAAACTAATTTCTTGTTAGCCAGTAAGGCATATCTTCTTCTGGATGTCATTAAACTAGAAGAAAGTTTTGACTTTGCTATAATCCCACTGTTCCTTTTTAAGCATAGTTTCCAAATGTCTTAACATTTTTTCACTGAAATACCACTATAAGCTGACATGGTATTATGTGCTCTTCTTTTATCTTCTGAAGCTTGAATTTTATGATTTAAATGTACTTCAGTCACTTAAGAAAGAGTGATATTTTATCCTATTTTCTATGGGAAAACAGCTTTGCGGAAAGTATTTATTGGATTGTAGAAGAGTTCTTTTGAAATAATTTAAATAGTTACTGTAAAGGTAAAGTATTCTGTCCATTACTAGAAAATAACTTTTTGTATGCCTCCTGTGACTTAAATCATTGACTGCATTTGTTGCAGTGTGAATGTGGTATTAAGATTCTTAGAGCATTCAACTTCAAGTAGCAATCCAGCAGTGGTAGAGACTAAGGATATTATTATATACTGAGCTGAGAAAAGCACATCTGTAAAACTGTTGTGTCTTGGTTATTAGCTCTAGGATTTGAACTACCTTTAATTTCATTTGACTTGTTCATCTTCCTTAAGGATCTCCATAAAGATGCACTGAGTATTCTTTTGAGGCCTTAGTTAGGGTTTGCATCAGTGGTCGTAAACCTGCTTAGCAGACAAAGACTGTTTCCCCTTTGAAGTCACTTCTCCAGCTTTTCAAAAGGTCTGCAAGCTGGTTCCCCTAAAACAATTTTGAAAAGTTTGAAGTGGTGCCCCTTAAACCAGCAACAAAATAAAATTTTCTCTTTGCATTACTGAAAACCATGACAATCTTCTGAGGCAATAACAGTTTAAAAGCTTTTAAAGAAATCTGTTCTGCTCTATGACCAGCTTTTAAGTTGACCCCATTATTTGGAAAATCAGAGTCTTGGAAGCCCCTAAATACTTGACAATCTTACCAAAGGAGTCAGCCTGACTTTTCACAGGACTCCTCTTTTACAGTATTTATTCAAGTCCTAATTTCTTTAAAGATATTATTCAGATTTTTTCCATTTCTTTTTTGCATCAAAGTGTTTCTTTAGAATAAATGTAATTTAGTGAACAGTTAAGATAATTTCTGAAACACTGATCCTGACACCTGTAGATTTTATACTCTTACTATGTTTAGTCAGGTCCAAATTCTAAAAAGACTGAGAGCATTAGTTATGTAATTTTACTTTACTGTGGACTGTTATAATTATATTATGCCCAGTTTATACTTCCTGTTTTAAGAGTCTTATCCTCTACATTTTATGTGTATAGTTACTGACAGTCTAATGTAGGTAAAGCCTACAGTCATGTAGTTGCTGTAAGCAGTAAATTTACTATAGGGATTTTGTTTATCTGCATCTCCTAAATATTCATTCAGACATTGCTTCTTACATGTCCTCCTAACTCCAACATCTTATATTGATTACCTCCACTACAAAGTTGTACTTTTAAAACTTCTCTGATTTCAAAAGTTTCTTTAGCATGTGTAGTATATAATTAGATTAATTCCTTGCTGATCTATGCAAGTCTGTGTTAAATGCAATTTCTGAAAGCAAAAGAAAGCAATAAACCAAGAATTCTAGCATTTTGCTAACATAGGCAGTTCATTTAAAAGAAAGATTAAAAAAAAAAAAAAACAAAACCCCAAAGCTAACAGGAACTTTAAATGCACAAAGCTGCCTTCTTTTTTATGGCTTGGGAAAAGCAGGAAGAAGGAATTGGGTGAACAAAATTAAATTGTTACTGGATAAGACTGCAGTGGTTGCTCTTTCCCCTAAAACTACAAATCTGTGGCTCATCTACACAATGTTGATTTATTAATCTTCTAATGTGCCTGACCCATGTTTAGGCTAGAAAAGCTCAACAGAGCAAAATTTCTCTAAACGGTTTGTGAATGTTCATAGGATCAGCCACCTGAGAAGTGTCTAGAGGTCATTAAGTCTACCCTTATGCTTCTAATTTGTTGGGAGTTTTTCCTTTGCTTCTGAACTGTCTGCCATACTTCCTGGGTTTGAGTGTGTTTTGCCAAACATTGTAGGAAACAAAAGCAATAGCTTTTAATGATTATTTATTAAGAGATGAGGGACAATTCAGCAAGTTGTTCCAAAGCATTTTTAGATTTAAAATGTTGATCACATAGGTTCATATGTTTGTGTATATATATGCACACATACATATTTAGTGTATATGTATGTATCTAAGAAGAAACAGATTTATTTACTTACCAAGATTTTGTATTGTGGATATAAATTATAACAGTAACTGCAGAATAAATCAAATTTTGAAAGGTCAAAATACTTGATTTGATACTTTGTCATATATTATGATCTTTTCTAAAAAGCCATTTGAATGTGGCAGCCACATGGACACTCAGGGATGTGTTGCAAATGGTCTGAGTAAAAATGTAAAATATGGAGACTAAGCTAAGCTTTTATTCATGCTAGTCCAGCTGTACATTTCTTTTCCCCACAAGTGTCTCACTGTACACGTCCAGGGTCTGAGGAGCTACCTGGCTTTATATATTTGCATAATTTCTAATAAGACCCAGTACCAGTAGTGGTCATTCTGTTAAGGGTATACAAAGACAAACTAATGACTTTATGTTGGCTTTATCTTTTGAGAAGTTACTACCCCAAACGTAATTTGAATGATGCTACCTTAGAATCAGTGGAGTCAGCTGGCTCTGTGATTACTCTGTCTCTTTGCAAAACCACCTTCTGTTTTGAAGAAAATAAGTTTGATTTTACGACTGCTTTACTGCCTGGTTGGTATCTCACATATCATCATTTATTGTGAAGTGAAATTATTCCCTGCTGCTTAAATGCTCATCTAATCCTTTCTGAAACTACATGATAACATTGCCCAAGATACATACTTTGGAGTTTAAATGCTTCATAAAATGCTGTGTATGAGCTAATTATATGGTAATACAAAAATAACATTCTGATTTCCACGAAACACTAACACTTTTGAAGAGGGTGATCCAGCTAATGACCTTTGGGTGAAGTTATCGAACTATTTAAATAATGTGCTTTGCTTGCCTTTTCTGCATCTTCACCTGGAGAATATTTTATTTTTCTTCCTTTAAATGTACCAGTTGTATAATTTCATTTTCTGTATGGTGATTCTATGGTACCCATATATGTTTGATTCTAAAGAGAATCTAAAAAAAAAACCCAAACCAGTTTTATTTGTTCTTGTTGCAAGGAAATATCTGATAGAAGCAGTGGTAATTAACGTGGGGTTAGGGTGTTCTGATTTTGCAAACTCATCCGAAGTTCATCCTGAGTATGGTCCAAGCTCCACATATTACAAGAAACTAGACATCAGGCTGAGGTTTCAACTCTATTACTAGGTTAAAATAAAATCAGTCAGTGAATGTTCTACTTCATCCTCAGGCACTGTAGGTGTCTCCTTTCAGTTCCTGTCATAGTGACACTTAAGTTTATTTAAGCCAGTTCCAGGAAAATGTAGTAATTTATATCTCTTTCTCCACAATAAATAAAAAGAGGGGGAGACAGAGGGAGGGGATAATGCAAATTTGTGTGCTCCAACTTTGATTTGGTTTTACTACACACCTGATTCTGATATTAATGTCTGTTAGTAAATGTGCAAGCTGAACTCCTGTAGTATACTGTTGCTGTACTAAATAGGTATGAATACAGTACCACCATATGCAAACAGTAGCATAGAAGTGATTTGTAAGGAACATGAACTCAAAGAGGAAGACTACTGAAGACACTTCAGTGATCGAAAGCAGTGATTTTAGAAATAGACTGTAACCAAGGATTGCTTTTATTGTTTTTCGATTGAAGGTGATTTTGCAACTCCTCGAGCCATTTTGACAGGACATGACTATGAGATCACCTGTGCTACCATTTGTGCTGAACTTGGCCTGGTAATAAGTGGTTCAAAAGGTAAGGTAGCCATTGTCATTTCCTTCTGTTCATGAAGCTATAATCCTAACACGAAAAGGAATATATTCTCAGGAGGCAGAATTTATTAACTTTATGGTAGCTTTATTTCTAGCCTTTTTTTTGGTTGCTGTGCAATTTGAAACCTCTTTTTAAACATGTTAAAACTAAGGATTATTCAGACATTTACAAGAAGAGGTGACCACATCAGTTTCCCTGTTATAGCCTACTGCTTACTGTTTCTTTCTGTTTGTTTATCCAGTGTGTAATAGCCTATAGCATACAGCTGGATACAGTTTTTGACTGCCTGGATGGTGAAGAATGTTTGTTATGGGTAACTTCTTAGAAAAGAAACAAAAATTAGTTTCAGGAGAAAGAAAATGTGCTGTCTTGTTTGTTTGATGAAGGGTAAATGTAAACAACCAACTGAAATTTATAGTCCTTCTGTTTAGGCTCTTTGAGCTTAGCTACAAAGCTTGTAATACGCCCCATCTGTGTTCTCAAAGACCTGCTTTTGGTAGGTAAATTATAAAGAATGGTGTTGATTCTGTAGATATTGTTATACTTTTCCTATTTGCTGTTCCAATATATTTTTAAACTGGAATTTTCTTAGCATTAGGATCTTTCTGGTTTAGTGTTTCCAAAGTACCTACTTTGAGTCAGTTTTACAAAGCTGGGTGTACTCACCATCTTCACCTCTGTGTGTTTTGGTTTTATCCCTGTGAACACTTGTGGCTTACATGCAAATCAAGTATTTGTCCAAATATATTAAGAAGCAAATATTTAGTGGATCATGTATGGGTTGGAATCTTAATATGAGAATGTATGCTTTTAGAGTACCTATGTGTGTAAATTCATTGCACTTACCTCTGGTGTCTTTGTATTTTAAGTATCTAATTTCAGGATTCGGTACATTTATTTTTGTGCTCTTAAAATTAACAACTACCAGCTTCAAAAGAAAATCCACAAAAGAAAATCTGTTAGGTCTCTAACTAGTTTTGATGGGTGCTCTAAAATACCTTAATGCAAGGCTTTTATGGGATAAGATGTTCATCTTGCTCTGTGGCACCCTTAAAGTCATAGGCTATCCACTTAAATATGATAAAAATCATTATAATGTATTGTAATAGTGACTACATGAGTGGAAGTCATTACTTATTATTTGATACATGATGTCTTTAAATAAGCATGTAAATCAATAACTAGAGATTTTATTCCATCTCATTAGAAGGACCATGTCTCATACATTCTATGAATGGAGATCTGCTGAGGACATTAGAAGGTCCTGAAACATTAGAAGGTCCTAAAAACTGCCTGAGACCAAAACTTATTCAAGCTTCAAGAGAAGGTCACTGTGTCATATATTATGAAAATGGCCTCTTCTGTGTATTCAGTGTGAATGGCAGACTTCAAGCCACTATGGAAACAGATGACAAGATAAGGGTGAGTGTACTCAAATGGTGTGCTAAGGTGCATCAGTTCCACTATCATGAAAAGTTATCAATGTTGGAGTTATGTGGAGACTCTTTCTGTAGCCAGGCCATAGAAATATATGGTACTAGACTATAATAACAGCATTCTGAAAAAAACTGTAGTTAAGGGAACCATGTCCTCCTAATGGTGTGGGTTTTAATTTTAAAATAACTGTTTATATAGTGAAGAATACCCTGTAGGCATTTCCTTGAACTCAAGAACACAACTATTACTAGTTGCTGACCAGGAGAAGCTGGGCTAGTTCTTTACTTTTTGGTGTGAAGGCAGGAGGTTTTTGGACATGCTGTTTTGGTTGTTGGCTTTCATTTTTTTGGCATCTCTGTCTACATTCCTTCATCTTAGCTTGAGATAGTATGCGTTGTACTGAGCTTCGGGAAGTTTATTGTCATATGTCTATATTTCAACTCTTTAGCCCTTTGGCATTTGCTGAGTAGGCAGCAAGGTTCTACGTCTTTAGCTGCAAGAGTTATGGAACAAATCCAAACCTATGCAGGAGGCATTATAAGCTTGTGGTTTTATGGAAATTAATTTATAATACAAATGCAGGTCTTTTGACAGTTCCTATGAAATAGTACCTATGAAGCAGAGCAGAACCTGCTAGCTATACTGGAGTGAAGCAGAAATGTCAAAAGAATACTTTCCTTGGACTAAAAATATTCCAATTTTTTTCTTGAATAAGAAAGAAAGGGACAGGAAGAAAATGAACAAGTATTACCAAATCTGCCAGAAAGTTACAGAATGCAGTAGAGACATGGAGCAAGATCACACTGCTTGGTCAGCATTCAAGCTACCTGAACTATCTGGAGTTTTGGTCTCTGTGCCAGTAGTAATAATGGTCTGAGAGAAACAGAATCACAGAGTGGTTGAGTTTGGAAGGGACCTCTGAAGATCAACTGGTCCTGCTTCCCTGCTCAAGCAGGGTGATCCAGGGCCATGTCCAGACCCTGTCTCCAAGGACGGAGTTTCTACAGCCTCTCTGGAAAACCTTTGCCAGTGCTAAGTCATCCTGACAGTATTGTGTTTCCTATAGAAAAACTGTCTAACTATCTTGTTGTTGTAAGCATGTAGCAGTACTATACTTCCAAGATGACTTTTATAATCTGAGGGAAGAGCCCAGCTGCAATGTTCTCTTGAGTTGAGAACTCTGAAGAGTTTTTTCCTTTATTTGGGTTGTTGTTTCAGGAAGAAAATGCCTCTTCACTCTCATGTTTGCTGTACGGAATTATTGAAGCACTTTCTGATGTGCATTTTTAAATTTGCACCTGTTCTTTTCTTGACTCTATTAATATTAATTCTCAACATTCTCAGTATATTCTTCTTAAAACCTAAAACTGTTCTGTACTATACTCTGTTAATTGAGCATCCTTATGTTTTCAAAATGTTAGATAAGTTTGTGGTGGAATATGCAGAAATAACTCTCTCTGTAGATCTCTTTTCCATAGTGAAAGTGCTGTCTGCATAGGTGAGAGGACATTTGATCTTTGGATGCTCTGGCAGCCACAAGTGTGTATTTGAGGCATGGGAAATTAAGCAGGAATGTGTATATTTCTGTCCCAAGCCATTTTTGCAAATTAATGTAGATTTTTGTTTCAATTTTTAATCTTGCATCAATTCTCTGAAAGTGCACTTTTGGCTGTTCTTGTACAAATGCTTTTGAGATTTTCAGCCTACCCTTCATCCCAGTTCTTTCCATAAAGCAAGCATGTATCACAGTATTTTCTCTTTCTACATTAATAATGTTGATAATCTGTCACTTTCAGTTGTGATTATGTTGTCAGTTAGGCCAGCAAATCTGTAAAATATCTAGAAATCCCTTGCTGGCTAAAACAATTTCTGTAGTGTTTCAGTCAGTACCCACAGCTTTAGGAATGTTGCTAGAGGCAATGGAAGTTCCACTCTCTGTGGGCCAGAATTACGTACGTGCAGGGGTTTGGGTTTTATTTTATTTTGTTTTGTTTTCTTTCTCTCCCAATGGTCCCAGTTGGGCTTTACGCTTAAACAACCTACAGCGTCTTTCTCACTGCTTCTGCACTATATCAAGTTAGAAGGCAAGTGGCAACTGCATGATTAAAGTAGGGGCATTTAAAACGAATAGTACCTACCCGTGGGCTCCGCTGACAAACACTTTTTGTTGATTTTTGCTTGATGAGGATAGAAGAGGGAAGGAAAAGATCCTAAGTATTGAATCTGTAATGTAACATTCTAGTTTCTATTTTCTTATGTCATAATGGACTGGTACTTCAGAACGTTATTGACAAAACCAGCAGGTTTCAGTAATGATGATTGGAACAACATTCTGATTTTCTTATATTCTTGTGCTAGAAAACTGCCAGAAAAATTTCAGATGCTCTGGGGAAATTCAAAGTCTAATCAATGCCTTCCACCTGTTTTTGTTTTAAATACTGTATTGCTCAGTGGAGCTTAGGCATATCACAGTACATCTACCATGTAATGTTTAGATATCTTAATGAATAACTTAACTCTAAATAGTCTGCTTGTTCTGAGAAGTAAAGTTATTTTACCCTAAACAAAGACTGTATGCTGTTTCACCCAGAGGAACCAATTTATTTTCCTTTCCTGAGTCTGTTTTGAAATGTGGAAGTGCCCACAAGACTCCTGTTGCTGTAAGCCAGGGCTGTCACTGCGTCAACTCTGCCTTTTTACAAAGCACTGCCTTTCAAAAATCTGAGATGTTAAAAGGGATTTGTGCAAAGTTTTGAGACTTTCCAAGGCAGAAATGCAGCTTTTAAAACATTGCTGAAATTGTGCACTTTGGGGATTATTTGAGAGTCTGAAGCTCATGTTGTGAGAAAGATTAGTTGCAGAGTTGTTTCAGTTCCATACCTAGCAGAATCATAGATAAGCTACGCTGGGGAAAAGCAGAACAGTACAATTGATTCATGTTGTCTTCTATACCAGTTGGAGTACTTGGGAGTAAAAGCATCCTTTCGTTTGTTAAAACTTGAAGGGCATGTCATGAAACTGAAATGTTGACAGGGTGACTTTTTCCTTCCATTCATTCCTTCACTCATATACATATATCATATATAGGCAAGTAGCTGAGAAATTTATTAATAAACAATAAAAAGAAATAAATCAGCATCTTGTCCTTATGACAAGCCAATGACTTAGCTAAATTGCATAGGTATTAGTAAGGGTTCAAAGCCTATACTTTATTTAATCAAAAAATCACAAACCCCCCTGCATTTTGCAGGTAGTGGAAGAGTTAAAGATTAATGGCTTTAATTTGCCTTTTAATATAGCATTTCTTCAGTAAAAGCCTCAAGTATAAAATTCAAGTGAACCATGGCCATAAGGTTAATGGATTTTCATCAGCTGAATTTCATAAGTGTAGCGAATAATTATTTGTCACGGTCTTCACTGCAGTTTGAAAATACCCTTAGGAGACTGCCATTACTATGGAGAAGAAAACCACCCCATATTGATTTTGCTTCTAATGAATAATCTTTTTAATAATTGTGTGTGCTATGTTAGATCTCATGATCATCTACTCAGTGCATGCAAGTTCTAGGTAATTTGCACAGTCTTAGTTTGCTTTCTACCACTTTCTTACTGAGTTACTGTCCTCTCCTAAGAGGGTGTCTGTGTGAGTTTTCGGGTTCCTGGGATCTGTACTTCGGGTGGTGCTTACCATTATTTTTTTAGGCTTGTACAAACAATCACAGAAACAAGTTATGGTTGGAACATTGGTTTTTTTGGGGTGGGGGGAGAGGGAAGATTCAGCTCAGAATACTCAACTCTAACTGTGGTTAGTATTCGATTTTCCATACTCAGATGTGGTTGGAAAAAAACTCCACATATTCTGCTTTATTGTGTCTAAATTTACATGTATGTGTGGTCATCCTAATTCAAACCACAGCTGGAATAGGTTTATAATTACTTTTTTTTGAGTTATAATATTTCATTTACAGTATATGTATTTACATTGCATTCATTTTAAAGGTATTGTGTGAAATAAAATTTTAGAAATGTAATTCATTCTGAGTACTTGGGAACTGTTGCTGTAAACATTCAAAATGTGTAATATAGAAAGTCTATCTTACTGTAAGTGTTGCACATCATATAATTCTTAAAAGATATATTTGACATCATAGTAAAAGAGTACAGCAATACAAAAAATAAAGATGGACAATATGTCTGACTTCAGTTACTGCTGCTCACAAAGCAGTATCTTACGTACACTGTATATTTTGGTTTCTAGGCTTGTCAGCAGTCTGTATAAACACTTCAGTGTTGCATGTGCGTAACATTCTTGTGTTTTAGTTTTTCTCATTTTTGTGGTGCATGCGCTATGAATGCTGTGTGTTTAAAAAAACAACAACTTATTTTCCTTAGGAATTTAAAATCACAGTATGTCACAAGTTTTGCATATTGAAAAGCTGTAGAAGCAGAGATTGCAGGGGCCAAAATACTTGCAGACTTCAGCAGAGTTTCGTAAACTTAAATCTTTGAGCTGGAGTTTTGTTTGTAGACTATCATCTTGAGGCAATTTCCTTGCCTTGCAGTGACAATGTTTTGGTTCAAGTGAATCAATCTATTTGTAGAACATGTTTTTGAAACAGAAAAGCCATTGCTCTGAATATCCTCTATTTTAACTTTGTTCTGTTGAAAAGTTTTGTGGCTCCTTGCCTTGGGTCAGGGAGCTGAAATTTGTCACAAATTAGTCCTGGTGTGAAGGCTGTATATTTCTTTGAAAAGGTGCCCAAATTTAGTGGATTCACAAATCTCAGATTAAATGCATTCAATAGGTAATGCTTAGCATCTACATTCTCTAGCCCAGTGATGCAGAGTTTTTGCCTGTAACCAATCATCACCTAAAATGAGGCAAGCAAAAATGCCATGGCAAGAAATGCAATGATGTGATCCCGGATGGGGAAAGGGAAGCAGAGGAAAAAGAAAAGCAGAATCAAGGATAGAACTAAGGACAGAATGAAGGAAATGTTTGCAGGAGCAACTGGAACAGAACAATAGAGATGGGAATGTAGAAACTTCTCAGGAAAGGCAGAAAGTGAAGGAAACCTAGGAATTGGAAGTAGAAGCAATGGAGGGAAGGATTAGATAGGATCAGGAGTTTTAATACTAGATAATAATGCTTCATAGTGGCAAAGTTCCTCATTTTCCTTTTGATAACAGCAAATCATCCAGCAAGCAACTAGCAAAGTTGTTTCTCACCCTTCCATGTGCTCAAATGAAGAGGATGGTAGGCTGCTCCTGTGCTGAGTATTGCTTGCAAAAATAAAAGTAGAGAGCAGAGAAGGGGAAAAGGAAAATTCAAGCTGGAGAGCAAAAGTCAGAAAAGAGAACCGAGAAGAGGTATCTGGAAACAGAAGGAGAGCATAGGAAAAGGTTTGGGTTTACTGGAATACTTGTTATTAGTAGCCCAAGTGGTAGTTTTAAGGGTCTTGATCTTGCTGGTAGCTTGTGCTGATGTCATTCCACATGAGAGAATTCATTCACCTTTTTGGTTTTTTATTGTTTGGACCTTTTTGTTGTGGTGTTTTTTGGTTTCTGTGTTGGTTTTTGTTTGTTTGTTTGTGGCTTTTTTTTTTAAACTCTACAAACCCTTCAGTTTCTCCAGATAGTTGGAGGATAAAGCTATAAAATCAGGGCCTGATATCTTCAGGGTTACTATAGTGGTAGTAGCAAAGACCCATATTGAAAAGAAGTGCAAGATCTTAGTACTGCTTTGAGAAAAGTCAATAATGCAGTATTCCAGGCGTTGCTGCAGGGAACTAGTTTTATTGTGTTTTCTGAGCTGGGGAATGCTGAAAGTCCACAGAGTGAGGAAGGCAATGGATGAAATGAATGCAGAACTGTTATTCAGGAAACCCTATAATATGAGATCTATGGGGTACTCACTGAAACTAGTAGGATCATGTCAAAACAGATAAAACTATTAATCTGTACTGTAATAAACTTCTGCCATTTTTTCCTCCCTTTTATTTTTCTCTTCCCCCCTGCCCGCTATCCCCTTCCCTGAGGGCACCAACAGGCTCAAAAGCAGATAAAGAAAATTCCTGAGCAGTGTCTCCATAAATACATACTCAAGCAATGGACAGTAATATACTTTCTGATATTCCTAATCCAGTGAATGTGGGTGCTGAGGAGCACAAGTGGAAGGGACTGTAGCGTGACCAACCTCAGAGCATCTCCTGCTGCCGCTGTTGGTGATAAAATACTGGGCTAGATGGATCATAGTCTATCTGACCCCATAGGGTATCAGTTATCACTTATTTAAATAAAATTTCAAATTCAGTTCTCTTAAACCACATTTTGGCTTATTTAAACTAGCAAAAACCCTTTTTAAGAAATATTTCTCATGCTTCCATCTTAATAGATGATAGGATCATCAGGCATAGTCATCAGGTAACAGAGGAAAGTTGCTGTTCTTCCAGGTACTCTGTGTCATGATTTTTCCAACAGTATCCAGGAAATATCAAAATAGATTGAAGACTTCTGGTTGAAAAAGTCTTCACTGTGAAAACCAGTGATATGCCATCTTTATCCATGATCTGGATCCCAAATAAATATTTCAAATGCAGATCAGCCATCGGTCTCCATGACGCATGCAAAAGCAGGTTGAAAACAATTGGATCTGTAACAGGTGATTTCAGGATAGATGGTTAAAGGAAACACAGTCTCTGTTAATAGGGGTGGATCATTATCTTATTAATCCAGAGCATGAATCAGAAAACACTGGTCTAAATTAATGCTAGTAATTTGTGTAACATTTCTGTTCCTTCCAGCATTCAGCCTTTTGTCAGAGAGAAAAGGAGGACAGCTTCTGCTAGGCTAGTATTAAAGGCAATTAGGGGAGCATCAGGTACTATATTTTAATGCCAGTGCTGCAGGATCTCATAAATCTAGCTAATTAGAAGAGTAAATTTGTTTAGCTGACCTCGTATTAGATCTTTGGAATATGGAGTATACCACAGGTGAGGTAAAACTTAGCTAGTGACATCTAATGTATTAAAGAGATTTGTGCATAATAATGTTAATTCTGTTGCTGAATAGAATAACATAACCATAATGTTGCTTCCCAAATGCTTGTATTGTTATCAAATCTCCCTAGACATTCAACTGTCAATATGAAACTTTTTATGAAAGTGAAAGAGAGAGGGAGTAAGGCACCACATACTTACCTGACAAATATCCTTCTGCATTCCTCTTAGGCAATTCAACTGAGTCGAGATGGACAGTATCTGCTTACAGGTGGAGACAATGGAGTTGTCATGGTATGGCAGATGTGGGACCTCAAACAGCTTTTTGCTTACCCAGGGTGTGATGCTGGAATCCGATCCATGGCACTGTCATATGACCAAAGGTTAGAGAGATTTCAGACAATATATACTTACAGTTAAATTGCATTTTTATTTTTCTTCTGATTTTGGTGTTCCAAGGATCACAGATCCTGGTGATTATATTGAGAATTCTGTGCTTGCCTAACTTTCTTTCTAATGTGTCATATTTAGGGCAGATAATCTTTTTCAGGATTTCAGCTCTTGGGGTAATGAAGAGAGATTCAAGAAATCTTAGTTTGGTGGACTTCCAAGATGATAGGTTGAATTCTTGGTCTGTGCCAATGTACAGTGTGGGACGCATGGAGGTGTAAGGTTACATATGTGATTTTCATGATTTTTCTGTCACTTGTGATACAAATCATATTCCTAATTCCAGAATTTTACATTAGAAATAGAACAGTTAGAGTAGCTGCACAATAAGACTCCCTCCACACATAGATATTTTACTACAGCAAATATTAATTTTCATTTCTAGAAAAAGTTGTTTTATTGACATAAAGCATGTCAATATCCTTGAAGATTCCTTCTACTGAAGGCAATCAGTTCCTGGTTTTACTGCATTTTTACGTTACACTTCCCAGTGCAGCTATATGTAAAAGTCCTTCTGTGTTTTTGTCTCAAAGATATTGTTTGTTTATAAGATGGATGTTTACCATTTCATTTGTACACTTTTAGCTTGTTGCCTAGAAATTTTTTTGCTGTGGTTTGTTTGCTTAATGTGCTTTTCAAATAGATTTGGCTCCTAAGTCCCCTAGGAATATCTGCATTGTGCAGTAAAGCATATAGCAGAGATTCTTAACCTTCCACTTCCCGAAGTCCATGCTGAATATTTTTATATTTTTACCTTAACTATATTTCTAAAACTTACATAAATTGAACTTAAAAAAATCCAAGCCTGCAAAATCCATGGGCTTCAAGCACAGATTCAGCTTCTTGTTAAACATAACTAGAGGTTATAGGCATTTGCAAGAAACAGTTCTAAATTAAAAAGCCCCTGTTAAAAATATTTCAAAAGCTGGAGTTACAGCCACTGAATTTTAGACCTCTGAAATGTGTAAAATTTTTCATTTAGAGAATCTTTAAACTGTAATTAATGTACATAACAAATTATGTAATTAGTGTAATGTTACATTAATATCATAATGTAATAATTTTTGCATGCCAGTAAACTGAGATTTAATATGGACATCTATAAATTTATCCATGTGCTCAAGTTAGGAACCTGTTCACTATGGGTTTATAGACACAGAAAGTCAGAAGAGATTTCTCAGAGTATTTTAGTGAGTAATTGCTCAGTAATTACAGGCAATTACTCATAGCAATTTGCTTGGTATGCATGAATGTATATATTTGAATTACAGTGTGCAAAAACATGTTTAAACCTAATGCAAAACCAATCAAAATGGTGCTCTTGAAATAGTGTGATACTATCAAAATGCAGTGTTTTGATCTCATATTTAATCTTTGTTTTGAAGAAAAATTACTGCTTTTTATTCTGAATACTTTTCTTAATTCTGAGACTTTTTTCCTAAAATGACAGAGTTTCATATGCCCTCATACTTTGTATGTTAAAACTTTGAGCCTGTAGAAAAGAGACGATATAGAAACTCTTGTAATTGTGTTCTGTGTCAGAGTCATACCTTTTCAAACAGATCTAAATGATCTCGAGTAGTAGGCTAAGGATAAGGAATTTAGAAAGAAAGGGTGCCTCAATGGGAAAGCACAGTGACCGCTTTCAGGAACTTCCAAAACAATCAAAGCCTTCAGATTGCTTTCAAACCATTTCCAGCTGAAGTCCTGTGTCCACATCCAATTCCTTCAGTGTACATCATGTGCTTAAGTGGGGGAGGTGAAACTGAAACACTTCTCCTAGCCTTCCTTCACTTTGCTGCTGCACCAGGGCTTCATCCAACTCTGGTTCCCCCCCCAGAATCCAATGAAGCAAGCCAAGAAATAATCCCAGGAAATCAAAGCCCTGAAGTGGCTTTTCAGGACAGTGATGCTGGTAACCAATCCTTTATGGCTAGCCTGAAGCTATTCTCAACTGTAGCTTCAGGCTAACCAAACAAACTGTTGTATGGTGGTTTGTATGCTTTGTGATCCATAAATCTGTCAGGGGTGATGCAAAATGGCAGTATTACTCAAATCCAGCTTGCTAGAGTCCTTGGAAGCCTAAGATGGGAATCCTTAAAGTCTGATTTTTCTGGTATGTGGAGCACTTCCAGCTCCAGCTATCTTCTGTGGCAGTCGATCATTGGAAGTTGCATTCTCATGCCTGTATTGATGTAATTCTCCACTGTGTTGACTTGAATTTATGAACATGAGGTGGTTCACTAACAAATCTTGTGCTTTCCTTAGGTGTATAATGACTGGCATGGCATCTGGGAGCATAGTGGTTTTCTACAATGATTTCAATCGTTGGCACCACGAGTATCAAACCAGATACTGATCTTCATAGAGACCAAGATTAGCACTGATTTGGGCAGCTGTTGTCAGAAGGAAACTGAACACAGCGCACCTCCCTTGGTTTCTTGCCACAAGAATGTTCCCTATAAATAGCTATCTTACGTCTGAATGTAACTTGAATTTGCTGGAAGAAGCAACCTATTTTTTAAAGTTAATTGCTATTTTTGTAGACCTTGCTTGACTTTTTTGGGGAAGGGCAAAGAAGCAGAAATAAGGCTGCTGGGTTCTGTAGTTAAAAATCTATATTTTTAGTCATAATGAGAAGTCTATTTTGATCCCTGTGTGTAAAAGAAACCTAAACTAAAAATGGTTAAAACTCACATTCTAGCTATATTATGAAGAAACAGATTTTCCTTCTGAAGCTTTATCTTTTTCCTTGAGGAATATATGATTTTAACATAATGGAAATGAGTTACGATGTTTAGGGAATTTTAAACTGTGCTACCTGTACCACACTTTGTCTCATACCTTTCCAAATGAATGTACTACATCAGCACTGAAGTTTCTGGGAATCGATGGTAACACTTAAATTATTGTTAATGTAATTTTACACTTTGCAAATCGTTTCCATCAATGTTACTATTCAAGCATGTTTCTAGGCCTAGACAATTAGTTCTTTTTTAGTTTGTTGTATGTTTTGTGCAGTTTAAGAGAGAGAAATCAGGAATGGAGTTTGTATTACATCAAGTGTGAATCCTTCTGCTTTTGACCTGATATATCCTTCAATGCACACCAAAATGTGGATTGTTCCTCCAAATCAGAAAGGCTATTCTGAAGACTTTAAACTCAAATTAGAAACCCATAGAGGCAAGCATTGCTTAATAGGTGCAAGCAGCAAAGCACAGTTCTGCTGGTTAACTGTGAAAGCGCTAAAAAGGCAGGTGTTTGCTGGTGCACAGCCTCTGTACAGCAGCAGAAGCACTAGACTTCCAGGTGGCTTTATTTTTTTCTCAGAACTAGCCCCTGCAATACTGCAGCGTATGCTGTGTTGCTTTTCTTCATATAGTAACAATATCTTTTGTATTTTGCTATCAACAAATCCAGTCAGATCCTGCCCTATATCATATTAAATTACCTCTTTCTTTTAGGAAATCAAAAATAATTTATATTAAGGAACAATAAGTTATTTTGGTGTTGCACAAATCTACTTTTCTACAAGATTGCTGTGCAGAACTCTGTGAAAATATTTGTGAAAAGAACTGTTATTGTTTTGTACGTCTGTATTGCATAAAAATCTTCTTAGTGTGTTGTGATCTATATGAGTTGAAATTTACATTCCATATCTGTATTGATACATGCATTTATCTAGCTGCCTACTAGAGCAGTTCCTGTTTTTTTCCAAGCATTTAACTATTATCTATCTCTTTCAGTAAGGATTTGGAATGACAAAATTCATTTTGAGTGATGAAATTAAATAAAATTACATTTGTAATTGAGAGCTTCAGTGAAGTACTGGGTTCTTGTGAGTCAGTGTATATTCACAATAGAGGAAGTAAGTGCTGTGACTCATGCAGAGTACTCTTGATGTTTATGCAGTGGTGACAAAGTAAGTAAGTTTTCTGTGCTTTCTACATTTTTATACTGATGTGGTTAAGGTGATATTGTAGAGTTAATTTTTTATGATGTTTTATGTAGCAGAAGTATGATTTGATTAAGTAAATGAGGCTATAGTTGTCATGGCTGTGGTGAGTGCCCAGTGTATTAAGCAGTAACATTTGTTATGCAAAAGTTGTACTTCATGTAAGTTCAACAACATTCATAGCCTTGTCGGATGGTTTTGAGATTAAATTGGTATGCTCTTGAAGTGCAATTATTTGCATTTATCTCAAGCCAGGGGTGAGTTTCTTAGGCTGGGTGAAAGGAAAAATACATCAAACAAACAAACAGCAAAGATGTATTTTGTCAAATGGAAGCCCTAATAGTCTCCTATGTATTATCTCCTGCTGACTTAGGAACATTTATTGCTGATCAAAGTAATAGCTTCTGATCTTAGAGCCAAAATACTTCTTGGAGAGTTGATTTGGTAGATTGCTTGGTTTAGAAAGGGCCCTAGTGATTATGAGGTGCTTTCCCAAACTGAAAATACGACTGTACCTGTGCATGCCATCCTGAGTTGCATCCCATCCAGTGTATGCCAATGGGCAACTGTGATATGGTATCAAGTACTCACTGGGGAAGGAGCAGCAGCAGTGCAGTGTGGTGTTTTGCACAGTATGAGTGCTGCAGGCCTTCTGTGGAAAAGGACATCTTCACCTTCTGCTCCATGGACAAGCCTGTATAGACACCCTCACTCTGGACTGCTTTGCTGGTGGCTTTGGTGAGTAGGACATACCCCTACATCCACGAATCCACAGACACATCTGGGGTACTGCCATGGGAGGCCAGTGCTTGCGCTTGCAATCTCAGCTTTGGCTGAACTAGTCATGCTGTTTGTGATGATGTGGCAACACAGGGTTAAAATTCCAGCTGCTGAGGTATTTGTTACTCTATTGAGGGAAGCACCTGTGTCAAATGGATTTGCTGAAACCTCTTTAGTTAACAGGTGCCTGGCATTAACATGCAGCAGGGCCTCAGCTTGCTGCACACTGCTGAATATTCCAGAAAAAAGGAAGCCACGTCCTCTACTGTCAAAATTCAGATGGAGCATTTGTGAACAGCCTATTTTTACATGACAGTCAGACTCTCTTCTGGTAAGTTCAAACGCATATGGTATTAGCTGTAGTTTATGGCAGGTGCTCTGTAAAGCAGCACTTGCTGCACTGGTCAGCAGCAGTGCTCCGTGTTTGGTTTGTGGGGAGATACTTAATGCAAGTAGCTTGAAATCTTTTCTATTTTGTGAAAATTTCTGATCTAAATGCTGTAAGATGTGGCAAGAGTGATGGTGTGATCAGAATGGTGCTTTTTCTGAAGTTTGTGTTGTGGTATTACTACAAAGTTGAATGTGTGAACAAAGTGACAGTGGATAGAAAAACATTAGAAGAACTTGAAGAAAATAGTACCTCATATCTAAAATTTTGTCAATTTAGCAAATAGCAAGTACCACATTTTGAAAACCTCTCTTCATCTATTCCCATGCAATACAGTGTGATTTCCGAAGCACACATATAAATATCTTTAATTAGTTGACTATATGATACAGTTCCAAGTATACAGTTGTTGGTGTATTGTGAGCTCCGAGCTGCAAAATGCCGTAGCATAACTGAATTTTGTTGTGTGCATGCAGCAATAGATATATCCAGTAACAGATAGATGACTGCATTTTGCTTTTTGTCTTGTTTATCTTGTGTGCTAGGGATTCTTTTTCAAGCGAGCCCTGGTAGATGTAAAACAAAAATCTTGACTCTTCTAAACAATAGAGCTATAAAATAATAGAACGTCTAAAACCAAGAGATCTTTGCTTACTAAAGTAGTCCAAAGTAAGATTTACTGATCTATGTAAATATTCTTAATGATTATCTGTAAGTATGAGCCAATACAGACCTCCTGATCAGCACGAAGGAGTTGATGAGGCTTTCTACAGGCAACTGGAAGTAGCCTCGCGACTACATGCCTTAGTCGTCGTGGGGGACTTTAATTACCCCGATATTTGCTGGAAGACTCACACAGCCAGTCATTCACAGTCTAGGAGGTTCCTCGAGTGCATTGATGATAATTTCTTAATGCAAATGGTGGACGTACCAACTAGGGGAGCAGCGCTGCTAGATTTAGTACTCGCCAACAAGGAGGGTTTGGTCGAAGTGGTGACGGTCAATGGCAGCCTTGGCTGCAGTGACCATGAGATGGTGGAGTTTAGGATCCTGTGTGGGAGGAATAGAATACCTAGCAAAGCCACAGTTCTGGATTTCCGAAGGGCCAACTTTGGCCTCTTCAGTCAACTGCTAAGGGAAGTCTCATGGGAAAGTGTACTAGGCGGTAAAGGGGCTCAAGATAGTTGGTTAGCATTCAAGGACCGCTTCTTCCAAGCTCAGGATCGGAGCGTCCCAATGAGTAGGAAGTCAAGTAAGGGATCTAGGAGACCGGCGTGGTTAAACAAGGAGCTGCTGGGCAAACTCAAGTGGAAAAGGAGAATCTATGGATTATGGAAGGAGGGGCTGGCCGCTTGGGAGGAATATAGGACAGTTGTTAGAGGATGTAGGGAGGCAATTAGGACAGCTAAGGCCTCCTTGGAACTCAATCTTGCTAGTCGGGTTAAAGACAATAGAAAGGGCTTCTTCAAATACATAGCAAATAAAACTAAAACAAGAGGCAATATAGGCCCACTGCTGAACGAAGTGGGTACCCTGGAGACAGAGGATATAAAGAAGGCAGAGGTGCTGAATGCCTTCTTTGCCTCTGTCTTTACTCCTGCAGACTCTCCCCGATGGCCCCGGATTTCTATAGCCCCAGAAGGAGTCAGGACAAAGGAGGAGTTTGCTTTGGTAGATGAGGATTGGGTTAGGGATCAGCTATGCAAACTGGACATCTGTAAATCGATGGGTCCGGATGGAATGCACCCACGGGTGCTGAGGGAGCTGGCGGAGGTCATTGCTAGGCCACTTTCCATCATCTTTGGTAAGTCGTGGGAAACGGGCGAGGTGCCTGAGGATTGGCGGATGGCAAAGGTCACACCAATCTATAAGAAGGGCAAGAAGGAGGACCCGGGTAATTATAGACCAGTCAGCCTTACCTCCATCCCTGGAAAGATGATGGAACAACTTATTCTTGACTCCATCACTAGGCATATCAAGGATGAGGGGGTCATTAAGAACAGCCAACATGGTTTTATGAGGGGGAAGTCATGTATGACCAACCTTATAGCCTTCTATGAGGAAGTGACTAGGTGGAGGGATGATGGTAGAGCGGTAGATGTAGTTTTTCTTGATTTCAGTAGGGCATTTGATACTGTCTCCCACAGCATCCTCATAGATAAGCTGAGGAAGTGTGGGCTTGACGATCAAGTAGTGAGGTGGATCGAGAACTGGTTGAAAGGAAGAAGGCAGAGAGTTGTGGTCAATGGCGCAGAATCTAGCTGGAGGTCTGTGACTAGTGGAGTTCCTCAGGGGTCGGTGCTGGGACCGGTGCTGTTTAATATTTTCATCAATGACCTGGATGAGGGAACTGAGTGCACCCTCAGCAAGTTTGCTGATGACACAAAACTGGGAGGAGTGGCTGACACACCAGAGGACTGTGCTGCCATTCAGCGAGACCTGGACAGGCTGGAGAGTTGGGCGGGGAGAAACTTGATGAAATTTAACAAGGGCAAGTGTAGAGTCTTGCATCTGGGGAAGAACAACCCCATGTACCAGTACAGGTTGGGGGTTGACCTGCTGGAAAGTAGTGAAGGGGAAAGGGACCTGGGGGTCCTGGTGGATAGGAGGATGACCATGAGCCAGCAATGTGCTCTTGTGGCCAAGAAGGCAAATGGCATCTTAGGGTGCATTAGAAAGGGAGTGGTTAGTAGGTCAAGAGAGGTTCTCCTCCCCCTCTACTCAGCCTTGGTGAGGCCGCATCTGGAATATTGCGTCCAGTTCTGGGCCCCTCTGTTCAAGAAGGACAGGGAATTGCTTGAAGGAGTCCAGCGCAGAGCCACAAAGATGATTAAGGGAGCGGAACATCTCCCTTATGAGGAGAGGCTGAGGGAGCTGGGTCTCTTTAGCTTGGAGAAGAGGAGACTGAGGGGTGACCTCATCAATGTTTACAAATATATGAAGGGTAGGTGTCAGGATGATGGAGCTAGGCTTTTTTCAGTGATATCCAGTGATAGGACAAGGGGCAATGGGTGTAAACTGGAACATAGGAAGTTCCACGTTAACATCAGGAAGAACTTCTTTACTGTAAGAGTGACAGAGCACTGGAACAGGCTGCCCAGGGGGGTTGTGGAGTCTCCTACACTGGAGATATTCAAGGCCCGCCTGGACAAGTTCCTGTGTGATGTACTGTAGGTTACCCTGCTCTTGCAGGGGGGTTGGACTAGATGATCTTTTTAGGTCCCTTCCAACCCTTGGGATTCTGTGATTCTGTGATTCTGTGATTCTGTGAAAGTAACGTCATCATAAAACCCCATCTACCTTAATGTACTTTGACAATTACTGCAGTTAATTTTGTAAGTTCAGGAATGGGGAGAATCATCTTTAAGGCTGTATTTTGATGGGAATCTCAGTAAACTTAGTGTTATGCTGATTTACAGCAGGGGAGGATTCAGTTCTAGGATTTCAAATCTAGAACTGCAGGAATTGGCTCCATTAGGATATATGAACAACTGCTCATGTTCAAAGGAGTTAAAAGGACTGGGGATTTTTAAAAAGACTTTTTAAAATACTTTTTTAAAATGTAGCCATAGTATCAGTGTGCTGCCAGTGTTGAGTGTTTGAAAAACTGGCATTTAATCAATATCTATCAAAATGGTACATGAATTTCAGCTACTTTTATGAAACAAAAAAAGTGACAGTCCTTTTTGACTGTTTTAACTTGTTTACAGGTTCTAGGGTAGTTTCTTTCCCTTTGTAGCAAACAGCGTAGTCCTGTTTGTTTTGCAGTTTCATTTCTCATTTTACCTTCTTCCAGCAACTGATCCTTCTACAAAGAGAGCAGGAGTGAACGGAAGTGCAGTAGATAACAAGCCAAACATAATAATTAAGTGTTTTAGCAGTAACCAAACACTAAAATATCTTTTTTTTTATGTTAAACTCTGATACCCTGAGCAGCACAACCATGCCACCTATGCATCAACAGATTTAACATCTGTGGAACTAAATAAAGGAATGAAGTAGTGATTGATACAATTTTCCTAAGGTCATACGTAGAGTTAAGAATTGGCCCAGTTATCCCGTGTATTCATCCAGTTATGCTTGCTATGTGATCATCTTTTCCAACTGTCATCACTATTTTTAAATAGGTGTTTTGGCATAGTCTGTCAACTGCCTCTGCTCTGTGAATCCAAATATTTGTCTGAGACTGCTTAAATGTCAATCACTAGTGATCTTAGACACATGAATTCAGGGGAAGTATGCCTTTACTCTCTTCTTTAGAACTGGCAGCTGTTGACCAGGCAAGTTATCATCCTCTCTTTTATATATGCATGAGATTTTGTTTAACACAGCATGTTAGATAGCTCAGCTACATCATGACATTTTTTTCTTCATAAATAAGCTCATACAACTGAATATCCATCCTCACATTAAAAAAACGGAACTCAACCCAGGGTTCATCACTCTGTTGTTGTTGCTGCTGCTTCTTTGCTTACCTGCCCATTCAGCAGCCTGTCACTGTCTTCTCTGTCAGGGGCTCCCTTTCTTTGCTGTAGGTGACTGGTTAGCCCACTCCATCAGAAATTATTCATCCTTTCTTTAGGTTAGTCTAAGACTTGTTACAGAATTTACCAACTGCACCCATGGCTAGCTAATGGACTCTTGCTAGTTTCTGTTCTGAGTAAGGTTAAAGTGTTATCTTCATATTTTTGCACTTTAACAAAATATAAAATTATTCCCGTATTCTCCCAATCTCTTGAATTTACTCCAGTGAACCCTTTAATTGCATCTTCAAAAGGTAAACACTCATGCTCAGGCCTGTCTTACCTGTATCTTCCATAGGAGTCAATGTACTTTAAAAGGTTATGGGAATCCCTTGTGTTAATTTTATGAAATCATTTTGGTAGGTACCTAGCAGTTCCATCTCTTCAGAGAGAATAAGACAACAATTTTGCTGAAAGAATAACTGAATTCTCAAAGAAATTAATGGCATTTTTTAATGAAGAAAGTTTATTGCAGGTCTGTCTTTTACAATTCTAGTAGAAAGTATAGCTAAGAAAGAAAATGATCTATGACCAATTCATAAAATTGAGCAAACGAAAAGAATAAGCCGAATACATACTATATTGAACTAGGCGTTATGGGAAAGAGAACACCTCATCTATCTTGTGACTGCAGATTAAGGATAGCTGTTCCCCAATCCTTGTTTCCAGTGCCTGCACCAGGTGAAGAGGGGGATAGCACTGACAAACCTCTGATAGCTATTGACAGCAGCTATTTGTAGTAACTCCTCTATCCGCTTACCCTAGAACTAGGAACTGCTCCATTCATCCTAGCGGAGATAACATGCAGCAGGATTTCTGTTCACAGGTCCAAAGTAATTTTATTTAATAGGTAGTCTGACCTTGGAGAAGGGTGTGGATGGGACACTTGTGGTTAGGACAGAAAACGGCTAGAACAAAAAGGTTTCCTTGACTCCAGTCTTTTTTACAAATAAATGTCCAGTGTTCGTGTTTACATCCCAAGTCACTTTAAATTCATATTATCTAAACACTACCCTGCAGCCTGCAAGTCAGGTAACAAACATGATGCAAAAACAACCATCCTTCCCTCTATCTCCAATGCTTGTCTCATGACTTTTTACAGCTAGTCCACTAAAAATTTTTTTTTTTGTGAAAATTTGCGTCTTCAAGTTTAGGAGAAACTTGGCTAAAATTAGAGGCATCAGCATAGAAAGTGAATGCAAGCTTTCTTCCCTTATCTTCCTCTCCAACTCTTCTGAAATGTCCACTCAGAAGAACAGCATAGGACCTGCTCGGAGAGGTGAGGCTAGGTAACCTTTCATTGTCTAACTGCTCGTACAAAAACAAGGTTAGCTACACCAGAAGTTAGTCTATTTCAAGCCCAAGGCTCTGTGAAATGCAGTTAATTAAACTAACACAGATAACTTAAAAATCATCTAACATTGCCAGAATCTTTCCCCTTCTGCTGTTCTCAAGACACCGGCAAAGAGCACTCAAACTACACTATCACTCACCCACTATTAGATCAGTCTCCCATGACAGAGCCTGCCTTGGGCTCGCCAGGAGAGGGTGCACGCAAACTGAAAACAAACTTGGCATGTGAAATGAGAAATTGTGGCGAGAGTCTGGGGAGCTTCAGTTGGATTTGGTTTCATCAGTCCTATGCACCAGGCTGATCCCCGGCAGTCTCAGGAGATACTGAGGCAGGGAGCGTGGGGGATCTGAGTGGCTCAGAAGCAGCAGGGAAGAGGGTCTCAGACCCAGCCACACGAGGATCGTCAGCTGCAGCAGTAATTGCAGAAGTTTTCTCCATTCCAGCTCTATCAGAGTCCTGACAGCGCTTGCTGCAGAAAATCTGACTCTCTTTATCTAGAGCTGTGTTCTAAAAACAAACAAAAAACCCAAGGCAACATATGAAAATAGCAGTTAAATAAAAAACCTTTCTTAACTTAAGGGTTAGAACAATCTACAAGACATGAAGTGCATGCATTAGAGCCAGAAAAAAAGGAGAAATAACATTAGAAATCTTATATATAATTAATTGCAGCTTTTTGTGGTGCTGACTTTGGAAAACATAAGGAAATCTTATCTTCCAGACATACGTTTGCCATGATGAGTTTAAAATTTTGTCTCTCAAGTCTGATGTGGAAAATAATTGACATGAACGGTTATGATAGGACAGGAACTCTTCATACTAGCTATTAGTAACATTTACATACCTGTGTTTTTGCAGACGCAAGGGCTTATATGATACTTAGTGAAAATTTAATAATACATTTCCTGTAACAAACCACATGGTAAAGAAGTTTGTGAAGATGACAGATGAAAGCCTAACAATTTTCCCCCCCTTAAAGGGTCTGCTCTTCTGCTTACTGTTGAGAGTAATTCAATGGCCTCTCATGACGCTGACACAGTGACAAAAGGGCATCATTTCCGAATACTATACTTAAAAAGAGTTAACTGGAGAAGACAATAGCAGGTTAGAATGGAACCTGAGAACTGTAATAGGTGGATTATCTGGAGTATGTGGTGTCTGCTGAAGCTGACAACTTTCATACTCTCTGAAGGATACTGCAAGTTATATTAAACCACAGTGTAATGTTTAACTGCTAGGGAAATGTAGTAGTTCTTGTGT
The DNA here is from genome assembly GCF_037157495.1 of Lathamus discolor. Lineage (NCBI taxonomy): Eukaryota > Metazoa > Chordata > Aves > Psittaciformes > Psittacidae > Lathamus > Lathamus discolor. The sequence continues at coordinate 102,391,322 of NC_088884.1, read as the reverse complement.
CAGAAACGTATGTCAAAATTGTTTTCTGCGACTTGGAGGGACAGCGTAATTTGTCTTGTTTCACAGTTTGAAGGCTGATACTGATCATTATAAATCCAGCACCTCTTGTCTTAACTATTTATTTTGTGGAAGATCTTTAAGAACCAGTGGTAATACTAATTTAAGTTAATACAAATTAAAGTTTGTGGCTTTTCCAGTTATGAGGAATGATGCAAGATACACTTCCTCTGGTCATGTACAGCTTGAGCTTTCTACAGTAATCCACAAATGTGGACACCTGAACTGAGGAGCAGAAATACATGTTCCGTCTCTGTGGAAATACATGTTCCGTCTCTGTGGCACCCCCTGCATATGTATATGTAAGCATTTTTGTGGTTTATGTTCACATTTATGTGGAATTTCATATTTTGAGTTGGGATGTGCTAATTGTGAAGCAGGGTCAAGTCCTCTGCCTTTTCTTTAGCTATTTCCTTTTTTGATTGACTGCTCAGGAGGACTCGCTTTATCAATGTGAAAATATCTCTGCATTTTTAGTGGCATTTGTACAATACACTATTCACTAAAATATGTGGGTTTAGATACTGAAGTAATTTTCTCATGCAAGTTAATTTTATTGTGTACTTTTTTCAGGTGTGGTTTACTGCATCAGGGCATTAAGGACTGCTGAAATAAGGTACTTACTTAGCCTCTATTTTCCAAACTGAGCATGGAGATTGGTAGTGAAAACTTACGTAATTATGGAATACACAAATTCAAATTCTGCTTTTTCCTGACTCAGCAAAGCTAGCTGGATTTGTATCTCTGATTTTCTCAGAGGGCTTCTAGAATTTGCAGGTATACGGGTGGTGGATTGCTCTGTAATCAGTCTCACTCAGACTCTCCTGCTGAAACTACTTGAATTTTGTATAATTATGTGGTCGTATGCTTGTGGCAGGGGAAGTAGCAAGCAGCCTCATCATACATCTCCTACCCAAAAAGCCTTCCTGCCAGGCTTTTTCGGACCAAAGTACTGAGTATAAAAGTTCCCAAAAGGAAAGGGTAAGTATTTTGGATTTAGGGTGGTGGTGTGGTTTAAGCTGAACCCAGGAGAGGTGGGTTTTGTGGGGTTTTGTTTCTTTCTTTGTTTTTAAATTGAGTTAGATGCAGCCAGGTACAAGGAGAAAATTGTACACGATTGAATTCTCTGCTACTAACAATCAACTCCTGCAAACAGAGCATGCAAGGAAATGACAAACTAAGGTGTATCTAGCTTCTGAGTTTAGCTATGACGTGAAACAGTTTTATCATTATTAAAGTAGCTGCTACGCTGGCAGGATTGCTTTTCCTCTCTTGCTTGCTGGAAAGAGGGTTGTGAATAAACAGGTTTCTGCTATTTCAGTGTCAGGATAAGTTACTTAAAATGGGAAAGGAAATGCTTTCAGTTCATGCTGATGGTTTACTTTCTCCTGTGCTGTCCTCACAGCGCATACTTGTGTAATGCAGTTTAGTTTGGGTTTTGGGGGCTTTAGAGGTTTTTTTTTGTTTGGGTATTTTTTTTTTTTACGATTGAAGAAGAGGCTTAATTTTACTGCTGCTAAGTAAGAATGATTTTTTTACGAATTTAGGACCTTCTGACTAGCTCTGTGATACTGTAAAGGCTGAAATTACAATTAAAATTTTTATTTCAAATGGAAACTGCTTATTTCAGTGGTTTGGGGGTTTGTTTTGTCTTGTTCTGTCATGGTTTGTTGGTTTTTTTTCCCTATTATTGCTTTTAGATATTCCAAGATACATATATGGACAAAATTATTCCCTGGAGAACAGACCAAGACATGTCTGAGGAAGCAAAAAAATAGCTAGTTACATCAGTGTTTCCTTAGAATATTTCAAATATGCAACACTTAATACAGAAAACTTCTTTATAATTACAGCGTTTGAAAGATTTTTCCCTTACTGTTTTTGTGTGGCTGTAAAACTCAATTTCCACTTCAGACTGGCTGAGTTATTTCTCCCTTCTTCTTGTTAAAAATGGAGGACATGTATTTTTTGTGCAGCAGAACAAAGCATCGCAGTTAGTACGTACCATTGCCTTGGACCTACTCAGAGGAAAGCAATGCAGGCGTTGGGAAAGGAGGAAAAAGGAAGGAAGCAAGGGACAGAAACTAGACTTACTTTAAGCAGAACACAATCACAACAAATTTAGATTTACAGAACATTTTGAAATTGACAAAAAAAAAAATCAGTAATGAATCAACAGCAACATGCTTTTAGGGGCAGAAAGAGTCTCATGTGCAAGAACACTGAAGTATGTATGTGCAGTTTTACTTATCTGCCACATGATGGTATTATCTGCATTGACCAGATGACAATATTTGAATGAAGTGATGCTAAAAGGGGTTCCATTTAATATGCAGATGGACTAATATAGCAACGCACTGCAATACATGAGAATTACAATACTGTGCTTGTCCAAATCTGAATGTTTTTAAGCAATGAGTGCTAGTACAAGAACTTCTTGACATGAAGAAAACTAAATTTCAATGCTCTAGGTAAACTGGGGCAAGAATAACAAACTGGGGGGTTAACCTCATTAGATTACAGTGTTTTGAACAAGAAGTTACTTTTCTCTTCAGCAATAACTGGGAACTGCATCCAGAAATAAATAATTATGCTTTTACAGCCTTCCATTTCTTTAAGAAGGAAATAAGGTAGGAAAAGGGAAAATGCAAACTTTCAATGAGGTGTGCCTTCCTGGCTTAAGGAATGTCAGTAGCTAACAGGCTTGGAAAAAACCCCACACCAATAAGAAGCCAGAAGCTGTGCTGTCAGAGATCTGAGACAGGCTTAAGTGGCATGCAAGTTGGAGAGGGGCTGAAAGTTAGAATTAAAATTGCTCTTATTACATATAGTGCATTTTATACCAGTTTTCAGCTTCAGGCTTATCCATAGTCTCAACAGTATAAAGAATGAAGCTCTGAAGTCCCTCTCAAACTGTCAAGTCAAACTGTCAAATGAAATGTAGACAACAGCATGAACCTGAAATCCACATTCTGACTTCTCTAATTTTTATTTTACCACTTTTCCTACATCTAATATTTTGCCTATTTAATAGATATAAATTTATTTGCAAAATCATATATATATATATATATATAATCAGAAACATAATTTTAATTTACCTACTTTTAGATGATTAGGACAATTCTTCGTTAACATTTGTGGGCTGGACTTTGAGAGTAATTAACACTAATGGAGATGGCTGAGGGTGGATTTCACCGTTATGTTCCTACCATAGGTGATTTTAGTTTTCTTGTAGTAACTTAAGTGTGCACAGTGTCCATCCTTGCATTAGACAAGAATGGACCACAGTAAGAACAGAATGGCAGTTCAACCTCCAACACAGTTGCATATTCTCTGCAAAAATGCAGGGTCAGTTACGAGTTCTGAGGAGTTCGGAGTACTGAACACAGTAAACTCCATTTCTTCTACCATGATTCACACATCTGCCTTCTGGAATTACTGTTTATGTAAGTTCAACTATAGGTCATCAGGGTTCCTTCATATGCTTTGAAGAAAGTTCTCATTAGGAAACAGCGCATAGCAGGGGTTAGACTGGGACAAAATGAATGTGGTAAACATTCAGTACTACAAAGAAATTTTTTGAAATGGAGTCTTGTTTCCCAGCAAGCATAGTGTTTAACAACAGTAGGCTTAAGACCAAGTGATACTTGGTTGGGCAGAGGCAAAGAGCCTACTTAACTAACTAGGTGGTCAGCATGATGAAAGATTACAGTTTCATAATGAAAGATTTCAAATTGTTAATTAGCTTTGTTTTAACATAAAACAACTTAGTGTTTACATGTTTCTGTTTGAAAGCATGTTTTTGTAGCTTAGCTAGCACATTGATAGACTTGGTCGCTTTCAAGCCTTGATGAGACAATCCACACTATACATAAAGAATAGAATTAAAGACTATTCTAGCTTTGCTATTCTTGCACCACACATGCTCATAGAGCACTGTTAGAAAAATATGCAAAGTATAATATCAATGTATAAAAATGTTCATTTCTCTTACCATGATGACAGAAACCCCAGCAGATGTGTTATTTTGCTTGGGTAGGGTATTATTAAAGTGCTGCTTCAGTTTACCTGTTACTTCAGCTTGCATATTATTCTCCTGGGAAGCATCATCCTGTATAAGAATAAACAAAATATTCACGTCAGGGAAAAAAAAAAAAGAAGTATGTTTGAATGTAACTGAATATTATCCTCAGGTACTTCCTGCTTTTTAATGCAAAGTAAGCATTCAGACAGGCAGCTGAAAAGTGAATACCCTCTGCTATGTGAGATAGATATAGTTCAAAAGTATTAAGCCAGATTACAGAGGAAAAAAGCAGATCAATCACTGTTTCATGTGTGAACTTCTGCTTCTTAAAATGCCATGAGATGCTGTATACTTTCAGTCCATTGATTTGTCCCACATAAGTTGCAAGTTTAATTCAAGCAAATTAAAAATAATATGCTTGAAATAATGTTAAAAAGCATATTTGTCATTTGGCTTTCTTTCAAATCTTAAATGGGACATCATGTCCTAACTTTGGAAACATTATATAGTACCTCAAATATGTTTGAGAGCAACTATATGCATAGGCACATTACAGTTGTCTCCTCCTGTTTGAGGGAACTCCACAGATCATATTCAGTCCCTCTTTTAAAATGTGTATGGAACTAAACATTGACTATGTATATGTAAACCTAGTATTTATTAATAATGAACTGATTTTAAATCAATAAGCAGTGCACTTTGGTGTTCCCCATTGTTGCTGCCCAAACAGGTGAAAGACCCAGCAGCCATCAGCTTAATGCCTACATTAGATTAGGTATTTTATTTGCTAATTTTAAATAACTTATGAAGTTTGAAGTGCTGTGAGAAACAGGAGATTGTACTTTAAGTAGCATTGCAGCAAGTAAGATGCCAATGTACACAACAGTATTTCCACATACACATTTTTGAGATGACTTTTTTCTAGGCCGAATGTGAATAACAAAAAAGGTGTTCGAGTTGCACATCTGCCTGCCATGTTATGTTAAGCAGGGCTATAGCAAACCCCAGCACCTACTAATTGCTGTCAGCAAGTGATACCCTCACTCTCCTCTTCCAGAACACAGAAGTTAACAGTGGTGCTGTTAGAGCTGAAGCTAACTTCAGACTCTTGCTGTTCAATCTTGCTGTTCAATGTGGAAATGAGAGCAGTAGTTCAGTAAACGGAAATGGGCATAGTAGAAGTGTATTGCTGCTTCTGAAAACTACACCTTAATGGTTAGATTTAGAGATACAATATCAAATTAAAGACAAATGGAATTTACTCACTGACACCCAGGGATGGTTTAGGATCTGTGCTGCTGTGTACCGAGCTTCAGCATTCACATGTAACATCAGGCTAATTAACTCCTTTATTAAAAAAGAAAAAAAGAGAAAAATTTGAGGAGAGTGGAGAACAATATTCCAATTGAAAATATTGTTAGACCAAGTTCTTCTCAGTGCAATTTTCTTGCTACCTGGGTGAAAAACCAAAAAACACCAGCTTACACTGATAACAGTGCAACTTTAGTGGCACAAAAAAATTTCCCCTTTAGGTTTAAGAGTATGCGGGACAGCATGTTTCATATCAACTTCCTTATCATATATGTCTCTGAGTCTTTTGAAACCAGATGAAAAGGAAATGTTAAAAAAGTAAGCCATAGTGTTTCAGTTTGTTCTCTGTATATTCATGCAGGTGACCAGAATGAAAACAAACCTGGGATGGATGAAATCCTATATGGGCATGCACAATAGTAACAGTATCTAAAGAGTACGTATCAGAGGCAAGAAACTGCATCTGAAATTCAAGAAACTGCTGAAATTATTTGAAAAAACTATGTTCTTTTCTGTGTTGCTCCAAAAAAATAAAGGACATTTAACTCATTTCAGCAACCAAGGATCGCCTGGTGTAGGAAAAAGCAGATAAGATGCTAGAAAGAGAAGAAAATGCTTAATTATACTAATGATATGGTTAATCCGGAAAGATTTGGTATTGTAGCTTTCATAATATTTTAAAGGCATTAGAGGAGATGGTTTTTAGCTTTATGAAATACTTCCCATGGGCCTTCTGTTAACAATGTCTACAGATATGATAGAGCTTAAGAGGTCATTGATGCAAAGCAATTCGTAAAATAAAAATCCAAACAAAAACCAACCCAAAAATCATGCAAAAAAACCCAACCAACCAAACATATAAAAAACCCCCAAGACAACAAATCAACCCAAACTGACTCACTTCAATTGTTTATTCATTCAAGTTTACTCTTACACAACTAACTAGTTTACTGGTGTAATTCTTGGTTCTGCAAACCTATTAAGACAATTATGTCCCCCTCCCAAATGATCAACTTCATGTCCTTTGAGCCAAGTTCCCCCTCAAAAAACGTTTTATAGCCTCCAAGTTTTCAGTCTTCATATTCTTACCAAGAGTATTTCAAGGAGCGATAGTTCATGACTTCAGTTTTGGGAAATGTCATCTTCAAGCAGATAAAAGGATACCTAACTCAGAGGTTTCCCAATTACCCAAGTTATTTAGCCTGTGTAAGTCTAAGTGAAAGGTCACCTTTGGTACCAAAATTGAAGGCCCTGGTTGTTCAGAATGCGTGTCTGGAAGAGTGCGAGATGACTGGAGGCTGGGAAATGTTGGCAAATGGATAAACAGCCATTGGGAAATGCAAAAGAAATGCACGTTCTCATCGGCTGGATAACAAATAATCTCCACATGCTAATTAGAGTCCTCAGATATCATTCAGAGTATGTTACTGAATTAGCTTGAGAAGTCGGCCTTAAATACCACACCCCTGTCTATGGCCACACCACTCTGAAAACACCTGCAGAGCCCTGTTCAACGCTATCCAGCACCTTCAAAAGGAAAAAGATGTCTCTGGATCTGAGGGCAAAGCAATAGATAATGCAGCTACTCCAACTCCAAGCACAGCAACTACACCAACCCCAGCAACAGGTACAGCAGCTACTCAAACCCTGAAAGCAACAGTCAGCACAGCTGCTGGTGCTACTCAACCACCAAGCACAGCAGCTGCACCAACCCTGACAACAGATACTGCAGCCACTCCAATCCTAGTGGCAGACGCTGCAGCCACTCCAACCACAGTGGTAATCCCTGCAGTGAAACCAAAGGACCAATTTGTGCTAATATCGGTTGCCCCTGTAAGCGAGGGGAAAAGCAAACAAGAGGCACAAAGAGCAACCTGTACAGTGAAGAAAGATGAAGTACCAATGCACTTACTATATCTTACACACAACCATTTTCAACACAAATAGCAATAACACAAGAACTATTAACAATGGCAAATTGAGCTGGCTGCACCCCTTGAAAATTTCTAATGACTGGCTCAAGTAAAACAGGAACAAATACATCAATTACATTCACTCCACATAGCAATAATTTTAAGAGTGATAGGGAAAAAAATCAGAGACACTTATTTTACAGCTGAAGCACTGAACCTGCTATAATAGTCCGTCATTAAGTAGACTGAATAGAATGTGATGTCCACTGAGTGCAGTCAGAAATCTGCTACGCGGACTCAGACAATAACACGATGGCCTGCAAAATCTGAGCTTTCATTAAGCACAGTTAAGCTAACTAACTGAAAAGGCACAACACCTGGAAGACTGGGTAAGAGTCTGTTTTAAATCTTCCACTCTGCCTTTCCAGCTGTGCACAGTCTTTTCTGTGGCTTGTCGGAAACACTATTTCAGGTAGAAAACATCAATAAATACCTTTGCCGAATCAGTGATGTTATCCCAGTAGGGAGAAGGAAATTCCAGCTTCCCAACAAGTATCTGATCAAAGAGGTCTTCCTGAAGATTGTTTTCACTGTAGAACAGCAGTAATGAAAAAGACCATGAGAAGTCAATTTGTCATATGAATTTATAACTTGATTCGGGGATGGAACAGAAATGATGTTATATCAACTACTACAAATGAGTAATTTGCAAGCTTATATAATGGCAACATTTCTGAGGTGTTTGCCATAGTTATGCACTCAGAAGTGATGGGAACAAAAAAACTAATATATTGAGGTGAAAAATACATATTGACATGAAAGGATTTCCACTGGAATAGAGACTGCATAGCTAACATAAGAAAGGTGATTAAAAAATAAGTCACTTGCCAGCCTAGTTTTAAAGGATCTACTGCAGAAAGCACATAATAGGGGGGAGAGGATTAGTGAAATGAGCCTTTTCTGTTAAAATGTCACAACAGGAGGATTTTCAAAAATTCAAAGAGAAGATATGGAAAAGACAGGATACGCTTAATTTACTGAACATTAGCAGGATACTGATACTGAAAGGGTAAGTACTTTGTTTCAAAAACATATTCAGAGATCAATGGCAGCATTTTTGTTGGGTTTTTTTAACTTGACTTGTTTGTTGGCCCTAGCCACCATGAACATCTACCCAACCTATTTCTGTAATGAGCAACTGACCTCTCAAGTTGGTTTTGCAATAAGTATTTATTAACCTTGGTTAAAACCTGATTCTAATAGCATGGTGTGGACACTATTCATACCCCCCCCCAACTCCAACTCTATTCAGAGCAATTGCCATTTATTTATATAAAATATCTTTCAAAACATGTTTTCAGTTTTAAACATGAACTAACCACATGCAAAACCTAAATGACATTTTTCTTTACCTTTTTTTTTTCCATTGGCTTTTTTTTTTTTTTTTTTTTATGTTATTCTTTGCAAAATATTCAGTCTGGTGATTTTTAGTTAAAAGCTAAGTATTTTTCTCTCAAAGTGGACAAAGAGACTGAAAAAAATAAATTCTATGTTAAGAGGTGAATTCTCTATTAAAATGTGCCAATTCTTTCTCATCCCCTGGAAAAATAATTGCTGAGGCACAAAGCATATCCATGTGATTTTTAGTAGAACTCACACATATTGTGACACTGAGTAGCAAGAATTCCATCTGCAAACTCCATCGCTAATATGACACTTATCAGAAAGCTTAACAAGGTTAAAAATGCAGTATAAATTCTTCTGACCTCAGTTTACCATTTAACCTTCACCCTCAACGCCACAAACCACTAAACTGCTATGCCCAAACAGAAACACTAGAGGGCAAAGCATACACGTTAATTGAACTGGCATACACCGCGGGAAAAAGAAGGAGCTCTTCCTTCACACGACGATATCCCTGCACGCAGCAGTAAACCAGTTGCTCCCTTAGAAAGACAGCAAATAAAATTGGTCCCAAAAACGTGACAAGAGCGACAAGAAAAACAAAGGGAAAAAAAAAACCACAAAAAAAGCAAAGAAAGCGTGTCACTCTAATCAACGTTTTCCCTAGGATGCCTTATTCAGGGAGGCAGGTAAGATTTGCTCAGAAAGAACTTGGTTCTTTACTATTTCTTCCCTTGGACATACAGGGACACTCACCTGCGAAAAGGTGGAAATCCACATAACAGTATGTATGTGATCACACCTGCAGCCCAAATATCCACCTTTAAGCCATATCTGAGAAAACAAGACTGTGTTACTTTGTAGATTTTTTTATTTTTTAAAAAAGAAGACATTCCAATAAAAAAACTGATTATATTTACATTAATATATATTGCGAATCTGCTCTATGTTACTTGCTGATGATGTAGAAATGTATTTTGTCCCTAAGCGTCATTTTACATAGCTTCCCTCACAGTCTTAGAAAACCATAACATCATTTTTCTTTCTTTCCTTTTCTTTTTTCTTTTTTTCTTCCCCCCATAAGCCTCAAGGCTCTCCAGGGTCTTCTGAATATGCTCAGATTCAATTTAGTATGAAGGTTTCTCAATCCAGGATCACTAATGATAAAGGACATGGACGTGCTTCCTTAGTCGCCACAGTGGAGTAACCACTCCATTTGTAAGGTTATCATGTGTTGCTAAGCAACAAGAAATATACCAAATCTCCAGTCTCTTGAGCGAGTAATGCAGGAAAAAAGCACTGCACTTTTCTTTTAAAGCACAGAAATTGAAACACTAGAGGTCAAAAAGAGGTCTTTTTTTCCTATTCCTTTCTATCCAGGAGATTCAGTTTGTCAAATTCTAAAACATGCAGATGAAGTGCCCTTTGACCTCACTGCAGCTGTGAAGTATGTCTTGATATGACAAGTGCACTGAACGGTGCCTGAAACAATACAACAAACCTCCCTCCATTAGGAAGACCAACTTCAGAATGGTCACAGGCATGGCAAGAGCCAGTTAGCATGGAATTGTCTAAGTTCCATAGATCTAATGGGTCTCATAGGTCTAAAAGGAAAGATGTCTTGTGAAATTCTACTATTTTACAAAATTATTTTGTATTTATGCAACCACCTGTTAAATATAGAAAAACGGGGTGGTTTAATTAAACCACCAGTTATCAAATAGCATGTGTCACCCAAACAAGGTTACTTTAGATGTGGTCTGAGAACATATTTAGACTAAGTGACCTCTGGAATCTCTTCCCATATAAGTTTTTCTGTTTCGAACATGAAAAATGTGTTTTGTTTGGTTTTCCCCAACCATCTGCTACGGCTAATACAATGGGCTTTGAATGGGGAGGTGAGGCGGGGAACACAAACCAATAAAACTCCACAGCTCTGGTCCTAGGGAGATGACAAGAAGGTAACGAAGTATCCTGGGAGCAGAATGAGTGAGGAAACTGGCCTTTTCAAAGAACTGAATGATGCCTGTTTTGTCATAAGTGCTTTGGTTCGAAACAACAAAGGACCAGCCTGTCAGAGCGTTCGAGTTCTTACAACAGTTAGGAGCTACCTGCCAAAAATAACTGGTTAAAAGACCTATGTCTCAGTCAGTCATTCTCACCCTGTCTCTGCAATTATTTCTGGAGCCACATAGGTGGGTGTACCACAGACAGTAAATAATGGTCCTTCAACCACAGTTGCCAGTCCAAAGTCTCCTAGCTTCAAAGACTTGGTTCCATCTGGATATTCACATACCTAGAACCAGCAAAATAAAAACAGAATGAGGAGAAGAACATCTGAATTTTTTTTAATCCCTTAATTTGTTAGCCAAATAATAATCAGGACAAAGAGGTAACTTCCACAGTGCTGTAAGGAAAGAAGAGAAAAATGGTATGACCACTGATTGCCACAGTGAAGCTGGAGCTAGTGTTCATGGGAGCTGCCTGCCAGCTATGTAGGTCAGACCATGATACAGCGTTAAGCAACTAGAGGGGGGGGAAAAACCCAGTCCTAGAATGCTGAGAAGTTTTAAATACACTAAGGAAAATATGAAACTATACTTCCATTTGATTGCAACCTAGAGTTTAAAATGGGATTGGCAGCTACAATCAGATTTGTTTAACCTCTGAGACTAATTTAGCGTAAATCTAGTCTGCATACTGAATATTTCATAGGCAAATGTCTTCCCTAAGCTTAGTCTAGGCAAGTTCAGTATGGGAGTGAGAAAGCTGACTGAGAAGTGTTTAGATTTCTGTGCAGACCCAAATGTTTCATTACAGCAAAGATAACATCCCTAAGAAACTAATCTCAGTTTTGTTCTTAAAGTAAAACATTTACATTAATATGATTTCAATGGGATCTAGTTTTCTAGAATGTAGGACTCCAGAATTTCCAGAATGGCTGAATTAATTTGATTTACTCAAACAACTAAATACTGTAAGGCAGCAACACCTTCCTTCATTCTCCTGTGTAATTCATATAATTAATGGAAACACTTGTTCTCCTTCATATAACATCTTCATATCTGCTATTACCGTTATTTTTTGTATTTTTAAATGCATGACTAGTAAAGAGAATGGAATTCAGACAGCTGGATGACTCTGTGCAAGCTAACTACTAACTCAGTAGTAGTAGAACTAAATGCTTGAAATTATAGGTAGCAATTGATGGGAATTATATGCATTTACATTCAATGCCAATATGCTATCTTAGCATTCTGCCACTGTCAATCACAGTGAATAAGATTTGCATCTGTTGAGTAATCTCTTTAGGCTTTCTAGGCAGAAAGGACATTTGTGCCTATTTATAAGTGATTTAATCACTAATGAGAGCTTAAAATTTCTTTGGACTGGCTGTGTTTGAAGATGCACTGATAGTGTGACTTCCACCTTCATTGTCTTTCTTTTAAGTGCCACATTGCTGTGACTACATTTTTAGACGAAGCACACACTCTCCCCTTTCCTTTTGCTAAACGATTAATTTATTTGAGGGCTTATTTAGATGGCTAAACACTGTCAGTGGAATTAGTTGAGAAAGAATTGACTATTGATTGGAAAAATATTTTCAGGTTCTGTTGCTGTCTTTGTAACAGTTCAAAATTTGGTCTGGGATAAGCCACAACTCCTACTCTAGTTGCAATGTCATTGCACAGGTTTGGCAAACACCACAGAAGGCTTTAAGAAATGCTTACTGTGTGTTGGTGAAAGCTACTAGAGTTCCTGATGACAGTGGCTCAAGCAGGGAAGATTATGGCCCTGCTCATTGTACAACACATAGTATTTAATACTCGGTATCTAATACATAAATATAACCTGTGTATAAGCAAGACCCCATGCTGTTCCCATTCTGTGAACTGTAGTCTAGTTCCCAAAGCAGACTTCATGGTAATTCTTGTCAACACAATTATTTTGTCTCTGCTGGAAACAAAAGTAGTCAGTACCCTAGGACAAAACTAATGTATGGATAGAGTTAATTCCTGGTTAGAATACTGGTAAATCATCAGAAAGATGTTCCAACTATGACAGTGAAAGAGGAAAAAAAAAACTTGCTCCAGATGCTAGCCATATGACGGTTCAAAGAAATGGCACTCAGCCCACCTTTTCTCCCACTTGCAAGCTACAATAAATAATTCATTGGTACAGCTTTCAAATTAACTGGTTTATGAGACAACACTCCTGCTTATCCAAATGGCAACCAATTAAAATGTAAATAAAGATAGGTATAAGACCAGGTCTGAGCACAGCTCACTTGGGTGATGGTGACTGCTATCTCATGGCAGAAGAATTGTTTCATACATGCTTACTCTGAATTAATATTCCTGCTGTTCTCTGCTCAGCTCCTTGACATTTATATACAAGCATTTGCATTACTGAGAGCAAAGCAAGAGAAAATCTTTGAAAATAAATGGGACATACCAGGAGATTTTCTGGCTTGATGTCTCTGTGCACAATGTTGAGACCATGAAGGTATTTGAGTGCACTGGCTAGGTTGTAAACCATTGCACTCCCATCTCGCTCTGTGTATTTTGTAGAAGAAGTGATAGCATCAAATAGATCTCCCCCCTAAAGAAATGGAAAGATAATAGATCACTGCATGAAAAATAATGAAGATGATGATTTCATATAAAAACTGCGTAAAATCTTCCTTTACAAAAGGCATCTCAAGTAGCTGTTAAACAGCAAAAAAATTATTTTGCTGAAATATGATCTTGTCACCAAAGCACTAGACTGCAGCTTGTGCATTCTACATCATTCTCAACTGTACTCCAGGCTCCTGGTGTCTAAGTGTAGGCAAATCACAGCTCTTCTCTGTCTTGATTTCATTCTGTTGATCTTCCTATCTTTGATCACTCATTTATATTACCTACAGGTACAGGCATACAGTTTCCCTTTTCTCCATCTTATTAATACTTTTATGTAGCAGGACATTTTAAGTAAATTGTTTTGAGTGAAACTTAAAAGTTTTACTCTGATTTTGAGTAAAACTTAAAGTAATATAAACTATCCCAATAATAAAAAAACTAACATAACAAATATGCAGCAATTATAATGAAATGCAAATTGGAATTTCTGTAGATATTGAATATTCTATAGGTACTTCTGTAGATATATGCTCTACCCCTGGCAGTGTTCAGGTTGGATAGAGCTTTGAGCAACATGGTCTAGTGGAAGATGTCCCTGCCCATGGCAGGGGGGTTGGAACTAAATGATTCTTAAGGGCCCTTCTAACCCAAAGCATTCTGTGATTCTGTGATTCTATGATATATGCAGAAATATCAAATAAATATAGCTGAAGAGGACAAACAACATCAGCATGATCTTTGCCAAGCTGAATGATGGTTATGATTCTACAATACACCTAAGTGCAGAATCTACAGGTGATTTATAAATGTGCCAGCTGTGCAGTCTCTGATTATGGATGCCCTATTCCTCTTGGAATACATAACAACATGTAAGCGAGTTACTGATGCAGCATTCCCAGCCATTGCAACAAATTTTATGTGGGTGTCTCTATGATGGTTACCGTGGATACATCTGTAGGAGTGATCTGTCTGAGCTGTGGGTGGCATTCCAAGCATTTCAATACATGTGGAAGAGAAGCAGCAATTCAGGAAAAGGGGGCCAAGATGGTGGTGTATTAAAATATATATATGTAAAAATACTGTCTTAAAACCAAAAAATCCTCTGCTATATAAAAATAACATCTAGAAAGAGAGAGAAACGGGTAGACTACAGAAATTAACGAATTCAACAATTACAGACTTTATTTAGAGGCTTCTCAGGCTGGCAACCATTCTAGAGAGAGACTCCAGAATGTAAAAATGATTTTGACGAATAAAAAGAGATGATGATGATGTATATTATTTGTATCTGACATGCCAATCAAATGTATTCTTGCTGTCTATGTACAGAAAACAGACGAGAGTGCATGACTAAAATTTATTGTAACTTGTGTGTTTGGTTCACAAGGTGACAGCAAAATGAAGAAAGCAGCATCTATTTTCTGGCGAACTGGAAAAACGTGAGTGAATGTTTGATACAGCCTGTAAACCTCACCTGAAAACAGGTGAGGTTTTTTGAGCTTTAATTTTGCTGGACCATAATCACTTGAGTTTAAACTATTCATTTTATCTATTTTCTACTAAGATGAATCTAGTAAAGAGATTTTTTTTTCCTTGAAAACAAATAATTAAATAAAGATACTAGTTAAATAAATGCAGATGTTCTGTCAGTAAATGCCTATCACTATTACACCCTGCATATTGTAAACATAATATAAAAACCACTATCCACTTCTCACATAGCAAAATACCTCAAATCTGTGTAAGTAGTTCTAAGTGCAACTGAAGAGACAGAAATTCCATTAATATAACCGACTGGCAAGAGTATTTGCATGATTAAAAATGCAAGTTGCCACTGAAATCTTAGCTGATTATGTTTCCCAAGATCTTAATGTTCCTAGATACTTCTCAGATTCCACACAACACAGAGAATTAGCAAGAAAAATTCTCCTTAGTCTTACCTTGACCAGCTCCATCACCAGATAGAGTTCTGTTGGGGTGTCCATTTCCTCTATGAGCATAATGATATTTGGATGCTTCACTCGACGCAGAATAGACACTTCATTTTCAATCAGGTGTTCCTGTTCAGAAAGGAGGACAGGCATTTATCTGAACAGACTTGAAATTGCCAATTCACTTTTCCTTTGATCAACTGACTACTGATCACTTGAACAGCGAGCACCCTTTTTGCTGTGTAATTTATATAGCAGACAGTTGTTGTCAGATGCTAGATTTTAACTTGTATTTTAGCTCAACAGTACTTCATCATTGAACAGATTTAATTTACCATATTTCACATACATACCCCAGAACATGACAGCAATTCAGGAAATGCAGATTATATTCTTATGTGTGTATTATGAGGTGAAATAAAGTTCAGAATCCCCTCTCTCCCAAGCTGGATCATTGTAACCTGACTTCCCCCATCAACAATTAACATGTTCTTGAGCCTCTCTAGCCTTTGCCTCTCATTTAGCGTAGGTTACTCATGACAGATTACCTAGGATTTATTTTCAAGAACTTTATTTTTTAAAAAAAGTTGTGGATTATATACAGAAAAAATGTAACTGCTTTGGTTACAGATTTCAGTTCATTTTATATGTATGTTCAGATTTACAATCTGCAAAATATGTAATGGCTCAGTTAAGTCACTGTGGCTCCAACAGATTAATAGCACACACTGAGTTTAATTTCCCCTTTGCTATAGTTCTGAGGAAGCTATGGGTTTCAAGAACAAATTGGTTTCAGAATATTTTGTTTTCTAGAATATCTTAGCTTGGTTGACACTGAAGAGCGAAGAAAAGCACATGCTCCTCTCATGTGAAGAACAGTTTGCATTTTCCTTTATATTGGAATACATATTGTATGATATGTATGTATTGGAATACAGATACTGTATTTAGGTTCACTGCAAAATAAGTAGCAACGCTTGCGTAAAACACAAGTTTCCTCACACTTTGGCAGACAACAAATCATGGCACTGGACTTGCCACTTATTCATGTTTAATGCACTGATTAGTAGCATGCACTTCATGCATTTGTGAGCAGAGCACTACAAGTAGATATGATCAACTGTGCATAGGCAGTGATTGAAGTTCTTATGCTACTTCACCTTCTAGTTCCAGATCTATTATTTATAGATGCATTGTGTTTTTACCAAATCTTTATGTGGCTATGTCACTCAGAAATCACATGCCATGTGTGCATCTCATTTTGTGAGAGTATGGTGCGGCATATAGGGGTTAAACAGTCACACCTTTGAAATTCAGTTTGAAAGAGCATCAACTGTCATTTTGAACAAATACATGTCTGCTCCAAGCAAAGTGCTCTGGAGAAAAAAAAAACAACAAAACAAACAAACATGAAGCAATTTTGTTAAACACAGTGCTGAATCTCATCAAGAGACAGAAGTGAACAGCCACAGCATCCTAAGCGTTATGGATGGAAGCCTGTAAATTCAAAACTAGCATTAAGAGTCCAAGCAACACCCAGAATCTTATTACAGTTTTATCTACCTAAAGAACAGAAAACATACTAAATTTATTACAACTAAGGTACAACAGCTTTACCTGTGCTTTCCTGGTTTCACTGGACTAAATTGTTAATTGTTTTAAATAAAGCTCAGGAATAAGTAATGTTTGTTTAAAATAAACTATTTTTTTTAATGGCTCCAAAATGTTTCTGACCTCCTGTTTTAATACCTGTCCTCAAAATACTAACATCTAGTTAGTTATTTTCAACCACCTCACTGTTTTTGCTGTATTTTGTCAAGTAAAAAAAAAAAAAGAAGTAACTCTCAAACTTTTTATAATGTTCTCCTGGATAATGCAATATAGATTTCAGTCTACATTAATACAATTTATTTACAGAGAGTTTATTGTATAATTAACATTTAAGCCACTTGTGGAAAATACATTCGTCAATTGGATTCAACTTTTAGAACATTGAAGATGAACTGCTGAAGAGCAGTGAGCAACATACAAATCATGCATATATGGACCAGATGGGTGTTTTTAAGACAGGGCTTATGTTGGCACATGAAACGGAGTGAGGGAGGAATAAGCTGTAGCAAAGTTTAGTTATTTTCTTTGTTGGAGCTCTTCCAGGACAGTTCTGCCGCCTACCAGGCAGGTATCAACATCTTCTTAACAACAGTCTTGTGCTTACACATGCACATAGATCTGTATGTAGCTACAGACACAGGTCCTTTCAAAACAGGCAAGTATGCATCCATGGGGTTGATATTTTTTATTTGCTTGTTTTAAAGCAGTGAGAACGATAAATAGAAAATCTGTCTCAACTATGTTGCATAAAATGGACTGTCTGTCTCTGGGCCATCCCAATTTATGATACCTAAGCAGCTGATTCAGACAAGTAATAAAACACATTTAAAGTTGCAAGCTGTACAAATCACCCAGAAGTTTTCTTTTTCAGTGAAACACACTGCCAAAAGACAACATTTGAATCTCAAAACAGTAATTCTACCACTTTTTCTTGTGGTTATACATTTTTAAGATTCCCTTCTAAATACCCCCTCAAATAAACCTAGAGAATATGAGACAAAGTGATGGGGAAACAGGAACACTAATCTCCTGGCACCTAATACAAAATTTAAAGTCTGCATAGATAAAACATTTGTTTGAGAACCTCTACTTAAAGCAAGTCATCACAGCAGGTAGTGCATTTGTGTACAGTATTATACAGCTCGTTACCATACAAAGAATGTCATACATACTCTTCCTACAAGGTCACATTCCATATTCGGAGCTCTGAATTGCGCTATATAAATGACAAAAAGGGTACCTTTAAATTAAAACCCTGGCCTAGATGCAAAGTTACCTCCAGAATCATTCCAGTGCAATCATTAAAAAAACACAGTATTTGTATCAAAAAGTCCACATTCTCAGTCATCTTTGAATGGCATATTCACTACTCTTAAAGAGACTTTAATCCAGCATTTAACTGTTAATTAATACTGTGCCCTCAGTGTTCTAGCTAACACTAAACAAAAATAAATCCATTTGATTTATAAAAGTACTTTGTTTTTAAGGTATTGCAAAGCAGTGAAAATAGAAGTACTTCATTTGTTATCGATTCCAACATTTAGTCTAAATTCTTGGCTGTAGGTTGAGGTCTTTTCTTCCTTTTTTAATAACCTGTGTACTTTGGAGGAAGGTAAAGGCGATGTCTGACACCCAGATATTTACTTCAATTATGTAACATGATGTTCTGCTAGACAAACAGTTTTGGACTTTTTTGTTTTGAGCATGAATTAAAAAGAAACTTTAAGGAACTTCTTTTAAGAGATCTTTGCTGTATAAGATGGTGGAACTTCACAAACAGAAAGAAACAGTTGTGCAAACTCCTTTCCAAATCCATGTTCTGCATATAAAAGGAGTATGAACAGTCATAAAAAGATAGAAATAAGAGGCAGAGAGGGATGGGTGTTATATAAACACACATACAACTGCAAATTTCCTCCCTAATATTTTAAGATCAAAATGTAATGCGTTCTGAACATATACTAGCATTTTCTTTGTTAGTCCCACAAAACAGACATCAATTTGGTTTTTACTCTATTATCTAGTAGACAACACTCACTACTTTTAGTACTTACTTCTTGGATACTCTATCATTCTGTTAAACAGACATCTTGAAAACAGTCAGAAACACAAACACCCCCACCATTTATGACTAATGAGCAGCTGCTAGTGCTGTTTCTGCTATTTTTCTTATAAATGCAAATTGTTGTACTCTACCTTTCCACAGCATTTAGCCTTGTCTATGATCTTCAGTGCAAACTCCTTTCCTGTGGATCTTGCAAGAAAAATATGAGAACCATTAATTAGAAACTCATCAACAAATTGTGGCATTATCTGGAAGAATATAGATCATCATAAGAGAATGCCTTGATTCATGGAGGTTGCTGATGGAGAATTCACAGAAAGGACCTGATTTTTTTGTTTTCTCAGGAGCATCTGTGCCTGCTGTTTCCCTGACTACCATAGCCCAGCTCACTTTTTGTATAAATCCCAGGCTCCAGCTGCAATTCATTCTTCTGTGACCTGGCACAACTCTCTGTCACTTCTGTAATGCAACATGCAAAATTTGCCTTGAACCTTCCGCTTACCTTTGTTCAACTGGTAGGCTTTAAAGAAGAAATCATACACATTTATGTGAAAGTGAGCAGAAGAAAGATTGATACCCTAGTATAAAAATTCAATAGGATTCAGAAGAGCTAAAATCCCATAGCTTATTACAGAGTAGTCTAAAATCCCACAAAATTTATAAGGCACTTATTTTGATCTTTTCTATTTCATTCTTTATTTTTAAAGTATTCTGTGGAGTTCTATAACAGTCCTCTAAAGTCCCATGACATTTAAGAGGGTGGTTATATACAAAGTAAAAAGGATTAATGTTTTCGGTAAATACTGTCACAGAAAGGAGCTCTTGTTTGCCTCTCATCAATCTAAGCAATAAAAATATTCCCCATTTCTCCAGAAGGGGAGAAAATGAGAGAAAAAAACCCCACAAATTATTATTTTTTTAAAAACAAAACAACAACAAAAAAGACTACTTACATTAATGATAATTTAAAATAACAAGAAAATGCCATAAACCCCTGGTGCTACTGTTTTGCGTTGTGTCAGTAACTAGACTTCAGTGTGCATCACAACACCACTAGCATCTATGGTAAAAAACACTGGAGGCAGTTGGAAAAGCAAATGTCAGGCATGTTTTTAAACTCCCAGGTTATTTTTCTCTATACTTTTGGCATTAAATACACTACTCAAAATTAGTAACTTACAAAGAAAAAAAATAAGTGAATTAATGTCTCACATTTGACTTATCCATTATTGAAAAAATGCAGCAGAGAATCTCAGCTCCGAAAGTGCAGCTGTATCTGTGAGGTTGTCATAGTTACAACCTGATCTGGTTTTTAGATAGAAATGTTATCTAAATGCTATCTGTGAAACGCTACCTGTGAAATGCCATCCTCGCATGTTATGGACCTGATGTAAAACCTAATAAGAATACAGTGTGTAATTCAGAATCACAATTTATGCATTATGCTAAATTAAGTGCATTATCTCAAAGCCTGAAAAAAACTGATCAGCAAAACCCACTTAATAAACCTCCAGTACTTATGCTGTGTAGAAAAAAAGGTTAACATTTTTTAAGCCAATTCATCAACCAATTTCAAATCCCTCTTGCAAATGTCCTCTACTATAGAATCTAACAAAAAAACCTGGATAACATCCACAAAATTTGTGAGCTAATACTACTGCCCATCATACACCAGTATTGTCTGACAGGTTTCTGGTATTCTTATGTCTAGCTGTCAGTGTCCATCTGTTGGCTCGTGTCTTTATATACAGACATATAGCCACCCTTTACAAATTAGACCATCTTATTCTTTTTGTTGAACAGATGATATAATAGGCTGGCTCCACAACTAAGGCTTCCAAGCACACCAGTACTACAAATGAAGTATAATAAATAAAAACTGAAAAAAAAAGCATTTATAGTTGGCATTTCCTCTGTCATCATTATTCTTAGCAATGACTGTTGTGTATTTATTTTGTATAAAATTCACATAATAATGCTTCACTAAATACATACTAAACTAGATTTTGAAGTTTAATATTGCTTTTTTTTAAAAAATTAAGAAAAAAATAAAAAAATTGGAAGGTTGTTTCTCTAGTTCACAAGATGAGGTTTTGAAACCCAATTGACTTAGCAGACTGTCCTACTTTCAGCAGAATTTAAGTGACTTTCAGAAAGCACAGTCAATATTCCTGAAAATAATGAATTACAATATCTTATTCTTTTAGCCTGTTATCTTTCATAAATATTGCTCACTCTACAGATAAGAAAGAATCTGTGGTCAGTCTCAGGGTACATGGGAAAACACTGTGAAGCATCATTTATTTGGTGCCGGCGCCAAAACACTGGGGTTTTAAACTATGGAAGACCCTTCAAAAGACAAGGTATGCTGGGGCCTGACAATCTACCTGACTCAAAGGGGAAAATACATCTTTTGCTGGTGTAAGATGGTGGGGCTGATTGAGAGAGAGTTTAAACTAGAATCAATGAGAAAGGAATAGCAACAGGATTGCAGTACGTAAGCCAAAGGTTGGTATGGCATTGCATGAGGGTAGCAATGCTAGTGAGAACATTTACACTGCTCACTGTGGTAATGCTTGTCAGGAACCAGAGCTTGTTGGTATAACATGTAAAAAAAAAAATTAAATTAAAAATCAAGACCTTCATGTCTAGATGTTAATGCTGATGAGAAGCATTACCTTAAATGTGCATATGCAACAGGAGCTATTTTGAGCAGTAACTGTAGCATTTCAAGATCATATTTAGCCATTTTTTTTTCTTTATCAGCACTGTACTAGTGTCTCTAGGAGCTGCCACTGCAGTCTTTATTCATTACTCTATAAGCTTTGCATGCTTGCATATCACTTTTTCAAAAAAGTATTAAAAATAGCAATTGTCATGTGTTGCTACAAACCAGAAGGGTGTATTAGACATTGTGTTACATACCACCTGCCAATATTATCCTCAGTAATAGAGAAAAATAATTCAGATACAATATGAAGAAACAGTTCTCTTGAGGAAAAAGCAATAATGGCCAGAGAAACTTATGCTTAAGCAGAAGAGGCCTCCAGATCAGCCTCAGCCCAATGCTTCTGGCCCATTTGGATGACTCAACAAAAGTATTTATCTCTGCTAAGACTGGAATGAGATGTTTCCATTCAGAATTATCTTTCTTTTCATTTAAATAAAACCAGCAGATGAGGATCAAATAATAGGAACTGTCTCTAACTTTTATGGCTTTTACAGATATTTGCTGAATTTGCCCAATATTTGCATACAGGTTGGAGATTCCTCATAATATTTAAGAAGCTGACATAACACTCAGACTGATGGAGACAGCAGAAAGTGATTCTAAAAAATACACTGAGAAAGTGACAGTCAATTCATCTGTTATGTTTGCACTAGCAGCAAAGTGTGACACAAAGCTTGCAGAGGAAGTGCAGTAACACAGCACAGGTCTGTAAAGGACTCCTGTCTGCTTGATGAAAAAGCAGGCACAAGACTATTTCAGTCTCACAGCACTACCGCAAAGATGAAGCAAGCACAAGGGAGTCAGTAGCGCAGCCACCTACTCCATGCCTTTAAGAATACTTTGCCCACAGTACACTGAAAGCTGTGAAAAAATCATTTAAACAGCAGGCAGTAGGGATACTACAGCAGCAGAATTGCTGAGGCAGAAAGGAGGTATCTCAAAGACTGTTTAGATGCCACATACAATTTCCTGCCATCCACAACAGTCTATGGTGTGAGGGGATTTCTTAAAGACCTGTGGGATTTCTTTAAGAGCCTCCATTAGATAACCCCTTTAGTTTTGGGAATAAAAAGCCGTGTTCCTCTGTTGCTCTTGTATCCCTTTGCTGGAACAATATAATACATAGGAAGCTGTGTGGTTTGCTATGCCTAGCTCTCCTGAACTGTAAGAGGCATAGCTTATCAAAGTTATTCCTCATATATTATATATGATACGTTATATATATTATAAATTATCTGTATTATATATATTATAAATTATCAAAGGCATAACTTTGCAACTGCTCTTTGATTTCATCTCATCACATCTTCTATGAAAATAGGATGGGCTTTATCCAGTAAAATAAACAGCAGTACTGAACAGTTTCCCTGCTCACCTTTCTACGCACTCCTTTACAACAGCGAAATTGCCATCACCAATTACCTTCCCCACTTTATACTTCTCAAGAATGGTAGATGACCCTGAGCACTTGTTTCCATTCAAGCCTGCAAAAAAGAAAGGTCACCAATGCAAGCTGAAGTGTCAGCAGGGTGTAATATATCCCCAGTGGGTTCCACAAACACAGAACAGTCACAAATGCAAAACAAAACTTAAAGATGTTTTCTTCAGAGCTCATTCCCTTGTTTGTATCTCAACTATAAGAAAGAACATGACAAGACTAATCAGAGTTGTTTGATCTTTTAATGCACAAATCGAATCTTGCTATGCTTTTGTGTGGACATATTCTAAATGTAATAAATGTCATTAGAAGTCCTTAGTCTCAACATTTACTGAGCTCTTTGTGCATACTCAAAGCAAAAATAGAAATAAGGCTCCTCTACAATGCATGAAAAAAACCCAAAAGTTTTATCTGCTGAATTCCTTCAGGTTCCCTTGGGTGCTGCTGAAACATCTAAAATGCAAATAAGTTTGACAGCGGCTTATTTCAGTATTTTTAAATTCAAAACAAGACTCTAAAACTAAATTTAAAAATAATAAAAAATATAACATTGCTTTGAAGAGGTAAGGAATGAAAGCTTAAGCTTAGCTCAGGTCAGTTTATGGGCTAGTGGTTCTACCTGAAGTACAATGTGCTGTTTTGAGGAGGGCCCCACTTACAATCCAGCCACAAAGACATTTCGTGTGATACTATGCAGGTCATGTTCAAAATCACTCAAATTCCTAATAGTGACTGTTGAAGAGCAGGGTCCACTAATATGCTACCTCTTGACATAAAAAGAAAAAAAAATATTTCCTAGCTTTACTGCCTTGATACAGAAAATGCGATCACAATTTTTCCAAGATAAGGTTGTTAAGAAGTTATCAAACATCTCAGAACAAAACATGGTCTGGAGTCATCAGAAACCATGTAAAACTGCTAACCCAACTGTCACCTACAGCAAAATTTTTGCAGTTGTTAGCAACTATTGTTGTCCTACCTTCGGGACTCTGGCAATGGAGTGATTCAGGTACACCATTCACATTGGAAGATGATCCACCATGTGGAGGGATCTATGGGAGAATGTAAGAACTTATTATTTCTGATGGTAAAGTAATCACAAGGAGGAGATAGACAAAAATCCAGCAAAGTTAAAAAAAGAAACAAAACCAAAACACCCTAAAAACACCTATACAGAGTCCGTTTATATTTCTACTCCTTATTTTTATACTTCCTTTCTCACAGTTCATCATTATAATGCATCATTATCACTTGTACCAATTTAAGATTCACCCATAATATTCCTATTTAGATAGTTGAACAGACTTCAGTAAACAGCAAAGAAAATTCCCTCGAGCTGCACCAAGTTCCATCTAAACACTAAAGAGCCAGTGTGTGTGGAGGCAACATTCCCTCCTCCTTCTACACAAGATCATTACAATAGACTCTGTGTGCATTTCCACGTAAGCCAGAGACAGCCATCTCCAGACGACATGCTCTTGTGCTGTAACGCAACACGTCTCTTCATAGCTGGCACTGACTGAGGTTTCCCTCACTGAACTCTGTCAATATATGCTCTCTTTAGACTACCAATGAAGCATGCTAGGAAGGTAATGTAGAAATGCTGGGTCAACTCTACTACATTTCATTTAAAGGAGAGAATTTTGGAACAGATGGCTACGTACATCTCCAATAGTCAGATTTGCTTGGAAATCTACTGGTCTATATTTTACATTATTATGGATGTTAAGATTTACGACATCTAAAAGCATTTCAATTCAGATGTCTGATATGCATCCAGACAGATCCAGTTTTGTAACTGATACCATGTAAAATATCTAAATTATTTTGAAGGATGAAAGCTGAAGAAAACTATTTTTGCTGCACTAACAACTTAACTGGTGCACCATCTGAATCTTCACAATTCTACTTAAAGTCATTCTGTCATACTGCCCAGGGACATACATTTTTAAAAAGGGGTGGAGGCATAGGAATGAATACCATATATAGTAGAATGTACTGGATGTGTTCTATGCACCACTGTTTCACAATCTCCCACATTACAGTTAAGGATACTCTATGAAATTAAAATATATTTTAGATCATTCCCCCTCCTCTGCCTAACATTTCTTACTGTTCTGTGAAGTTCCATGTCTTGTTTTCTTCATGGGCTATTAAACATAAACATTTCTTGTTTTCTTCATGGGCTATTACAGAAGTTCTCACCACTCACCACATAAAGGATTAAAATGCTTCTCTGCCTTAAGCTCAGTGTCTGTTGAACTGGCTGTGCATGACACCAGGAATGCAAATGCAGCGTTTTCCATTTTAGCTGACATTGTCTGGTTACACTGCTGAATATTTTAAATCATTAACACTATTGTCAATGAAAGAACTGAACTGACAGATAGGGATATTGTCTAAAGGCTCATGAAATGCTAATGAATGCTTAAGTTTCTAGTGGCAGCTGAGCTGCCAAATCAGTTATAGGTACAGTAACTAGAAGCTGTACAGCTTCAATTTGCAGAGCTCCTAAAACAATGATGTTTATTGGCATTTGGCACAAAAGTAGCATAAAACAACAACCAGCCACCTACTACTCTGCTCCTTGCTAATAGCTTAAAACCAGGTGGTTATGTTAGTGCTGCTGTCTTTCTGACTTACCTATTTATTAAGCGATCAGAAACAAGGACATTTGGGTTAAATGACATTTGTGCAAAATCATGAGTCAATCACATTTTCTTCAAGCATAAAATGGAGGTAACAGAACAGATCACTGCGAAGTATTAGTCACCAGCCAAAAACATTAGTAGTCTATTTTGCAGATTCAGTGAGTGACAATACATGGAAATATCTAGCCCGTATTCCCAACTTCCTTTACTCTTCTGATCAGGCCAGAACATGACTCGGCACATTCCTTCTTACTACAGCATTTACAAGAAGGATGCAAACAGCAACAGGAAAAAAGCTAAAATTAATATTTAAACAGAAAAAAAAAAAATCTAATGCTGGTGTTGTGGCTGAGGTGCCAGATCAGAATCCAAAATGGCAGGTTTAACCGTAACTCTGACACTAATATGCCTCATGGCTCTAGACATGAGGCCAAACTCTGAAACAGACTGCCTGTAATTTAGCTGCTGTAGGTCTGTGCCTCAGTCCTTTACCAGGAAATCAGTCTAGTCTTTACCTGCTGTGTCAAAGCACAGCAGAAATAAACTGAAGATGTCTGTGAGGTGCTGCCTAGCCAGAAAAGGTAGGAAGGACATAGGAATTGATAGCAAGCGACACAGAATAAAGTGATTTTTATTATTAAAGCAATTTTCTAATCATTGAACTACCCAGTGACATGTAATATTTGTAATATCTTGTACTGTTGGTATCCCAACAGCTGCAGATATTTTGAAGCTAAAGTAAAGATTTTGGATGTGCAAGTAGCTTTGGCTGGTTCACAAGCAATTCCTGTAGTATCAAGAACAAGAAAGGATGCTTGTTGCTTTGATACTACACTAGTGAATATGGACAGCATCTATAATCACAATGCATACAGATTTTGCAGCAATTCTCCTCCTGTATTCTAGTCCACATGTCACTACTGCTCTTTTCCAATACTGGTCCCTTTACACATGATAAATGCAGAGTGCACAGGTCTTAAATCCACCTTCTCACATATACATTCAAGTCCTACAAAACTCAGACCTGAGGCAGAATTTGACTCTCTGTTTTTAATAGCTCCCACTAATTTAGAGCACCAGTGGCAATCCAGTGCTTTGAAAAAAAAAAGCAATCACCTCAGAATGTGGATGCTACTGGCCAAGAACATCTCACACCAACAGTAACTCCTGTTGCATTTAGTCATTATGCAATACAGAATATAATAATCACTGCTTCTACTTCTCTCGTGTTGTCTTCCCGCAGGTTATTTGTGTTTCAACAGCACATCCAGAGCCAGATGCACAATACAACATAGTTATTAGAGATACTGAGAATATCTTGGTGAACACACAGTTCTCAAAAATGATTTATATCATTATACGCATTAAAGATGTAAATAGTTACAACAGGTACTGATCTGAAAAGAACCTGCCCAACTGTCATTTTCTTCACATGCTGAAGTATTTTTTGTGGAATAACCATTTTTCCAGGTTCAGAAAATCATCTAAACACATTTCTGTATATTTTATATTATACAGACTGACTGTGACTTATGTCAAAAGATTTACCAACATGAGTGGTTTTGTGAGAAACACTCACATTAGATCTGCCATATCCATAAGCTTAACACACCTAATTTAGTACCTAACACATTTATTAAACCTCAACATTATAACTAATGAACAGGTATTCAGCTTTCTTCCTTTCACCCTTACTAATATCCAACTCATAAAAAGCTCTATTTTATACATTGCACTGTAGGATTTTATTAAAAACAAATAAACAAACAACTACCTGAACTTTCCAGTGTATAATGTGCCAAATTGCTGTATCCTGACAGATGTTGCATCAGGTTTTTTACTTTTAAGTTAACGATAAGAAATCGAAAACAAAAAAAAACAAACCCACCAAACAAAAAACAAACACAAAACCCAACCAAAACAAGCCTTCAAATCATCAAAACCTTCAAACAGAGTCCAAGAGCACAAAATGAAATGGGTACGCAACTGTAAAGTGATGTATACGTAGGAGAGAAGGACTGGCCAAGGATTCCCTTAAAATCTGGATCAGGACAAATTCAGTAATTTGGGAATGAAAAAGCAGTGGTTTGACAGTCATTTTTATCATGCTACATCTACTGGTACAGTAGCAAAGATTTTTAATAAATCTTTTGAGTCAAAATGCTATCATATAGCCAAAAAATTGCAATCATATTGCTTGTATTTAAAATAAAAATGTGCAGGGGCATAAGAAAGTAATCCCAGATAACTTCACATCTGGTAGGAATTTATGTTTTGTCTCATGAGAGTGTGAGGAAAGATCCACAGATATAAACCCACATTCTCCTCAAGTGGAATCCTACCTTAGCTGACAAACCTTTTTGCACTCAGGATTAGATTCATTGCACATGTTTGTAAAAATATTTGGAGCATTTTTGTCATATTGAAGAAAATACCTAACTTGGCAGCTTTGTGCTTTCTAGAGCACGCATCTAAAGGTTTTCTGTATCTGTCCTTCTTGCCTGTCTGGGTAGAAATTAAGAACTATTGTCATTAGGTTGCTAGGCGTAAAAAGGTCCTTTGTACACCGTACTGTATACGTATGTGTAAATGTTTCTTTGACTTCAGTCAGACCTCTTATGGTTGCTCAATATCTTCATAGTATGTCTAAGTTGCACTAAACGTTCTGCCCTTGTTCTCCAGCACATTCTTAATACTTTGAAGAGACTCTGAACTGTAAGGTACACAGGTACGCATATGTATGTACACACACACCCTTGTGCCTGGACATAAATATGGGACCCCTACACAAACACTAACATTACTGTTTTGATCCCATAATACCCTCGAAGTGCATCTAGCCAAACTTAGAGAAAGTGTGTAACATTGTTAACTATTCCTTGAGTTCTGATCTGGCATTGCTGTGGTAATTTTTCACTTGAAGAAGAGAACGTGAACTCTCATGCCAGCAGAAAAACTCAGTTCTCAAAGAAACTTTCCCCAGCACAAATTAGCCAACAACAAAGGCAGCAAGTTAATGAATTCCTCTAAGAACTGCTATTGCACCTGTGTCATTAGGTTACATAATTGCATGTAAATACTTTTAACATGTAACTGCTAACAAAACATATGTGTACAGAATTGAAGAGATTAAAACCTTGATGAAGATAGGCAGTAATCCTTCAAATCACTTAAGCACATGTTTAACTAAGTACATTAAGATCCTCACAGAAATAAAAGGGGCTACACAATAGCTTAAAGTTAAGCAGGTAGTTATTTGTTGGATTAGGTTTTAATGCCCTTTCACTTTGGTCATTTGGTCAGTCACTTGAAAAAGGAATACACAAATTCAACTCTATTTAGCATAATTGGGATTCTAAGAAAGGCCTGAACTCTAAAGCTTCTTTATTTGTACAATTTTATTTTCTTTTTAAAGCTATGACATGACAGTACTTTCTAGTACTTAATTTCAAGAGGGGAGAATAAAACACAACCAAATATTCATAAAGAACTTATGAAATCCACTTTCCAAAATTTCTTATTTAATCTAGTCTCTGGATTATTTTTATGCTACAAAGTGCGCATAATAACAGATTGTCCTGGGTTCAGCAGTAGCAGTCATTTTTCTCCTTCTCAGTAGCTGGTGCAGTGCTACGTTTTTGACTTTCAGCCTGGGAACAGCGCTGGTAACACCGAAGTTTTTAGTTGCTGCTCAGTAATGTTTACTCTGATCAAGGACTTTGTGAGTCTCATGTTCCGCCAGGGAGGAAGGGAAGCCAGGAGGAAGCAGAGACAGGACACCTGACCCAAACTAGCCAAAGAGGTATTCCATACCACAGCATGTCATGCCCAGTATATAAACTGGGGGCAGTTACCCAGAAGGGCTAGATCGCTTTTTGGGTCAGGCTGGGTATCGGTCGGTGGGTGGTGAGTGTTTGCATTCTCTTCCCTTGTTATTTCCCTTATCATTATTATAATTGGTGGTAGCAGCAGTGGTTTTGTGTTATACCTTAGTTACTGGGCTGTTCTTATCTCAACCTGTGGGATTTACATTCTTTCGATTCTCCCCCCCATTCCTCCAGGAGCTGGGGGGGAGGAAAGAGGGGGGAGTGAGCGAGGGCTGCATGGTTCTGAGTTACGGCTGGGCTTAAACCACAACACAGATGCACTGGAGGAGCTAACAGACAAAGTACTCCTAACAGCACTGGATATGTGGGTATCTGTAAATGCACACTTAAAACAAACAAAAAAAAGGTTAAACCTTTCAGTTGTCACTCTCAGTTGTCCTGTGTTAAGGCACTATTACCACTATTTCTTAATGTACGCACTAGTTTCAATCTCCATGGAAAAGTTAATAGAAAAATATGAAAGTCAACACATTTGTTAAAAAAATAATATCGTACAGGGTAGTCATTTACTTCACGCCATACTTGTTAACCTTTATATTTAAATATTTACCATCTGCAAAGTGAAATGCTTAGTTACAGACCAATATTGTGATGTTAAAAATAAACAACTTGGATAAGTATACATAGCAGCATGCAACTGGCTGCCTGCTATCCCTTTTTGTCACTTCCTGGAATAAAGTCATTTAGTTTGGGTTGTGGGAAAATTCTGTAGCATTTACTATTTATTAAGCCATAGCATAAATTCCTCATTTCAATTCTTTTTAAAACACTTCTGCAAGACTGGGATGTTGGACAGCAAACTGGCTTCCTGTATGTACTGAACAATAAATAGCACAAAGGCACTCTGGCTGGAAAAACTAAAAATGACATAAGGAAAGCCCTTCTCTTTAAAGACAAGCTGTTCACAAGGAGTGTTTCCTGCAAGGAGTTTTCTGTGCCAGAGTGCACAGCTTCTGCTTATGAAGTGCTGTAAAGCAGAAATAATCCTTGGGGACTGGAAATACTTCACTTTGAAGGAAAAGTGGCATTCAGAGAATATGGTGCAAGACAAAATTGCTGTTGTAATCAGTGCCTTTTGCAAGTTTACTTCCTTGATGACTAGCATTATCACTTAAGCTCTACACTGATTATCAAATTTCAAAAAGCTTAGACCAGTTCTAATCTATAGTCGAATGTTTAATTTTGTTCTGGCTTTACAAACAATACAGTTTTTAAAGTACAGTTCACATGTAGCTGCTCCCTCTTTTTTACAGGAAATAAAACATCAACCCCAATTTGTTCGCTTTACCTGCTGGCCCAAGCTCATATAAAATCATTATTAAGTGTTGCTGTTTTGTGCTCTACAAAAATAAACACATATGATTTCTACATAATAAATCTGCCAATATATTTCATTTTCAGAGCCAAAAAACTCAAAAATATACCTTATTCTTTCACTGTCTGACATGGTATTTACATCTACATTTTCATTCAGCTGTAGTCATGGCACCTTCTTTACGTAGGTGCAGGAAGACTATGCCACAATGTAGTCTTAGTGACGAAGAATTATTTAACAATAGAGAAAAGCAGTAATCTCAAAATAGTAAAATTGGTCCCTGCTTTCCCTCTCGTTTACTCATCAGACTGACCAAGATCATTCTTACAGAAGTAATAACAGGTTTCTTAAAAGAATGTGGTTTTGCATAAAACCATGACTCCCTGTTAATAATCTTATGTTGATACTTCATGAAAATAGTTATTACTACTAGAACATAGACAACAAACAAGGGTTACTGTGCAGTGCACTTCATCCTTTTGGAATTTATCCTGAGAGTCACTATATAACTTTATCTTTAGTCTCAGGAGCACAGCTGGGATCATCCTACTGAACAGATGCATCCTAAGAGGATAAAACAAGAGGTACTCACTACAGTAACACATCAGGTGTGAGATGATCGATTTGATTTTTCTGTCTTTGGTCATATAGAGATGAATGATTTACACAAAAACTTGTTAGTATGCAGCATCAATTAAATTCCAAAATGAAGAAGTACAACAGCCTACTTCAGTGAAATTGACATTGAAAGGGAAAGAGGACATGTCCACTTGACTGAAAATTACTTGTTACTATTAGAATTATCTCTATCTTCATGGAGCTTTAATTGCCTAAAGCAGACTGAACAGAAAGGGGGGGTGGGGGGGTGGAAACAAAGCAAAACAAAACCAACCAACCAACCCAAAACCAATCAAACCACCACACACCCAAATTATCTAGCTTCTAAACTTTCAATTTCATTAAAGATGAAAAAGTATTTGCTAATTATAGTGCAGACCAGATGAGAAGCTGAAGTCCAATGACTTGGGTGTCCTCTACTGCAAGTTCTATACAAAAGCTGTCCAGACAAATTTTAAGACGCAGTTCCAAATTTCATTGTCAGAACTATTATTGCTCTTGAAAACGCTTTAGAGGGGAAAGGATAATCTAATTTGCTTTGGACAAACAGAAGTTATGGGATGGTACAACTTAACAACATAAATGCGGAGATCAACACTAAATTGTCTCAATGAACCAAACAAATAAAAATACATTAGAATTAAACAAATAAATCAATATATTTCCTCAGAATTATCACAGAAGCCTGGCAGAAACCAATGCCATACTGCTTGCAAAACAGACAAAGACTTGGTAACAATTAGCATGTCAAAACCCAAAGCTAAATACTATTCAAATCACGTCCTATAGCCAGTCTCTTAATTGAGAAAACAGTTTTCCACAGAATTATGCAGACTCTTCACAACTGTTGTGTTCACCAATGGGAGCTATTACTTGACCAGAATAATCACTGCAAACCATCCTGTGCATTTGCAGAAAGGCTGCAATTGATGATTTCCTAAGAAAATTCTCCTTGAATGGACAGCTGCACAAATGAGTCAGTAAGATGCTCAACAGTGCTCCAGACTGTTTCTTTTATTTTATGGAGCCAAAGGCACAGAGCAGCCTGTAAGAACTGTAAATGCTACCAATTTTTCAGTGGGAAAGAAAGACAATTCTCTTGGTGCAACACAGGGAAAAATCTGCCAGCCATTAGGCTGCTCCCAAGGGAACTCCTCGTATGCTTTCAGGCAGGAGACTGCATTAGGCAGTGAAACTGTGTGCCATGGATGAAAAACAGTGCTTCAGATGAAATCTTGGACAATGTTACAAGACTGTATGTATGTATACTACATTTATATAGGCTGAGGGAGTATAAATTACTTGATGGGTATCTGCAATCTACGAAACAATGGAAAATTGAGAGGGCAAATTGGCATATTCAAATCACCATTAACCTCCACTTTTCCTAAGCTGCCAACCAAAGACAAAACACAAAAATCTTACTTCAGATCTCCTCAGCATTTCAACTCAAAA
This sequence comes from Lathamus discolor, assembly GCF_037157495.1. NCBI lineage: Eukaryota > Metazoa > Chordata > Aves > Psittaciformes > Psittacidae > Lathamus > Lathamus discolor. Next base: position 102,358,286 of record NC_088884.1, on the reverse strand, counting down.
GTCGTACTAGCAAGGCTACCCTAGAGAATTGCAACTCTTTTATTTTCCCATTTTTATTTTTTGTAATTTATTCAGCATCATTTTAACACATCATTCATTCATTTAATATGTGGATGAATAAAGGGATTTGGGGGCTTTGATTATTCTTGCACTTACCTTGAGTCCACGAAAGCTGCCTGGGCTTGTCGGTGAAGAACTGGAGGACTTTGTAGATTTTGGGGTGGATAACTGACTGCTTGGAGTTCCATTAACTGGCCAAAACATTAAAAGCAAACAAATGGAAGAAAAGGTAAACAGAAGTAAAAAACTGTAACTTGCTTTTAAACACAACATACCTCTCTAACAAGTTATCCTTCAAGTCTGCATACAAAGAGCAAAACAGATTCCTCAGCATTATGAAGAAACTGTGTCTTGCATTCTTGCATGCCACACAACTGCATCCCCAAAACTCATGAGGCTGGATATGGGATCAAAGAAGACACACAGATTTTGCATAGTCATTCTAGAGATTAAGAAGGATTATTCTGTTCTTTGCCAGTGCAAGAGCTTTGGGCAAAAAATAGCCAGAGTCTTTTAGAATTATGTCATTTATTGTGATGTCGCACAATAAAATATGGAGAGAGAAAGTGTCTCCTTTTTGGATCAACAGTCCTGTCTAGGTAGAAAGTTTCAAGAATACAAGTTGTTTTGTTTGGATTTTTTTAAGAAAAAAAAACCCAACTAACCAACCAAACACGAAGTACAAGCAATTACTGAACCTGAAGGGGGCCTATAGGGATGCTGGGGAGGTACTCTTCGTCAGGGACTGTAGTGACAAGACAAGGCGTAACGGGTTAAAACTTAAACAGGGGAAGTTTAGATTGGATATAAGGAGGAAATTCTTTCCTGTTAGGGTGGTGAGGGACTGGAATGGGTTGCCCAGGGAGGTTGTGAGTGCTCCATCCCTGGCAATGTTCAAGGCCAGGTTGGATGAAGCCTTAGGTGGGATGGTTTAGTGAGAGGTGTCCCTGTCCATGGCAGGGGGGTTGGAACTAGATGATCTTGAGGTCCTTTCCAACCCTAACTATTCTATGATTCTATGATTCTATTTGGATGATAACTTAATGTAGTGGTTCAGAAAAATACTGATTTAGGAAAAAAACACAAAGAAGTTAAATGCTAGTAGGCTATTTCAGAATTTCACATAAGTTCAAGTGTCTGTGGAAACACACAATACCCTCCTTCTTGACTTCAAGTGTTCCTTCATTTTAAGTCCAGTTTTCCAGACAGGCCTGACACAGCATCTGACTTTAATATAACTTAAGTCAGTCCTTGCATTTTCCTGACTAAACCAGACTGATGAATTTCATTATGCAGACAGAATAGCACACTGCTCATCATACACAAATATGGTGCAACACTATTTCTTCTCTATGAGAACCTCATTTTTCCTTGGGAGATGAAAATACTAGGCAGAAATTCTAGAACTACAAGGGTTTCATAGCTGATTCACGGTGAAGAATTATCTTTTCGGAAACAAAAATGCAACCCCAACAAATAGAAAGTTAGCTCCAAAGTAACAGTTACACCTGCACATATCCTTTACATATTCAGAGGTCTGTCATGGATTATGCATCACTTAACTGGCGCTATTGGATTTATTCTACAAGTGTCTATTAACCAACCTAGTACCCAAACATTATTTGAGTTCTGAAGATGCCTTCCAAGCACTGTTTTTACAACCTGGGCAGTCCATCTGTCAGCAGGCCAGGCTGAACGCACTGCAACTTCCACAAACTCCTGTTTTTCACAAAAATTTCTCTCTGATGTGTGATGTTAAGATACAATTAATCAGCAGTTAGCTACAGAATAAGTCTATCTTGAAATCTGGTAACTTGTATTTATATTCCCAAATCTGTTACAGGACTAAGAGTTTAGTCTTTTCTACCAAAAGTATTCAGTACGTTTGAGATTTTTTGTCTTGATTTTGAAAAAGGTTGCCAGCAAGAATGATGGGCAAATTATTTGTTTTTTGTAGAAGCTAAAATTATATAGGAATATGTGTGCCTCCTGCAGTTTGCTTTTCATTATCTGGTTTTAGACCACATTCTTGAAACCTGGCATATCAATGAATCTTTGTTTCATAAAGAATTTGCAAGCATGATTATGAAAAGGGCTAGTGAATGCTAGATTACTGTTTTCTGCTTCCTGCATACACAATTTGCTCTAGCCATTAGGAGAAATACTGGGATGTAAAGTTCATGTGCAAAAATTAGATACTTCAGCAGAAGAATCTGCTTCAAAGAACCAACGAGTACAGGAGGAAAAAAATGTTTCATGCGTTCTTTTTATATAGCTCACAAAAAGGTCATTATTTCCTGAATCTGACCATTGAGGCCTATGCTGTAAGACATCCTTATCTGTCGCTAAGTCACTACCATCCTTTTAAGCATTGACAGAACTGCTAAAATGTACCTGTGAAATTGGATGATTAACATAATCTTTTTCTCTTTCATAACTGCCTAAGGAAGAACACCCCAGCCTACACTGGCAGTACTCTAGGTCTTTTCTAGTATCTTAGATATGCTTGGTGGACAAGGGTGTTGTTCTGAGCCAGGGCTTTGACTAGATGAAGTCCAGGGGTCCTTCCAACTTTTGTCCTTCTATGATTCCACAACACATGGTATGTTCTGCTGAAGATCCTATTTAAATGTAGCTACAACTTTGCCAGTGTCTTCTGAGATCCACTTCACGTGAGTTGTACACAACTAGAATAGTAAAAGATGGAATGGTCCTTGTGTAGATGTAAAAAATTTGCATCTATAGAGAATCAGCCAACTGCTTGTGCTGGTTTTGGCTGGGATAGAGTCAATTTTCTTCTTAGTAGCTAGTATAGGGCTATGCTTTGGGCGTGTGCTGGAAACAGTGTTGATAATTCAGGGATGTTTTAGTTATTGCAGAACAATGCTTACACAGAGTGAAGGCCTTTTCTACTCCTCACACTGCCCCACAAGCGAGTAGGCTGGACGTCCACAAAAAGTTGGCAAGGACACAAGCTGGGACAGATATCCCAAGAGACCAAAGGGATGTTCCATACCATATGACATTGTGCCCAGCAATAAAACAAGTGGGATGGTTGGCAGGGAGGCCGTTGCTCGGGGGCTGACTGGGCATCAGTCAGTCAGTGGGGAGCAATTGTTTTCATTTGCATCACTTGACTTTCTTGGGTTTCACTTCTCTTTGTTATTTTCTGTTTAATTTCAATTTATCACCATTATTTTATTACTTTACTGATTTTTTCATTACTTTACTGATTATTTCATTATCATTACTTTATTTCAATTATGAAACTGTTCTTATCTTAACTCATGAGTGTTCTCACTTCTACCCTTCCAGTTCTCTTCCCCCATCCTGCTGCAGGGGGAAGAGTGAAGAAGCAGCTGTGTAGTGCTTAGTTACCAGCTGGGGTTAAACCACAGCACTGCTATTTCAGATAGCTGTACTTTTTTTTTTTCTTTTTCTTTTTTCTTTCCTCAAAACCCACACAAGCAATCTGTATTCACTTTTGGCACAAACTTTACTGCTGCTATTCATTTGCTGATTTTTTCGTGTATATACTAATCTTACCTTTTTATCTATTTTCTAAGTATAATTTCTTTTGAGGTTTCTTTTAACATGTAGAGCAGCCTGAATACACAGAAAAAAAAGTCTTATCTGTCATTCTTTTAAGTAGTACATATTAGGCTACCATTCTTTAGCATACCAGAATATTGAAAACTGAAAAACCTAGGAACACCTTTTAAATTGATAATTTCTAGTATGGTCCAAAGTCTCAACTTACTTGCTAATCAAAATACATGTTTCTTGTTATAGAGAAACTTTCAGTAAAGTTTCAAAAAGGTTTCTAGCTGTCTAGAACTTAAGGCTGAAATAACACAAGAAAAAAAGAAAGGCGAGAAACTGGAAATAAAAGGAAACCACTATGACGCGTTTTCACACCTTTTTCAGCAGCTCTTATCCTTGCCTTTCTGCACTGCTTGAAATTTCCTGTTATATTTTAGAATACACATACAACGTAATACTCCTCAAAATGCTCTTCTACTTGTAGTTGAATTGTACCTTTGCAAATTTAATTTTGACACCATTAGCAGATGTGCAGCCATTATGACGCATCACGTATTATTTCACTCAAGCAATTTACTTCCACAAGAAACTTACACCCACTATGGCTCAGCGAAAGCAGAAGTGTGTTTCAAGCTTGAAAATATTCACAAATATAAGTGAAAAGAATACAGGTAAATGGAGAGGGAGGAGACACTCTAATGATATACAGCCATAATAATAATGGCTCACCTGGGGATTTTGCTGAAGAATGAGCACTGGAGTAGTGGCCACCCTTCTTTACTGTACTCATATATTTGACACAGAGGAAAAAGACATTAAGGAAAGAAGTTATTAAACAGCTGTGAACATGCATGAAAGGAAGAAAGGTAAATAAAGGTAAGTAAAGACTACACGAGAAAAAATGGCAAGTAAATAGAACGATAGATACTAGACAGTTTGGATAATTGTTTTCAAATTAACCTGACCAAAGATGTGTCCAAGTAGAAACAAGTAAGGGAATGACAGCACTGATTTCTAAATACTTTAAGTAAAATTCACTGTTGACAGATATCCCATAAAATCTCACTATGGTCAACAGGATTGCATGAAATATAGATCAGTTGTGAACCTTGCCCTTCATGCTACACATTTCTTTGTTGTTACCACAATCCTTCTTGGAGGTTTTTCAGTTAAATATTTGACTTTTTATGAACAAATGATTAATTTTCCACTTTGAAAGAACTCAAAAAGATACAATTACATTATACAGCATAATTAGGCAAAACATATATTAACACTGAAATGAGAATATGGAAGATGTTGCAGTTTTGAATACACACACAGGAGTTTGTATTATCAGTAATTATGTATAGTTATGTTCAAAACAGAGCACATATATTTGCATATTCAATGGTTTGATTTCAGAGCTACTTCTCCAGGTCTGAGGAAAAAAAAAAAAATCAAGTTTTATTTTCCCTCAAGAAATTTTCCCTTCTATCAATTTGTGTAAAAGACTCAGTGATTTGCCAGAAGTTTGGCTGAACACCATATGTTCCAAAACACAATGCGAACCTTTCTTTGCAATTACAGGAAGCACAAGAACAGAAAAAAAAAAAAACCAGATTCTCTGTTAATGGGCAATAACATTCCAGAACATCTCCTCAAGTTACTTGAAACAGCAAACTTCTTTATTTCTGACAGTATTTGGCTTGTATAGGAGAAACTGTCCAAATTCAAAACACTTAAGTGTATACCCTAGTTCAGTGAACATGAATTTAACAACATAACCATCCTTTTAATTAATAGACTTCGAGAAAATCAAATGCCATGCTGAAAACACATCCCAAGTGTACAATTAGCACAAATTATTCCAGTGTTCATAAACTGAAACCTTTTGTGTCTGTTAATTAAAAAATAGAAACCACATTTCTTCTCAGGATTCAAAAATAAATGCAGATTTTATTATAAATTAGTATTAATTCTGTGAGAAAGACTGAAGAAGAAAAAATAGGGAAAAAGAAGAAAAAAAACCAACAAATTTTTTCTCTTCAGGAAACAAACCATGGCACTTGTATTTCAAACAGAGCCAACTGTTTATTCACCCCATTAAATAATTTCTAACTTTCATGTGTTTTAGACATTAGCTCTTTCCTAGAAGTAGTACCTGAGGCAGGTGATTTGCTTCGACGTGAAGGTCCTGGACTTTTGGACCCAGTATGTCTCATCCCAGATGACCGGGAATAAGAGGACTTCATAACACGGCATTCTGCAAAGCAAGCAGATAGATATTTGACAACATTTCAATGTACAGACTTCCTCCAAACACTACCATTGCTGTTTATTATCCAGAAAATGAACATCAGGAATTTCTAAACATGCTTGCCCAACTGAATGAAACAAATTTGTAAGTGCCTGTCAGAACTGTAACTTACATGCTATACAGATTTGAGCTACCCAAACACTGTATGTAATACAACTTCTGCATGTAGTATTTCTTCATGTCTTGAAGCTGGATTATTACTGTAATTCAAGTTTGTACCTACACACTGCTGAAAGAGCAAAGAAGTCAGCTGATGACAAAGTTCTGGTAATTCAGTAAATCCTACATGCTGATAACAGCAGCTTCCTATAGGGAAACTGCACAGAAAACTCCATTTGCTTTATTTTTTTGCAAGAAACTGATATTGTGACCAATTTTTAAAGGGGTGAAAAATGTCTATTGCTTCCAAAAGGCTGAGACAACAGATTACTATCATTTACCATCAGCTATATATCACTAAATAAAGGACAACCTAAAGGGGAAAGGAATCAATAGGCATACATTCATTGACATTTTGGAAACATTTTAATTCCTACAGTTAGCATCCACTGCAAATCACTCCCAATGGAATCATATAAATTTCCCTTCTAAGTTTGTCCCCGTTATTCATCACTACGATGTCAATGCCATCATTATAATGCCACATCACCACCAAAAGCAGTTAGTAGAGATGCATGCCCTGCCAGTCATGTTCCACTCTGTACCTAACCTGCTTTTCCCCCATTAAGACCTCCAGACTTATTAGAGGAAGCAGAGGCCACTTAAGCTTGAAGAGAAGAAGGAAGGAAAAACCCTCCATCACTGGGTTCTCAGATAGGAAACGACATGACACCAATTAGTCTCTGCATGGTGTAATGGGGAAAGCAAACTTATGGCCATAAAATCGGCAGAGAAAATTATGATTTTCCCAGACTGGCATCTGCAGTGTGAGTTAATGCAGCCATGCTCTTCCATTCCTTCATAGGAAGGTCTAGTCTAAAATTACGCTAAAAAAGTACCATTCTTGTCACCTCCACATTAGCTGAACAATCAGGCAGTTCTGGAAAAGTAGTATACTGGCAATAACAGAATGAGAGCTGGCTAAATCCTTCATCCATCAAAATGTATGGACCAGTGGTTAGATATATATCAACACTTCATGATGTAACTAAAGATTTTATAATGCAATTACAGCATTTGTAAAAATTAGAAAAGCAGTAAGTGCTTTTGCCTTCAGTTAACTGAGAGAAAGGCAAAAAAAACCCCACAAAAAACAAACAACCCTCTTATTCACAACCTGAAGCTCTCTTCAAATAATCTGATTCTTGCCAGGTCAAGATTTCTTTACCACAGATTAATTTTTTTCTTAAAAGAAAATCAGAGTGATTATACAAAGAACAAAGATAGACAGAAAATACACGTCTAGTAGGTCCTGTAGCAGCAGGACAAGGGTCAATAGTTTTAAACTAAAAAAGGAGTAGATTCAGACTATATATAAGAGTTTTTTTATTATAAGGGTGAAGCGCTGGAACAGGTTGCCCAGAGAAGTATTAGATGCCCCATCCTAAGAAATCCTCAAGGCAAGACTGGACTGGGTTCTGAGTAACCTGATCAAGTTGAAGTTGTCCCAGCTTATTGCAGGGGGGCTTGTACCATTAAAGGTCCCTTCCAACCCAAACTATTTTATGATTCTATGAACACGAAGGAAAAAAAAAAAACAGCACATATATTATTTGATATTCCAAGCCAATTCTAAAACTCCCTAGTAGAGGAAAGGTTTTTTCCTTGAACTTCATTAAGTTTCTCTCTAACAGAAAAACAATTTTTATAAACAAGTTAAATTCATGATCTATCAACAGCAGACAGCATAGGCACAAAGTCCCACTTTGTCTCACCTCCTTCCCCACCCAACACCCCCTATAATCTCACAATATAAACAGGTTCAACACTTGCTCTATAGCAGGAAAGACTGGAATGCGTGAATCGTCCAGCAGGACCTGAAATGAGTGTGGTTATATATGTGATTTTTCAAAAATCTTATGAAGACAGCAATATGGGAATCATCTCATGGTTACAGATGTCAAAAGTGAATGTTTATAGCAGATTTTAGATCCATGACTGAACCTTTCAAAATTCAGTGCTGTTTTCCATGTAATTTAGGAGACAAGGCCTGTTTTCCAGGAAAATAAATCAGAATTGTTAGTGCATTTTAACAGACTTACAGAATTCAGATGACAGCTTGAAAAAACTTTCTAATCCATAGGAAAATATATTCCTTGTATATTTTCCTAGATCACACAGCTCTTGAGGATTGAACAAGGTTAAGAAGAGTTCTCAATTAAATTGACTATTTCAGAGGGTTTAGGATGTACAGTCTTACCGCTGTGATCCAACACGAAGTCATCCTGAGCATACCGGTATTTCTCAGGCCCACATGCAATGAAGACATCATCATCTCCAAAGAAGTCCTGCAAGCATGTCACCTTGACAACAAAATATACAAATCAAAATAAACAAATGCAGTACTTTTGAATACTAAATATTCAGTTAGTCAGCGGCAGTTAACAAGTTTGTGTTTTCCTTTTCACAGTGATACCATAATGTTCTTTTTATTACAGAAACACTCCAGTTCTCAAGTACTCAGTCTCTTCTAATAGTACAGAAAACCTCAGGGTCAAAAAAATTAATTATGACTGCCCCTCACCTCCACAAGCCCCTTTTCTTACATGCATAACAACATACATTTTTGCCTGTAACTACACATGCAGGCTGATGACTTGACAAGACCAGCTATAAACACCACTCAAGTATCAAAGCTTCTTGTATTGTTACATTAATTACTTCGGGAAAAATCTGTTGAGTTAAAATGATTGCATCTACAAATTCATTTTTGTATGGTCCAAGGCGTTTAATTTTCATGTTTTGATGTCCTGTTAAACAAAAAAAATTATTCCCCCTTTTATTAAAAGGTATTTCATATTCAAGAAAAAAAACCCAACCCAGAGTCCATGCCCTTTGCAGCTCTGTCTGTTCTTAATTCTCCTAGGGATGATGTCACAATGTATTTCAGTAAGGATCAGAAAGGAAAATAATGTTTCAGTCATACTTTAAAAATACAAACCCAAAGACCTTGGAACAAAACTTACTCCTCAAAAGCAAATAAAAAGTCAGCTTGTGAAGGAGCAAGAGTCTGCTTTAAAAACAATTAAAACCAAAAATGTCACAAGAAATCCCAACAAACCCATTGTAACTCCCTTGAAAAAAAAAAAAAAAAAAAAAAGTGCTTGCATCTAGGAAGCTATTTTTTAAATGTAGACAGATTACAATTTTACTGTATGATTGTTTCCCTGTTCTTTTTAACACTGCACACACAAATGAGATCTGGCAATAAAAGCTATGTAGAAGCTAAGAAGCATAGAACCATTTGGTAAAACCACGCAATTAAAGAAGTAAAACAAAAAAAAAAATGCTTTAAGGGAAACTAGCTTTTTTCTTTCCCAGATACCTGTCAATGGCATTTGCATATTTTACCCACTGTGATAGTAGTAAACATTGGCAGAACTACAGGAAGGGGTCTCTGCTGCCTGCAGTAATCTGAGAAACACTCAGAATATCAATGACCCTCGGCTCTCTGCAAGAACACCCACCCAGGGCATTCACCAGCAGCGCAGTTGTCATGGCAGCTAACCCAGAAATAACAGCCGGTGCCCTTACAGCAAGATCCTCACTACAGTGCCACATGCAGTATCCAGCATTTGTGTCACTGTGTTACACAGCCAAAGGACTCCAGCCATCGCCAAAATTCTTTTATTGTTATCTTACCATCGCAATGACAATCTGCTCTCATTGATGACACATTCAGCTGTATTTGAAACTGCTGCTTCTAGTTAACCAAAGAGAGGTAATAAGTGGATTCAAATAGCTGTACAAATTTAAGTAAAACTAATAGATTATTCCTCTACTTAGTAACTTTCTCTACTAATAAGAGGACTCATTATCATTTCCATAGGTTTTAGTAATCTAGGAACCAACCCAAACCCACCACTGCAGGAAGACTTGTGAGAAAGCTTTTAGAATACTTATCCCAGTAGCACTGCTAGACACAGGCAGAAATGTTCTGTGAGGCATAAGCTCACACGCACAGCTGCCAAAACTAGGTGCCATTTCCATAGGTACTGTCTACCCATCGCTACGGTACTCATGCACCCAATGCCCTTGCAGTGCTGTTTCAAGCAGATTAGAACTAAATGCTGTGGTTTAGCAGAGCCTAAAATTAATCTTCTGGTTTGGTTCAAAGCCTTACCCCTTAGCCCCTCCAGTCTAACATCTGAGCTGAGAGTAAGAGAGATGAGAATGACAGGCCTTATGTCAGAATGGAAAAATACACTGGGATATAACTACATGCAGCATTATCCTTTTGTTCTTTGCAAAACAATTCTACAAAGGAAGGGGAAGATCTGTACGCAAAAGATGATAGGAGAAATGCACCTTAAAATCTTTGGTAAATGGCTATTGGGGAGGGGAATAAAAAACTTTAAGCCATTAATTTCAATAGGTACTTCCCCACATGTTCATGTATATACAGTTTCCCCAGGCAAGAACACACAAGAGTAACCACAAGCATCAACGATCAGAAAAACTGCTGGAAGGCGAAGCAACGGCATCTCCATTTTAGAGCTCAGGCTAACGCCACCTTCTCAGTCTGCTTGCACACTGTGTACCTGACCTGTGTGACTTCCACCTGTCAGTCATTCACCAAAACACGCTTTAGCTTACTATAAAAGATATTAAACTATACTTATAACTGGAAGCTAGATAAACGCAAGTATAAAAGATTTACATAGATGCTCACTATATTCCAGTAGTGAATACTGGAGGTCCTCCTTCTCCCTACAAATAGTCTGTACCTGCTAAACATAGAAGAAAAAAAAAAAAGGTTGAAAAAGCATATTCAACCAGGACTAAAGATCTGCTAGAACTTACTGATCCCAAATAACTACACATTATGAGGCGATGGAAGTAGTTTTAAAACCAATTCATAGAAATCTTCTGTTTTCCTAAATGTATAATCTAATGGTTATTTTTCTAGGCCTTTATCATAATTAAGCCAAAAAGCAGCTCCCATGGTGCAAACACATGCTAAAATAAACAGACTTCATTTCCTACAGAGTTAAAATTAATGTATATGCTGCAATTAATGATAGCTGTGTCCTAAAAGCCCTTAAGGGAAAGATGAAATGAATAAACCATTTGCATGGGATTTTGTATGCTTCAGGTTCACCGTGGTCTAACTTGCAAATCATGTAATTCCACCCCAAAGAATGTCAATGCAAACAAAATTTGTTTTGTCAAACTAACATACGGCAAATGCTGCTTCTCTTTCCACTAGGCCTCTATACACTGTCTTACCCATTCTTTGTTTTGCTGCACTTGGTGCTAAAAGAACTGTTCAGTCCTTCAAAATATTTCCTAAAGTGCGTTTCAAAGGAAGATGGTATTAGCAAAACCACATATAAGTGTACCATAGCACAAATAGTCAAATATGCAATCATTCAACTAGTGACTCTCTTGCTAGTCTTGATGTTGTGAGTTTCTGTGCATGAAGATGAAAATCTTAAACACCATAGAGAGTGTTCAGCACCAAAATGAGATCCTTTCTAAAATTCCAGTCATTAGGTCATTTCTGAGATTCAGAGCAAGAAAAATATGATTTGCTCTCTCACAGGAAAAAAAAAAAATCTCTTTTAAATCTGAATATTTTTTTTTTAAATGGAGGGCACATAGAGGGCTGCACAAGGAAGTTTTTTAGGATTTATCATTATAGCCAACACTACAAAAGTTTACACCAAATGAGTTTCACACTTCCTTGATTTTCTCTTTTTCCCCAAATAGAAAAGTGAAACTATTTTGAAAAACTGCTTATGGAACTCTTTAGATAACTGTTATCTTGTTAACTCTGGATGCTTCAATTAACATGTTTAAAATGTGTTTATCCTTACTTATTTCAAAATATGACACTCCTTTCTAGTCAAACATTGCCTATGTTCTGCTGGTAACTCCACTGACCGACTTTATTTAGAACAAAAAGTGACTTATTGGTGCTCCTCTCACCAGAGACAATTTGGACTGCTATCACACTGTTTTCTTGCACTGTTTTTATTCAAAATTTGTCACTATACACAGCAAAGCAGTGCATGTTTAGATAGAACTGGATTGAACATGTTCTCAGTCCTTTAAAAAATACTTCTAATGGCTTAGAATTACAAGCAGGAATACAAGGCAATGAGGAAAAGCAAAAATGTTGTGTAAGATGTCTCAGAATAAATACAACTGACATCAATATTACATTTTCTTTGTTAGTAGGGTCACCCACAGTTTATTGTGTGTCTGCTTCAACAGAATCTGTTCACTTGCATTCTCAGTATAGCTTTCTGAGACAATGTGCAAATGACTCTGGGCATCACTGCTTCCTCATGGGCTCAGAACGGCAGTGCTCGCCATTACACTAAAGATCAGAAGACAACCTAATTCAAGTGGCAACACCAGGAGAATTAAACTGTAATTTGCTTCAACTGCAAGAAATCTATGCAAGTATGCAAGAGGCTCAATGATCCAGTAATTCAAAGCTGCAATTGCTTGTTAACTAAAAAGCACATTCTTTTCTCATAAATCTTCTTTTCTCCCCCCAGCTGAGGAAACCTTGGGACACTGAATGGATGAAGTTTTTTAAAAGACGTCCTAACAGAAGTACATGCTACTAAATACGCATGTTACAAATACGCCATGGCTAATGGGGGTTTGCAAGACCGTTAACAGCAAAAGCACTTCAAAATCACACACCTGAAAGCACAAAAAACATGGTTTACAGGTGGGTGGGTGGGGAGGCACAAACTCACAGGAATGGGTAGAATTGAAAGTCAAAATGTGAAAATGGGGTGTTGCAAGGGAAGGGAGAGAAACACACCTATTTGAAAAATCAGCTGCCTGATCCCCTGCTGTCTACTAGTGCAGTGTTTTAGTGTCACATACTCCTATTGATAGGTTTCTATTTTAAATAGTCTGAAAGTTATGATCACAAAAGTTTGCTTGTTCCAAAGAAATACTTCAGTCAGATCAAGCTACTGGATTAGAATATACAAACTGTGATCCATACAGAAATTGCTTTGCCATTACCATCACACAGGTCTTAGAAACGTAATTTATATCAACCCGTACTCCCACCTCTGAAGCCAACAAGAAGACTCATTCCCAACAGAAGAAACATGAATAATGATCAATCATTTGTAGATAGAATTAAACAGAGATTTAATAATTGCTCTTTCTGATGAAGTGACAATTTAAAATATTGAAGTATATGAACAAACCCTTATCCACATCATATTTGTCCTCTGACCCCCAGAGTGGAAAAAAAAATATTAAAAAGAATTTGAGACACTGACACTATGGAGGTTTTATAAACATCTGCAAAATTACTAAACAATTCAATTCCTCTCTAATCTTTAGCACTAAAAAGATTTCTGTAGCCACTTAATAAAACTCTCCACCCAGGAGCTCACTGGATGAATTGTGTTTACTCCAGCTGTACAAATACACTTCATTCCAAACGTAGAAAGAAGAGCTGTAAAGAAAAATACTTTGGCTCAATTTAGTATGGCTGATTCAATTTAAGTAAGCAGCAACAGGACTGTTCAGCTCAAATCTGAAGAGCCACACCCTGTGTTTAAGGAAAGCTTCTGGAGATTACAAATTCTCTACATCAGCTGAAATGGAGCTAAAACATCAAAACTGGAAAAGATGTGCAAGATTATTTGTATTTAACAACGGAAGAAATATTTATATCTACTGACTTCAATAGAACAGGATATGGCGTAAATATTTTAAAAAGGAAGCATATAACATATGAGGCAAAAGGAAAACTAGAACTGACATGCACAGTTAACAGCTGGATTTCTGAGTGTTTTCAGCTCTTCAGAAGTGGCAGGCATTGGAGGCTGAAATACAGAAATGTGGTGGGTTTTTTTTTCCAGGAATTGTTGGGGAAAAAGAAAGTGAATAATCTGCCAAATGTCAGCATCACAAATCTAGATACAGCCTCCCTGTTACCGCCTTCAGTATGAGGGGTCTCCAGATTTCTGCTGGGAAATGATCCTCCTTTTTTTACTGGGACAGATTACAGCTATGCCTGACAGTTTTGCCCTTTGCCCTTTAAATCAACCTTTATTTCTGAGTAATCAAAAGTCACATATTTGTCTCTTTTGCCAGTCAGATCATACTTCTTATAGTAATTTTTGTTTCCCCTTTTAAAACAAAGTTAGCCCCTCACTGCCATACAAATAGTATCGTTAACATTCTTGCAGTGTTTTTGAAGCTGTCAGGTTCACAGTTTAAGGGTTTATGCATGTCCTAAAGTGCAAACACCAGGAAAGCACTCCTCTAGAAACAAGTCAGTTTTCTGTCTTCTGTTTCAGCTGCATCACCAACAAGGGCAGACTTCCAAAGAGGAGTTTCCTCTGGCAGTTTCAGGAACTTGAAAAGGAAGGTGAAAAGGGCATTCCCACCCTCTCCTACTGAGTGCTGCGATTTTAACACAGATTTTCTTACCTTGGAACTTCCCTTGGTCTCTGCTAGAAAAACTTGACCAAAGGAAAGGGGGTGTGTAACCAATATTCTTAATTACTTACCAAACAATCAATATCCTACGTGACTGAAACCAAGACCTGCATAAAAGAGGTTTGGTGTTAGCTTAAGGCAGCTATCTGCCTGGCTATACTGAGTCACATTTCCTGACATGCCCTCAGTAAACAGCGAGAGAATAGCTAAAATATACCCAGGAAGGAGAAATACAGAGAAAAGTCAAACCAGTGAGCCTCTGACATGCCCTTTAAAAAAAAAAAAAAAAAAACCCCCCCCCAACCAACAAAAAAAACCCCCACACAAAAAACCAAACCCCAAACAAGAAAACACTAACAAAAGGAACCCCCCCAAAAAAAACCAAAAAACAACAAACAAACGCCCACCTGTAATTGCTAGTATTGTTTCTTTTTTTTAACTAACAAGCTATTCATTTGGTAGAATTGACAAAGTGTTGACGGCAACTATGCTAAGTGATTTGGAAGCAAGCAAAAAAGAAACTGTCCAAGAGCCAGGCAAGTATGGAAGCCCACAGTGTGCACAAGAATAGCAACAAGAAACACTACTACATCAGATATGCTGTAAACCTGAAAAATCAGGTCAAGTGTTGAGATTCCTGCTAGTACAAAGAAGCAGCACTAGACAACTGAAAAAACTTGTGCTCCTCACAAACTCACATTCTCTGTGACACCTCTACTACAGAATCTCTCTGGGAATTCCCAAATTAAACAAAATTATACACCAAAAGAAGTGTAAGCAAGCTACTAAGCTCTGGTATAATGTTTGAAAGAACTCAAATGCTACTAAGTCTGGGCGCATCTGCCCAAAACAGCCATAGAGCAAGTTGGAGAGTCCTAAAGCTTGAGGATATAGAAGTATAAGCTTGATAGACTCTATACACTTTTCCTACGAGCTGTAGCTATGAGGACTATGCAGTGCATCATAATAATCTTCCAAACAGCCAACTTCAATAAGGTCATTAGTAGAGGAGAAAGAAAGGGGGGGATGGGGGTGGGGGGTGGGCTGAATTCCTTTGTTCACTAAAAATAATTGGAATTAGGTCAAATACCTCTTAATTTCTGCAACTAAAACATGAAACGCAGTAACAGAGATCAGATCATGCAGAAAGAATGCAAAAGTATTAACTGGGTTACAAAATC
Source organism: Lathamus discolor (assembly GCF_037157495.1). Classification (NCBI taxonomy): domain Eukaryota; kingdom Metazoa; phylum Chordata; class Aves; order Psittaciformes; family Psittacidae; genus Lathamus; species Lathamus discolor. The sequence continues at coordinate 102,342,614 of NC_088884.1, read as the reverse complement.
TGAAAAATAATTACCTCATCTTCAGTTATATGACTGTGCATCTTGACCAGCTTGGTTTTTTGTTTGCAATAATAAATCTGGTTTCTAGGTCAGAACTTCTACAAAACATTGTCTGATTTACCATTTGAGATTTGGCATCTGGCAGCCTTTCAACTTATCCTTCAAGTTTATTAATTCAGTAAACACTGAGAGAAAAACTAAATTTTCTGATTTTAAAAACTTGTAAATGTGGAATTTGCCTGCATTGGATAAAGGCAGCTTGTTAACCTATTCAGGAAAACAGAAAAAAGAATGTTGAAACAAAGACCATAATGAGAATAATTTTTCTAGGCCAGCTTCCTAAATAACTATTTAATCAATGGCTGTGTCACATTATTACAGTCATCATTAGAAAATGAACTTCCTTTCGCTGATACCCTGTGATGAGGAACAGCAGAGAGAACGAAGACAAACCCTTTTGTCCCACAGGGATTCTAAAGAGTAAGAAAAAACACCCAGAAATGTTAAATCTTTGCCTGCTGCTTTGTAAATAGAAAACGTCTGGCTGTAAGCCCAGGAAACGCCTAATACAGTATGACAATGCAGAAAGACTGCATAAACAGGCTGGTCAGGTCGCCATAACTCATATAGCCATACAGCTATTGGGAACAGATGACAGAATAGAGTACATACCACATTTTGGTTTTATTTCAATTTTAAACAGATTTTTGCGTAAACTTTATACCGCCTCAAAGTTTAATTCAGAAAATGAACACACATGGAAATGGAAGACTGCATTTGGATGCAATTCAAATAGATCATCCTCACTGCAATTGAAATGACAGTAAGAAAAGTAAGCCCTACAAATATGCACAAGTTAAAGTGAGTTCCTACACATATCTATTTCTTAAAGCCTTCCAGTATTGTAGAACATTCTGTCAAGGTTCCAAAGGGCAAAACTGATCTCTTTCTGCAAAAGCATATTTCCAGTATTGCACTGATTACATGCAGCTATTTAGATATCACAGTTGGAAAAGACTAAAATTCTGGAATTTGTGACTATTTTTTAATCACACTGCACAACTCATCTATTTATCCCTGTAACACAGAACACCCCAGAACATCCCTTGCCACAGTATTATCCATTACTTCAACGACAGTCATCATTTCAGTGTATTAAACAGTGAAATTTAACATCATGCTTCTCAATTTCAAGTTACACAAAGAAAGAGCAGCCTTACTAAACATGGAATAAGTGGAAATTGGAAACAGATAATCAACAAATGCAGCTTATCTGACTATAATCCAGTTTGTCTGAAGAGAAAAGAAAAAAACCCTCAGTATTTTCAGTTACAAGACAAGGATTATATATTTGCTCATAGGTTCATTAATCACAGTAGCTCAAAACTCAGCATAACAGGTTCTTTCCTTAAGTGGCATAACTGGGAAGCCTAACACAGAACCAAAAATAGCACCTGACTTCTCACTGCTAACCTGCCATCTTACCAGAGAGTAGCTAGTCTAAAAATAAAAGCTAAAGGTATTATGAAAGAACATTAAAAGAAAAAGTGTACTTATAAGGACAGACAGCTAGCTCAGCTAATCCAGTGAAATGTTACGGATTTAGTGACACCCTGTTTCACAACACAAATGCAGTTAAAATAAAAATCACATCATTTTTCTACCAGAGAATTACCCCATTTGCACTATTACAGAAACAAGTGCCTTTAACCAATCACCCTACTGGACAAACATGGCATACAAATACTATGGAGAACTGAAAAAAATGAAGTCATATATTTCCCTGATTCTTTAGATGTGGCATTCATAGAGAATCTACTGCAGTCCAAGGTTTCCACTGTTCATGGGCAGACACTATTTCCTGGAGAGGATACAGAAACAGCAGTTTCTTAAATAAGAATTATTTTTTCATAGAAAAAAAGGAAATTCAAACTGTTTGTGGCCAGTGCAGAAAGAATAATAGTAGAAATCTGGAAATGTCTTTTGATGAAGAGTACAAATAATTTTTCATGAATCTTTAAGCATTTTTTAGCTTAAACATTTCTACTGTTTTACTCTGGAACAGGTTGTCCAGAGACATTGTAGGTGCTCCATTCTTGGAAACGATTCAAGATAAGTGTAACGGTTCTCTGAGCAACCTGATCTAGCTGAAGATGTCCCTGCTCATTGCAGTGGAGTTGGAGTAGATGACCTTTAAAGGTCCCTTCCAACCCAAACCATTCAATGATCCCATGGTTTTCCTATGGCTTAAATTGTTCATGTAGTTGCTGCTAATGTCAAGTTTCCGTTTTGCTCAAATTTTATTAAAAAATATCAAAATAAGTAACTCCAAGATTCAAAACATCAGTTGAAATGCATGACTCACTGCAATTTTATGCTTTTACGTTGACAAACTGAAATTCTATTGTTTTCTGAGTTCATATGTTAGCACTTCAATCTTGTATTCATTCAAAGCTATTTCTTACAGCACTGAAATAGAAGGAAAAAAGTTTAGGTAACCTGTAAATTCAGGTGTCTCAGTTCTGTCCTCTTCATATATACCACTTCGCACAAAAGAAGTCTTGCTAAATTCCATTGAGCTCCTTACAGACTAGAAGCATGCTTTTCACATGTATTTTAAGGTTTGGACATTTAACGTTTTTAACTTGTAAGTTACTTCATTTAATCAGCATTCTATCTGCTTCAGTACAATAACTGCGCTTCCAACTAACCTCGCAGTTCTATTTTTATAATATTAGCTCATAGATTTTGCAATGATAATTGCTTGCCATCCAAACAGCATGCACAGCTTTCAAAGACTTTTAATTCCTGAAGCATCCCCCTCACTTAATTGAAAATTGGAAATATAGAAACAAAATTAAGCTTATGGATGTTCTCTATTCACCATTTCAAACAATGACATTTCACATTCAGATGAGATAACAGAAATTCAGTGTAAAAATTCTACCCTCATCAAATTAGCTTCCATGCTTATTCTGCTTTGTCTGTCATGACTACTGAGGTCTGTTGAACTTGCATACAACACCTGGAACAGTTATGCTGAGCTAGGGGCATCAAGTAAAAATAACAAGGATATAACTAATTAATTTAAAGATTAGATGCTTGTAAATCTGAGAAATCGCAGTAATACAGGAAACAAAGCACACTTTGCAACTGGCTTTCAGAGATCCAGATCAATTCCACTAGCTCCCAACTCTGACCGATATTATTTCTGTGTTGCTGCTGCTTCTGAACTGCTTAATTAAGGAGATAAACATGTAAACTGCATTTGAAGATGTATAACATATCTTTGATTTTATTTTCAGATGAATTACAAAGACAGTGGAAAAGTAACATTTCTAGGCACTGACAAAAGAACAGATGTGTCAATGCTGTTACACCAGAAGTCCTGCCAGTAAAAGAGGATGCCTCCATCAATTTCTCTTTAAAAAACAAAACCCAACAAAATCTCACCCATTTATTCCTACATGTCTGAAAAAGACATTTCTTCCTTCAAACAAACATCCACAAGTTTCAGAGAAAAAGCAAAATGGATACACCCTCCTTAGAAGCACAGACCAAAACCATCAGTTGACTTTTGCACTAGGTTCTATGAGGTTTGGATGAAGTGTTTTAAATATCCCATTTTAAAATCCTACTATTAAACAGGGGAAGTTTAGATTGGATATAAGGAAGAAATCCTTTCCTATTAGGGTGGTGAGGCACTGGAATAGGTTGCCCAGGGAGGTTGTGGATGCTCCATCCCTGGCGGTGTTCAAGGCCAGGTTGGACAGAGCCTTGTGTGGGATGGTTTAGTGTGAGGTGTCCCTGCCCATGGCAGGGGGGTTGGAGCTAGATGATCTTGAGGTCCTTTCCAACCCTAACTATTCTATGATTCTATTACACTTTAACTGCTATGCTACTATTAGCAGCTTGGAACTCAACTTTGGTGAGGATTTAGGTGACTCAGTAGCATTCTTGAATTAAAAGCTGACTCAAACTGTTGGGGGAGGGGTTAGGTGAAGTGTAAGTAAATTGGAAGGTGAAAAAGATGCATATAGGGTCATAATTCAGTGACAGACTACTAAATATTAAAAAGCCCTTAAAGCAATCTAGATGTCTGTTTCTGCTCAGCCAGAACGTCAGAGACGCTGTTGAACACTGGAAGCATCTGGTAACATTATATTGTTTTGTGCTCCTCTGTATCAATTTTATGATAGGTGCTTTTGAAATGTGCAAGAAAGATCATCCTATTTTGAATTAATGAGTTCAGAATTCATTACTGGTACCTGGAAATTAATTTTTAGAAAGCAGGACCAATACATCATAGCTTGTTACTGAAGACCCATTTCCAAACCACTGCTTTTTTTTTTTTCCAAAGAAACTTTAAAAATACATTCCAGGCCAGGCTTCCTTCTCTAATACTGAATTATGAAGTATAAAATGGAGCAAACACAATCTTCAAATCATACCGTCAACCGCAGTGAAACTCAACACTGAAGGCCAGTCAGTGCCTCAGGGTCTGCTACTCTCAGAAAATAATGCTGGCACTTAAAGAGGTTTTTCACTGTCTTCCACTTATATTTGGCAAGATTTGAATCAGTACTTTCTTCCAAACTCCTGCCACTCATTGAAGGGCAAATAAAAAACATATCTATTCCTGTAATAGAAACCTCTTCTGACTCTGGAATTGCATAAAGCTAAATTACATAATAGAAGGCCCAATGAAAACTTTAGATATGTATAATCTTTAGATTTTGGCTGACCAAATCTTTTCAGTGGTTTGGCTTAATCTATTTTCCACAATTTCAGTTGAGGTAACTGCTGCTAGACTCTAAGTTTCCCAAGTTTGTGTTTTTCCCATAATAAAGTCAGAGTCCACTAAATACATTATTTTTATCCAAAGGCCATTTTTTTAAACAATCCTCCTTCCTCTATAGAAAACCACCTAGAAGTATGAATATATTACTGAAATCCATTTAAATATAGTGAGAAATGTGAATTGAATACATTAAGTTGGTGTTTTCTGTTTTTTCAAAATCACCAGTTCACCAAGCATTTCATCATACTTCATCTTCATGATGCTTAAGACCTCATTATTTTCACTGCATTGATCACATGTTTTTCACATGCAGAAAACTAGTAAATGCATTAGTAGAATCCCTTCACATTCATAGTCATGATAGAAGCTACAAAGCTAGCCAGTCTGGAAATTACTAATCACCTATTTCTGGTTAAATAAACACAGACAATAAGCAAACCCCATTCTGCTTCAAGCTAAAACTAAGACCAGGCTATGCAACTGGAAGCATATACGGAGCTATATGGAGATATCATCACATATGATTATATGTAACATATTGTATATGGAGATATAATTTTTTTGTCATTAATCTCATTGCAATTACGAGATGGTTTTCTGCCTGCTAGTGCCACTGGGGAGTATAAATAATACTGCTTCACTGTTCTGTGGGTGTTTGTTTTGTTTGTTTAGGTTTTTTTTAATTTATTAATTTTCTTTAGCATTTGTATGTATCTATGGTACCTATTTTCAACTTTGATGAAAGAGAATTTTTTTAAAACCATTACTTAAACTCAAAATACAGCTAAAAATATAAACTATATTGCAGTTTACAGCAAAACTGTGAACGGATGAGGGTTCCCAGTTGTAATAAGTACACAGCTAGTGACATGGAAATCACCTCCAACATTAAGGAGGATGCTCTCTGTGTTCCTGATCCTAAACTAGTCTGAGGCAGCTAAGAATAGCAAATACAGCATGTTATTCTGCACAGAACTGGAAGCTACTGTAGCTGCAACACCCCTCTGGCATCTTCATGAAGTTCCCATCACAGCTCCCAACAAGTGGAAGTAATCAAGGTCCAGCTCAGTCTGGCTGAATCTAAGCTGCAGTGCTGATGCCTTTGCTTTATCCTCCGGATTCCAGTTTAAAGAGAATGGTATCAAGATGTTCAGTCTGGCTCAAAATGTACCTATTGTTGCAGCTGATGTAAATACCTAGGCAAATAGTTTGGGTATCCTTGGATTACAGGGTTTTTTCATTACCATTATCAGGATTAATTAGCAAAACAGAATAAAACTTCCCAATTCCACCCTCCTCTTCCTTTTCCTAAAAAAAAAAAAAAAATAAAAGCAATATCCTAACCAAGACTAAGCAGACATAAAGGGCTGAATAGTGTATTTACAATACATTTTTATTTTTTTCTTTAATAAGATAAAAATATTATTTGCATTTGCTGTAAGTTTTGAACTTGACTCTGCTAATGTGAACTCCACCCTGTGCAGAAAAAGCCAGGGTAGCTTTAACCTAGCCATATTCAGTACTAACTGTAGCAATGCTCCAGCATAAAACATTGCAGAAGGCAATCTGGCCTTCTGGGTACCAATACCAGCAGCTGGGGCCTGGGCTACTGAGAGCACTGCTATTTGTGTCAAAGCCAACTTAAGGCCATGTTGCAGTTGCACCTATTTACTGTCAAGTGATCCTTCTGGAACGGAAACATATTATAAACTCACTCCTGGTTCACGCAGAAGGGAGTTCTGTCCACTCCATAGCCTGCATTTGGGTACACAACTGCACAGGAATGCACATTGTGAATAGAATCTGCTTACAATGCAACAGAATAAAAGGAGCATGGGCAGTCTCTTAATATCACAAACATACCTTGCAACTAGCTGCAGCACCGGGAAGCACATCGGGACAGACACTGCTCAAAATTACTTAGGCTTTGAAGCACTTTGAAGCATTGTCATTGTCAAACCCTTCTGATTGCACATACAATGAAACAGCATCAACCCTGTTCCTCCAGTTTTCTGCAGCCAGGTCAGGAGTTTATTTGTTCCATCTCCAAAAAGTATACATCTGGAGAATCCTAACTCTAAGAAGCACGCAGTGTCTTCTTTTCTTTCTGCTAAGGTCCATTATATGTATGGCTTAATATACACTTAGTTGTCTGACACTGAACAAGCAGATTAAAAAAAAAAAAACAAAACCAAAACATTTCCCATTTGACCAACATATTGCAGGTACCTTGTGTCAGAAACACCTGAATTTTTGTCATTCTCTTCCTCCTTAGATCATAAGAACCTTATATGCTCCAAGAGGAGACAATGCTTTCTCAGGCATGATTTCTGACATTCAAATATTAAAATACCACCACAGCTTTGAGATAATATAGACTAAAATGGTAAAGCAGGCACTTAAACAAAAATGTGTCAGGATACCACTGAATCTCACATATTGGTTATACTAACAGATTCACTTTACACCTTCTGCTCTTGCAGTTCCTCCCATTGAGAGAATTTCTGCTTGTAATGGAGTCCTGGTTAGAATTTCAACCACTCCTACACTTGTTTACAGCAGTATTAGCCTTAATCCTTTTAGCAGAAGCATAGTTCTGGCGACTACTCTATTATGAGGTTATTGGTGTCCTTATTTCTGCTCTCAAGGTCTAAGGCTTTTGCAGATATTCCTCAGCACTTAAAGAGCTTCCTAAGCAGCTTCTGGGAACACATGTTGTTTTTACTAGCTCTGGGTAGAGTTTCACTATATGTGCCAAGCAGACCTCTGTGAGGCCCTGTCAGTGATCAACTGATTTAGTGTTCAAAATTAGAACTCAAGCCCAGCTACTTCTGGCAGATTCACTGAGAGAGTCTTAATTCTTATCTGCATTCAGCATATCCAGTCATAGTTAGTTATTTTACTTTCCCTAGCATTTTCTCTACTGGTACATTAAAAAATGGACTGGCAGTACAGTGAATTCTGTAACTTTTGTTAAAATGGACTAGCAGATACCCAACTGATTTGCAAAGCCTTCCCCAAACTAGAAGCTGCCTTAGAAAATGCCTAGAGATGCAATTTGTATTGATACAAACAATCAATTTGATATTAGCAATAGTCTTTTTTAATTCAGTTGCAAGTGGAAAGTCTAAGGAATAATAGGCAACATGGCTCATTTATTCCCAAAATAAGGGCATAATGCTAAAAAATTTTCTAGAAAGCATGCACTGGATCAGTGGGATTTTTTTTTTTTTCTTTTTCTGGGCCTCCTCAGAAATATTTCCAATGGAGATGAAGATCCATGAGAAAGGAATTTAAAGTTATCAACTATTACTGTGCTATTCTTAACCAGCTTTGAGAAACTGTCTGTTTTCTATGAACACCATCTTGAAACTGTTGCTTAGAATACACTATGGAAAAGTTAACTACGACTGCAGGAATCCATGGTTCATACTGCATCTGCTAAGTATTCCATAGATGTTTCCCTGACAGGCTTTCTTTTTGTGGAAAGGGGACTGTAACAATTGTGTATATATATATATATATATATATAAAATCAATCTTACTAGTATGAAAAAAAATAATTCTTGAAGATTGTTAAACAAATATTTCATTCAATACATGGCAGTTACATAGTGGCGCCTTTAAAGGAGTGAGAACTACTAATGAATACAGGAACTCAGTCATCCTGGAATCTGTTTACTTGCAAGTATTGAATGCAGCATTCTGCAGAACTGTATCAAAGTCTAAAACTGATTTTTACGATTCCTTTGTTAGATTTAAGACCCAGATTAAACAAAACATGACAGCTCAGAGCCTGCAAGTCATCAACAGCCAAACTGTCTGGAGTTGTGTTAATTTTTCTCAACTCAGTATCTATCAGTACAGATATTCCTGAAAGTCTATCTGAAGAATGCTCTGAAAGATGCAGTACGAAGTGCCTGGAGTACAAAAAACAAGTTCAGTGAAAGTTCTTAGTCCTCCTGGGAAGGCTGGTTTTTTTTTGTTTCCGATTTGGTTGACTTATTTTGTAATACTTAGAATAACTGTAAAAACAGTAGGCTTATAAAAACCCACACTTAAAAAATTTATAGCAGAAACATAACCTCCCCTACACAGTTTCTCTTAACATGCTTCATATTTAACCAAGTACTGCTAACCCAAATCTAAATTTACGCACAGACCCCAGAAATGTATTGCCCTGTGCATCAGCAAGTTACTACTGTGAGCAGTATATGAAGGGAACTAAAAAACAGCGAGACTCAACAAGAATAGAAATGCAGATAAATTTAAGAATAACAGTTATAAAAATAGCACTATTTAAAACATGAACATGTTTCATCTCCCTTCAAGCTTAGAGATGGGAAGAGTAAAACTTTAGAACATTTTTATAAAGAGATGAAGTATTTTATGGCTTGGTAGCAAGTATAAAAAGTAGACAAGTAAATCATATTAATTTCATTGCCTCATAGGCTATATGCAAATGTATTTACCCTCAGTCTTGAACTGTGCCACACTCTTGGCAATGTACTTTAGAAGTTATTCCAGCCATTTGCCAACTCAGAGATTTCACCAGAAATCTTGACTTTTTCTGTCAAAATCTGCAAATTTCACAGACACTTTTGCTTTTAAAATAAAAGCTTTTAAATTAAAGGCTTTTACTTAAGACTAGTTCAGTCAAGTAGACTGAAGTAAAATCCACTCTTATTGTAAACTCCTTATATCCAAGGCAAATGAATGCAGAAATCCTCTATGTGGATTTATTGTCTGCTAGTATTAAGTGGCAGATGCTACATCAGCTTTTTCTAAAAATGTCAGACGACATTCTTTTAAATAAACGCTGTAAAAATGCATTTCATTTGCTGCATGATGGACTCTCCAGTCTATGCTTCACAATTCCTGAAAAACACAATTACTTGCTCTTTGTTAACATTAAGCTTGTAACAAATTCAGCCAAAGGAAAGTAAAACTTCAGCTTCCTGAATTGAGTCCAATTAAAAAAAATAGCCTTCATTTGACAGAATTCCCTTCCTGTGTAGTACGATCACATTTACCCAATTTGAGAGCTTTGAAGTTTCAGTATTTCAGCAATTAAAAATTAAGAAAAAAATGCAAGATCACTTCTTCTTCTATACAGTGGTTTAACTAACTTTTATTACATCCACAGCCAAAAATTCCTAGTGGTTTTCTGAAAGATTTGCCATTAAAAGATTTTATAATTACTCGATACCTTATTAGAACAACAACAAAAACAACCTAAACCAGCTGAACAAAAAACACCCAAACCCTATTAATATCACTAGGCTACAATGTCCATTTTATTCCTGCACATTGGAGGAATGATTGCAAGAGAGGGAGGTGAAAAAGCAAACTGAAAATTGACAGACCCATACTATCACTCTGAATAAGGTCACAACATTCCATTGTAACATATAGTCAGCTTTTATGGTTACACTGATGCAATTTTAGAATTAATGAAATGTTACACCTGCCATTTAGGAAAAACTGTATATTGTCACCCGGAAACAAAGGAAGACTATTCCTCAAGTAAAGCATTTACTCCAAATATACAAAAAAAACCCCAACCAAGCAAACAAAAAACAACCAAAAGTTGTGGATACTCTCAGTCCTTTTAAGTTGCAAAGGTGGTAAAAAGAGAGCCTGTAAGCAGGTAAGTTTATCCATCAACTTGTATGTACAACTTTGTACAATTAACACCTTGCCCAAAGATGCATTCACTTACATACCTTCCCTAGCACTCGCTAACATTACTGATGGTATGGACATAAAAAAAAAAAAAAAAAAGCAAAGCATGCCATATATTTAGACTGAAATCACTTGAGGGATTTCCAAGCCTATTAATACAACACAATATAGAAGCAAATAAGCAAAACAAACATAAATCGAATCCCATCAGAGAGGTGATGAAGAAGGGTCACAGTGAATTAAAGAAAGCAGACTTGAAGTTTCTGTTAGTGCTGCAGAACAAGTAATTTGCAACCAGCAATTTTATAACCACAGTCTTACAAGTGAGTAGCTTGTCAAGTGATACATACTTCAAGCATATCTATGCACTAATGAAAACATGCAGGTATTTTGGAAAATTAATTCCTCAGAACTCAGATTTTGACCTGAGAATTTTATTTTTAGAATAATTGAAATGTGTTCATCAGTTTGGAGATTTGAAATGTAACCTAATACATCAAATTCAAAGAACTGTCAGCTAGACTTAACCATTAAAGAATCTAGTCTAGCAGAATATTAAAAGTGAACAATCTGTTTAAACTATAACTTCTATAAAAAATTCAAAATAAAAGATCTGTTATTGTTTTGAGCATACAAATTCTGAAAACAATTTTATGTATTTTAGAAACTACACAAACTCAAGAGTATATACAGAATACTGTTAATAAAAGTGACATACTTTTTTTACATTATCAGAATAAGAGTTTCCTTGTTAGCATTCCAGTTTGGAGAAAACCTGTACTTTCTGTTGCAGCAAATGACAATTAAAAGAGAACTTTTATAGAACAAGACAAAGTTATAACTTGTTCCTGCCAGATGAGGACAGTTCACAGATAAGGTATTCTCATAAACATCCAGGTGTCAAACACAAACATCTAGCTCTTCACTAAAAATAAAATTTTTTGGGTATGTTAGCCTTGACTCACATTAAGAGTGAAGATGAATTAGCTAAAACATTTTCAGACTAATTATATGTGGATATAGAATCATAGAATAGTTAGGGTTGGAAAGGACCTCAAGATCATCTAGTTCCAACCCCCCTGCCTTCTCCCAGCTTTATGTGCTGAACATGACATCATATAGTTTGGAATATCCCTTGAGTCAGTTGGGGTCAGCTGTCCTGGCTGTGTACCCTCCCAACTCCTTGTGCACCCTCAGCCTACTCTCTGGCAGGGCAATATGAGAAGCAGAAAAGGCCCTGACACTGTGTAAACACTGCTCAGCAGTAACTAAAACATTTCTGTGTTATCAACTTTGTTTTCCAGCAGAACTCTAAAACATAGCCCATATTAGCTACTATAGAATCATAGAATAGTTAGGGTTGGAAAGGACCTCAAGATCATCTAGCTCCAGCCCCCCTCCCATGGGCAGGGACACCTCACACTAAACCATCCCACACAAGGTTTCATCCAACCTGGCCTTGAACACTGCCAAGGACGGAGCACTCACAACCCCCCTGGGCAACCCATTCCAGTCCCTCACCACCCTAACAGGAAAGAATTTCTTCCTTATATCCAATCTAAACTTCCCCTGTTTAAGTTTTAACCTGTTACCCCTTGTCCTGTCACTACAGTCCCTAATGAAGAGTCCCTCCCCAGCATCCCTATAGGCCCCCTTCAGGTACTGGAAGGATGCTATGAGGTCTCCACGCAGCCTTCTCTTCTCCAGACTGAACAGCCCCAACTTCCTCAGCCTATCTTCATACGGGAGGTGCTCCAGTCCCCTGATCATCCTCATGGCCCTCCTCTGGACTTGTTCCAGCAGTTCCATGTCCTTTTTATGTTGAGGACACCAGAACTGCACACAATACTCCAGGTGAGGTTTCACAAGAGCAGAGTAGAGGCGCAGGATCACCTCCTTCGACCTGCTGGTCACGCTCCTTTTGATGCAGCCCAGGATACGGTTGGCTTTCTGGGCTGCGAGCGCACACTGAAGCCGGCTCATGTTCATTTTCTCATCGATCAGCACCCCCAAGTCCTTCTCTGCAGGGCCGCTTTGAATCTCTTCTTTGCCCAGTCTTTAGCTGTGCCTGGGATTGCCCCGACCCAGGTGCAGGACCTTGCACTTGTCGTGGTTGAACTTCATAAAACCAAGGACACAAAGAGCCCCTAACTTCAGTCTCATTACAACACAGTCAGTTTACACAAAAGGTAATGAGACTGAAAGAAATATGAAATATTTCTTTCTTTACATATACTTACGTCTTTGTACCTTACAAGTCTTTTCTAGTTCAGTCACATGTCAATTTTGAACTTCACATAATCCTTTTTTTCAGTCATACAAAAGAAGCAGTACAATTCTTATCAGTGTACTAACAAAGATTAATAGTTGGGTCTGCATGTGAAAATACTGGACCCTCTCTTCTCCCTCCATCCTTCCCCAATGCTTACAGCAACAAATAATTTTTGTTCAGAGCAATGAGAATTTCAGCAATATGTTCTGTTACCAAGATGTGTAACAATCCCCGCTGGCTTCGAGGAGAAGAAGGAAACACAGAGATTACAATTCTGGAAAAATTTGGGGAAAAGGAAAAGATTCCATTTAAAAGACAGATCCACTTCTAACTATCAGGCAAACAAGCCAGGAGACAGGCATATTCTACCTCTAATGCATGAGTGATTTCAAGGGAATTTCACCAATAAACTTGGCTACAGATGAAGGGCTTAAAAAAATGAAACATAAATCATATGGAAAGAATTGGAAGTCATCTCAGACATACACTACAAACTTGAGAGCAGTGAAACAGTGGGGAGTCATATTTAGCAGAAATGTCCAAAGCCTTAATCTCACAGTTTTTCCATTATCCAGAAAATATAACTTACTGTGTATTGATAATTTATGTCTGAACTGGTATGCAATCATTTTGCTTAGCTTATCAGTTAACATATTTTTTTTATTATAATTTATCTTTCACAACTGGAAGAGTAAGTACAAAATGGTTTTACATGACAGCAACATTCTCCATAGGACAGTATCATGGACTATCCTGTTTCCTCTCTTCAGGAGGCTTTTGATAAACAAATGATGCCCTTCACCTCCAGCCATCAGGTCAAGACCCTGGTGACAAGGCTAATACAATGAAAGCTGCCGTTATTACTTAGTTAATAATTGTTATTCAAGCAAGATGGATAAAGTGAAGGTTTCAATTTCAGATAAGCATTTTAGGCACTACCAGGCTTGCATCTGATGAAGATGAAGGTCTAGGATGTGACATAAGGATCTTTCCCACAGGGTGAGCATTTAGTAGAAATCTTGGAAGTCTAGCTATTAATAGATTTGAAGTCCCCCTTTACTCTGGATGCCTGCTGGGTTCCGAGTTGATAAAAATCCCTGCAGAGTTTTTTGACACTAATATGCAAGCAGTGGAGTAGCTCTGCATATCTTGACTTAGCAATGCTTACCCAAGGAATGCATTAGCTTAAGGAGGATTAAGAAGAACTAGAGCAAACAAAGAAATGTAGCTGGATGGCCATGTGCTCTGGCTGTTTTCTCTCTACAACCAGAGGTAGCTCAATAAAAGTCCAAATAGCTGTGCATCCATCCTTTATTTCTGCAATGAGTATGGGAGTAAAGGATGAATCCATCTCCCCATCCCTAACAGTTCAGATGTCCAACACAATTAAAAAATATTTTTCCCTGACCTCGTGTGGAGATACAACTGAACATTGAGTTTACAAAGGACATTGCTGTCTACTTGCTCTCACTAGAAAACTACATTCATTAAATTAGGTCATCAGCGATCGAAGGGTTTAAGTGTTGTGACCTGGTTTTATAGACTTTATTTGGCTAATCATATTGAAATAGCTTTAAAACTAGAGGTCCTTTTTTTCTTAAACAGCAATCAGAGTGAATTTTCAGACAGACCCTCCCCCCATATGTGATAACTTATACTAGTATTTACCTGTATAAATTCCAAATAAATCTTTATTCTTACTAAGTATTGGGAAAGAGACTTCTTGAAAGACTGATAAGACTCAGAAAGGTGCTAAACTCCTAATCATTTTTGGAGGTACCTAATGTCTCAGTGCTTCCAATAATTTTCTATTCATATCTTTTCATTTGTATTGGAACAAAGTTTTGGGCAAGTCTTTTATTTTCATTAATATATGTGTGGTGTCAATCATACTTTGTTAAATAGGTATTAAATGAAGATGAAAAACTTCCAAATTAAAAAAAAAAAAAAAAAAAATGTTCATCCATCTAATCTGCACTTCATGCCGATTTTGGCAAAAAACCTAAAAAGTTACACAATATTATGACCAATGAACACTCCTAGTATTAGCATTCATGTTATATCTCCTATATACATTATACATAAGAATAACTTATAACATAACTTATAACATAAAATATAACTCCTGTTATATCTTAATAAAGATATATATATATGCAAGATAGAGTTACTGTGACAGTAGATAACATTGAAAAAAAAGAAGTTCAGGGAATAGAAGCTTTCACCTCTCACTGACTATTGCCAAAATATGAGAGCAAGCCATTATAGTTACTTTGGAAATACCAGCCAAGTGTCTGCAATTTGCAAGAAGTACTGTGAAACACTTAACTCCCTCACTTGCTGTAATACTGTTCTTAATTTTGTATATTTAGTGACTTATAAATGGAACAAAAAAGAAGTTATTTAGATATAAGTATCATAATTACATATTCCTAAAATCAACTAATTGAGAAGATAGGAAAAAATAACAAGCCTGTACAACTCTATAGGTCTATTCTAAGTGTCTTTATTATTGGATTCCTTTCAAAATAAAGGGAGATTAAGGCAAATAACTCTTTAGCTAGGATCCAATTCCACATTTCTCTATGCTTGAATCTCCCTTGTTCAATTTTATGCACATTCAAATCAACCAGATCCTTGATTTCTTTAAAAGAGAAACTGCAAGTTTTCCACATGCAAGAAAATGGCACCTTCAGAAAGCAACTAGAAAGAGGATTCCAGCTGTCTGTTACTCAGCCATATTTATTTTTCTTAACCAGCCAGGCTATTTTCCAAAAAATTTTTCAGACTATCATTCCTTAGCTAAATACTAGTTGACTTGAAGGTTAGAGATAAGAAGGTCAAAGCCAAGAAGCACCAAATCTACTAGCCCAAAAATCTAACCTGACATTTACTTTACAAGTTATGTTTTATTCTCTCTGCTTTCTTATAAAATATTTTATTTTCTTCAAAAAGCCTACCATGATTGCAGAAATACGCTGTGCCATGTATCAACAAATGAAATATCAAATAAATATGAACAAAATAAATATTTAAGAACACGGCATAGATTATGTATTTGCACAACATAAGAAAATGATTATTGACTTTGTAAACAAGAGGAGTGCTACAAAACCACTGACTTTCACTACCTACAGAGAAAACACTGAGTATCACCCCTTCCTTTCCAAAGCTTATAAACTTCAAGCCACAAACATGGTCATTGTCCCATTTAAGTATTTGCAAGCCCTCTGCTTTTAAAAGTTGGTTTGTGTTGCTACTTTCCCTTCAGAGTCTTCAGACTACTATGTTTAAAGGTTCATTGCAAATTAATCAGCTAGCAATATTTTAAACATTAAAGCTGAATATTTCCTTTCCTCTCTCTGCCAAACTGTTTCATGTTTCCTGCCATTAATTTATTACGGAAGAGAATGCCATTTTTCTTAATAACTGGTACAAACCTAGACAAAATGTTAATATTTTAAGATTTCAGTATTTTTGCTTCAGTAGACTTAATAGACACTGACAATCTGATTACAGCCAACTAAGCAGCAGCTACTATAACTGATCCATCAACCTGACAACCTGAAAGACAAATCTGAAAACTAAAAAATCTGCTGATAGACTGTGTTGTGAACAGGAATGGAGAAAATTCAACCTTGAAACCCCTTCATATACGGTTGGTAAACAGCTTTACACTGTAAGGTGTAGCAGGCTTCTTAAGGAAAAGTTTGCATGTTTAAATGTGATAATGCAAGAACTGTTTACTGAAGTAACACAGGGTAATTTAATTATGGTGAAAAAAATTTGCAAGATCTCAAAGTAATGAGAAGCCTGTGACACAAATCCTAATCTGGCATATGACAGCTGCAGAATGAATTCAAAAGATTTTTACCAGACTAATTATCTGTTAATGGCAAGGCTCTGCGGGACACAACAAATTCCCAAGGTTTAGTTTCCAAGTCATGTGATTCAATCTTTAGCATGGCAGATGGCAGACAATGACAGCATACCGCTTTTATTCCAAGAGCTACACACACCATTTTTGTAACCCAGCACTAAAATTACTGTAATCATACATCAAC
The DNA here is from genome assembly GCF_037157495.1 of Lathamus discolor. NCBI lineage: Eukaryota > Metazoa > Chordata > Aves > Psittaciformes > Psittacidae > Lathamus > Lathamus discolor. Next base: position 102,325,792 of record NC_088884.1, on the reverse strand, counting down.
AAAGATACAATGTTACCACTGGTGACACCTATTTTTGCAGTGATTGTTTCCCACACTGTGCAGCATGTAATTTTTATTAAGTGCTGTCAGCTCTTGGTGTGTACAGACTAAAACTGAAAACGCAGTAGGATTTATCCTTTCTACAGATCTGCAAAGACTCCAGCAAGTTGGATGTCGCTTTTAACAGAACACACATGTTCACTTTTAGCTAAAATATCAGCACTTTTGTTTTCAGTTACCATGCTCTGATTTAAAAGTGCTGACTTCACACCAGGGTCTGATTTTATGTTCACTTACAGAAGTAGTCTGTTCTTTTAACATCCTTATTCACCAACCTGCTAGTGTGATGGCAGTGAGTATTACTAAGTACATTCTAAACCTGCCTCACTGAAAAAGGTTAAATTCACATTCACTGGACCCCAGTAATTACATTCTCAGTAACGTTACACCACTTCGCTAAAGCTAGAATTATGTATCCCTGTGGGGAGGAAAGAAATAAACGTTCTCTATTTTATTCTTATTCTATTTTGGACTATTGATCTCCAGAAAGTAAGGATAAGACACAAGGCTTGCTCTCCTCCCCCAAATTCTGAATACCTTTGTTCCAGAAACCCAAGTTTTCCACTACTATTTCACATGGCATGACCTTTATTTTTGCGTATGCAACAAAGTTGAACAGCTTCTTTGACATTATTATTCACTTCCAATTTAAGACACTCTTTTGAAATGACTCACTAGATGTTCAAGATTCTATTTCTTTTTTAATACTTTTTTTGAGGCAACTTAATCATCACAATTTTGTTACCTTTTCTTTTTTCCTCAAAACTGTAATTGGACTGGTAATATGATCCTCTGAAAATCACGATAAAGTTGTAAATACTTTCTAGGGTAAATCCTAAACCACACATTAGCTGCCTGCAGCCTTTGCACCACCACATGTAATGAAAATCCTTTAGAAAATGCTCCATTAAAAGATTTGTAGCTGCAAAAAGATACCTGTATTTTCATACTTAGGGTATTTTTCAGATCTCTGCATCTATGACAGGGCACAGTTAATTGCAGTTTAGCTCCAGATAACACTTCCTTCCATAAATAACTACAGATGGGAATATTTTTATGTCCATGAATGGAGGCCAAAATTATCTCTTCTACTTGAGTACACTATTTTCCCCTTCTAACAATAATCACAGCTTCCAGTTCTGAGCATACCAATTGAAAGTCTGAATAAAAATATCACATAGTGGTATCCCTGGATGAATTAATTTCCTGCCATGCAGACTTCCTCAAGATTAGGGCCACTTTAATTCTTTTGTTTTCCTTAGGCTTGCAAGATTTGTGTCCCACATGGATAACTCTCCATGGTTGTTCTCTAAAACAATTTTAGCCTCTAGTACAAGCCCAACTTGCCCTAAATCACATTTCATATCAAAATTAGAAGGTTTGCTAGCATTGGATGAAACTTACTCTAACTGTAAACCCTGCTGTATGAATTCTCTGTGGGACGCAGGTGTGTAAACATTCACATTTTAATATAACTGGTATCCAGATTTGTTATTTTATCTCTAGCTCAACAGCATTTCCACAGCTGTAGATAGCCTTTACATACCAAAACCACTCACAACCAAAAGGATTTTCAGAAACCTCAGAGACTGTTAGACTCCATTTATCTGCTCCAGCAAAAATCAACTCTTCATTAATCTTAATTTTACAGTGACTATTTACCACTGAGTTCCACTGGATCTGATTAACTTTAAGCCTATTATTTCTTTTCCTCTACACAGGGAGGACATAGAATTAATTTTCTTTTTCTTTGTTGCTAGGTTTTTGTTTCGGTTTTATTCATCCCCCTGGGATGATGATCTTTCTCTAGTCTAAGCAATCCCATTTCCTTCAGTATTTCTTCATAAAACACGTTTTCTTAGTCATTTTTACTCTTCTATGGGTTTTCTGTAATAAAGCTGTCTCTTTCTGCTGTCATTGCACTGAGTGAGACAGAGCAGAATGGTCATCTGACATGTACATCAGAAACGAGATTACTGACCATAACTTTTGTATGTATGTTGTTTTTCCTCTCCTATGCACAACCATTCACACCATTAATTCATCTTCAGCTGTGATCCTTTGCCACTTCAACCAGAACTACTTGTTGTTTTCTATCTGTGTTCTTAAAAACTAGTGAGTTTAAGGTTACTCACCCTGCTCTACCCTAAGCTATTTTTGCAGTTTTTCAAGATTATTCTGTCTTTTTGGTGTCAAGGATTCCTGCAGTTCATCCTTTTGGTGTGTTTGTTGTGTTTATTTAACTTATCCTCCATTCTGTCTCCCAGGTCATTTATAGTGACTAGTATGGACACACAATCATTAACCCCAACTCAATATGAAATGCCAGTTTGGCAGCAAATCACCAATAATTATTCTGAATAACAGTATTCCAAACATGCATCCAGAAACTAGTGCATTTTTTAGTAGATCATGCTTCTGTTGCCGACTAATGTGAAAAGACAGTCAAAAAGCTTACATTAGACACAAGGAAATAGCCACTGTTGTTTTATTGTTTTCTTCCCCTTGTCAAGTCATTGTTTCATAACTTTTTATTGTTAAAAAAAAAAAAAAGACCCAACCAAACAAGCAACAACCGTTCTAAAATCCCACATGTTGTAACATTTTGTGCTCTGAGCTCAGCCTAAGCCAGCAGACTCCCTGAACAGACATGTGCTATGTTAAAGCCCTTCCAGCCAGTACACATAAATATGGCTATACCAAATAATGTGGAATTTTTTGACTTTTACATAATAGAGGTGTTCCATTGGTGCATATTTACATATAAAAGGGGAAAAAGGATCCAGCCAAACATAAGCAAGTGATTCACTTCCTCAATTTTTCCCCCATCAGTCTCAGAGTAAAGTTTATTTAGCTCAACCTTAGGGACACTCATATCACCCAATGAAAATCAACTATAGGACAATTAGACTGTTCAGAACTCCTCTATACAATTTTTATGTGTTTTCCTATGCTTTGGAGAATAATCTTTATCTCTTCCACACTGGTTTTGTCTGATGTCCATCCAGCAAATAAGAAACATGAGCTTTTATTTTCCTCCTCTGTACTGTGTGTATCTTTTCTGATTTACTTTCCCAGGCTGCTTAGTTCCTACTGTCTTGGAAGGTGCCTCTCTCAGAAGTTCTATGTTCTCTCTTTTAAAGATTATCTAAATAATACTGCTGGTTGCATCTCCATCAATATATTTTACTCGTACATTGCAGCAGTATCAGTGCTATCCACTGCTACATCAAGAAGTCTCAGAAGTAACGCTCCCATTCCCATTCTCTCATACAACATTGCACACACTCTGCTGATGCTTAAGTCAATGATACAACAATATGAAGACCACAGCAATTCCCCTCCCCCAGCAGACAAAGTTACATGTAATTATAAGATAAGCAGTTTAAGGTGCTTTTTCTTGCAGACATCAACCGCAACTTATGAAAAACCATTCTATCCAACACACCTACTCTTCCAGTAGCTAACATTGTCAATAATATCCATAGTGTTAAATTACCAAGTAGTCTGTTGCAGTTTGCATGACAATTTTTAAATTGCTTTCCAAAAGTTTACCCTACCTTTTCTGATCCTTAAGCCTTCAAGGTGAATGCAGGGACTATCATTAGCGTTCTAAGTCTTGAAGCTGGGTGAGGAAAGATTCCTTGCCCACAAATGCCAGACTTCAGTGGGATCAGCAATGCAGAGAATCACTCTCTTTGCAGCTGTCACTGACATTCCTCTATAACAATATATGTCTTTTTAGGTTCTGTGGAATTTATAGGCTTAAGAATATTTTCCCTTCTAATACTTGCAGGTTAACACAGTACTTCAGCTTAAAGTGCTGTTCTAAATTCCAGTAGAACTAGAATTGCAAAAAAATTGGAGCTTTCTATGTTCTCACAATTGCCTGCAGCCACAGGTCAAATCTGTGCTATTTCCAATATATTTGTGAAAACACCTGTATTACATTAGAGCCTGACACATAAGATAAAGGCTTCTTTTGATTTCAATAGCTTTCAACTACACATAATGCCTGATAACATGGAAGCAAGTTTCTATTACAAGTGTTTCTCAGCCTGCAGTGAGATATCAGACAGTGTTGTAGCAGTACAATTAAATGACACACACACACAAAGATATACCTAACTCCTAGTGCCTAGTTTCTTAATTAAAAAAGTGTACTGCCAACAAATAAAATACAGCTGAAAATCAAGTAGTCTTTCCATTAGGCATTAGGTAGGAGATAATTGAACTAGAGTTAAATAGCTATTAAAATTACTCAGTTCATTACAGTAAAATTATTTGAGAAAACCCCACCCCATCCAATTATGTCTTTGCATAAAAAACTGCAAAACTGAGAAAACCAAAATTACTATTTTCCAAAACCTGCCTCAGTAATAAATAGTCAGCTCTCACTGAGATTAAGATTCTAGTAAAAATACTGTATTAATGAAGATACTCAGATCTGAATGACAGAAGCCTATGTGCCAAAAGAATTGAAACAATAATACGGGGAGTATCTGTTCTACTAGTAAATGAGATCTCTCCTCCTCAGCCCTTGTTTTGGTTTCTGCCCTCTACGATGGGTGCGTTAACAGCTCCGGTTGGTCTGCTTAGTATTTCCATTACAAAACAATTACAAAATTCATCAGAGAGCATAAATCTGATGAATACTTCCAAATGTAGTATCTGTTTTCTTCAGTTACCCATCTACTTTTAATGAACACCTTATGCAAAACTTCATTAATAGAAAACTAGGGAGCTTTTGGTTTCAGAGATAGTCACCAACATACCCATGGCCCATCAAAAGATACCTTTAAAATAAGGCTTATCTGTGGTATGTTCTCACTATTTGGGGAATGGAGTATAGAAAAGAAAGGTGGCTCATCCACTTTTTCAATCCTGCTATGGGTATTAATCCATGAAACTGCAACAGAATGCAAGCTTTAAAAGTTACTCTCTTCCTGGGGTGAAGATTTCTTTTTCTTTTGTGTGTCAAATAATATTTCAGAGTTCTGAATGTCTTTTTGTGAGTTTCTCATAGGAAATCCCCCCCAACACATACCCATGTATTATATTCTTTTAAATAATTAGTGCAGGTAATTTGCCATTAAATTGCTGCCCTACACTTCACAATGACTGAAGCTTGAACTTTGTTTAGCAAGACAGAAACTCTCTATTCTCTTCAGAGATAACAAAGGGTTAACTTCCCAACTGGAGAAGTTTCAGTCTGACTGTCCTTGCTTCACAGTAGGACAGTGACAGATTCCAGGAAAACTGCAGCCAAGGAAGAAAAGTACTTTGGTCAAACAAATCTATTAGGCAAACCTCAATGTCAGAGAGACAAAGACCGGAATAGCAGAAGCCTGCACTGCAAAGTTAAAGCCTAGTTACTTTTACAGGAATACTTTTCTTCACATTGAAACCACCACAAAAGTCTTGGGAGGTAAAAAAAAAAATTGGTTGTTCAACAGTTTAAAATTGAAAAGTCAGCCTTGCATCAATGTAGTTAAGTAAACTGTACTAGATAGAGGCTACAGAGTACTAATATGCTAAGTTACAGCATCCTATATTGAAACGGAAGACAAACCAGAAACTTGTAAATGTTACAAAAGATACAGTGTTGCAATTACATGGTTAAAATGATACCATTTAAATGCTACAATGCTACAATTAAAATGTAACAATGTTAAATTAAACCCACATAATTGTCTGTTTTCATACACAATAATCAAGGAAAATAACCAACATGGATGTTATTCTCTGTGTTACTATAATCAAGATTTGCTACAGTCGGGACTAATGATGTAAATAAAAACTATTCTGAAGACATCCTTTCCCTTACACTGCTCTTTCATGATCGTTTCTCTGCTATGTGTTAAAAAATTCTACTGGAAAACAAAGTCACCCTATGTAAACAAACCAACACATTCCCTAACAAAAGGAAAAAATACCTATTTCCTCAGGGATAAAAATATGAAGGAGCAGGAAAAAGAAAACAAACAAACAAACAAAAAAAAAACCCAAAAAAAAACCAAAACCACGAACCCAAACCAAAAAACACAAAAGCCGGAGAAACACAAGAGCTGCATTTATAGGAATGTAGCCATCTACAAAATGCCTTTTTTTTTTAATGGTTGCCTTTCAAGCTGTGCCAACAGTACAATGAGCATAAAAGATCTGCCTTCCTAGCAGATTTAGAAGAATAAGCAATTACTACATTAGAGAAAATAGGCTTAGAAATTTCCACCAACTGGTAATTGGCAGCAAAGCAACTCTATTTGCCAAACCCCAAAAGGCCTTTGGGCACCAACCTCTACGTGTACCAGGAATGAACAAGTTAAAAAAAATAAATCCCTATTGCCTCACACTGGGGTCAGCCCTTTACTTTGTGAAAAATAACAAACAAACAAACATACAAACAAACAAACATCTCTTTGGAAAGAGACTTTCCCCAGAAGTCTCTATCTTCATAGATAAGCAGAAGGAGGCTTTTATTATCAGGGTGTTTAAAGCCATAGGTCTTCCGTCTGGGACACTATATCCCATGGTCGCGTGAATCACAATTCCACTATGGTTGTGCAAGCAAAGGCTCCTTCCCAAAGTATATAGAAAAGCCAAAAGGCCCTTCTTCCAAATGGAAGGGAAGTCCCCATATTTATGCATTACTAATGCTGAAACATGTACGTCTGTAGTCCAAATTTCATTATTGCTTTTACTACAGAAGGACAGGGGGAGATACTGCAACAATTAGAAATGTTACACTTATTTTGGAGCATTACTAATGATCAGCCATCCTCACTGTGGACTAAAGACAGCCATCATCTACCACAGTGACAAATGTGGTGACATTAATGTGTAAGCAAAATATGTGAGATTTACTGTTAATTAACTTTATTGGTCCCTGATACACTACTGCATCTCCCACATCAACGCAGACCAGTGAGTGTTCTATATTAACAATACAATAGAAAAGGTGAATCTGAAATGAAAATCCTAGCTTTTGCAGTTTACTTTCCTGACTCTATTACTTGCTTAGGAATATTAAAATCATTTTATCTATGAAAGTAAGAGAAGACTTCATGGGCAGAAAAGACTAACTACTGTATAATAAATATCCTCAAAGCTATTTTATTATGAATGAAATTAAACATAACTAAATTACATTTCAGACATTCCTAGAAAGGATTCTCTAAAAATAAACAAAATCAACAAACAAACAGAAAACAAAAAAAAGAAACCAAAACCACAAAAAAACGTCACATTAACAAATCTCATTAAAAATAAAACCTATTAGAAGAGCTAAAGAGCACATTACAGTGCCACCAAATACTGAAAAACAGGATCCTTAGTGATGCATTTGCCTCACTATATTTAATGTCAAAGAACAGAAGCTCTTTTCAAGAACTTAATTACAAAAAGGGTATCCATGGAACACAGAACACAATCAGGGAGACAGACCTCCTATCGAGACAATCTGTGTAAAAATAAAAGTAAAAACAAGTTGCAAAGATATGACTACCCCTCCAGAATTATTCATTTCACGTAAAATTCTTGGCCTTAGATCATGTCAGTTACTATCCAGAATGACATTTCTGTCCTTTTGCTACTTAAATAGCAACCTGTGGAAATGAAATGGAAGGAGGCAACAGTATTTTTCTTATACCATTCAGCACTATGTAAGCTGAAAATATGACTCTGCTTCTGAAAACACATATGTATTTAAAGAAGTTTGCTTTAAAATAAACTGCATTATTTAATCAACGGGCACTTTTTTTAGCTATGCAACAGAGTAACTATATGAAAAAGATACTTTTTTTTTTTTTTTTTACTTGAAATGTAAAGTGGTTAAGGTCTTTTGCATTATATAAAATTTTGTTGCTTTTAGCTATTAATATTTTAATACAAATTTTCAAAGCTGCTATTTGTTAACGATCCTTATTCAGAAGCAGGTTAAAGCATATACAGTGAAAATAATTCAAGTTGTGAAAACAAGCTTAGATTAACTCATAATTATTAGATGGTCGCAGCAACTTATTCACATACCTGTTTTCCATCCAGTGTACAAAGTCTCTTGACTACACCTGAATCTAACTTAATGGCTTCTGTGATGTCAGTCAGGACCTGTTCGAAAGAGTGAGCAGTCTTCTTATTCAGCAGAATTCTCACAGCCTTCCGTGGTTTTACTCCACTCCTAATAACAGTCACTAATTTGGGTTTAATGAAATCTTTACTCTCCTTCACTTCACTCTTTGTGGATGACAAAGATGTCAAGGATCGAGTGGACCCAGTCCTAACGTTCACGCACCAGTTTGGATTGACGTTCTTGGTGTAATCAACCTTGCGATATGGTTCATTGGATGCACATACGTAACTTTCACCTGAAAAGAAGATGACATTTTCATAATTTTAGGGGGTTTGAAGATATTATTTGCCAAATAAAAAATAAATAAATAAACTTTTTAATGAGTGATTTTCCTGTGTTTCAACTGCAGGCCATTTTGAATGGAGGACTGTAAATTACCGCAGCTTTCCACCCAAACAATACTCTCAGAGTGGTTTTAACAGGTTTCAAAAGACCTCTGGTTAAGAAATTAAAAAATAAAATAAAATAAAAATGTAGAGGGTAATGTGGGGGTTGGAGATGTTTTCATTTCTTCTGAATCATAAGTTCTGACTGCAGAGTTACTTTGCAAGTGCTTAAATTACTTGAGCTCACAATACATGACATTAAGAGCATTCTCCTACAGCAAATACCCAGACCCTTCCCTACGTATTCCTCAAGTATATACTTCAAGATGTGTACACACATACCTATGCTTAATTATGAATTATTTTGAGGGAACAAGCTTTAACAGAGTAAATTCAAACATCTCAAGATGACTGCCCTGAAGGGCACATTAATTTACCAGGAGTTATTGCCTCTCTACCAAGAATACACTGCTGAAATGTACTCACTTCAACATTTTTAAGACCAAGAAACACCTGCTGAGGTCACAAATGAGACTTTGAGGTGACAGGAATATGAAAGGACATTTACACTTCTCCATTTTAATTTCCTTCCTAATTCAAAGCCTGCACTGCTGTTATCTCCTGAAGTCATAAAAGGGAGGTGAAAGGACAGAAAAGTTACCACAGACTAGTAATACACATTTTTACATCAAATTATTTAAAGCAGCGCCAGTCACGATGCAGATCTAAGGAATTTGCTACTTTTCTCCATTTGTTCAGACAAAGGAGGCTGCAAACTAACTGGCTTTTTTTTTTTTTTTTTTTCTCCTTAGAACAGTTTTCAAACTGTTGTTTGTTGGTTACCACAACTTTTTAATGTCTGACAGCTATACTCAAGATGCAAACCATGGAAAAGTCTGGGTTATTTCTGTAACACATATCCTTGGGATCTCACATATGACATCCAAAGATTTCTCAAAGAGGCAGAGTATTGCCATAAGGATGAAAAAGAATCATTCCAAACTGACAGAAAACACCATTCCTCCAGGCAGAATAGCTACCTGTATCTTAAAAAGCCTAGCCTGTTCGAAGGTTAAAGCTACATGCTCAAGGTCACTGGTGGAATAAACCAAACTCACCTCCTTTGTACACAGTAAGAAGAATAAAGAGCACACATAGATCTATTAGACAATACTTCAAAAGTTACAAAAGTCATACCTATTTTTAGACAGACACTAGAAAACTTTTAAACAACACGTTTATTTTCTGAACTCTAGTTTTGAGAGCTGATCTAGCTTAGAAGGTGTATAGCCGTTTCTAAAATCAAGATAGTAAACTACTTTCAAACCCCTCAAGAATTACTGCGATCTGAAAGACAAAGTACAGTCTGAGGTACAGAGAAACAATTTGGTGTAAATGTTTACGGAGGCCACAGCCTTGCGTATATTCTTCCTCTTCATTCATCCCCCTCATTCCTCCCCATATTCATTGACTAAATGGTGCACAAAATAGAAACCAATACAGACAAAACAAGACTCCTCGTCTTTTCCCCAAACACAAGCAAAGAAAAATGCGTTGGTTTTAGGCCATAAACTCCTTGAATGTGATTTCCACACAGCTGCATGTACACTAGCACTATTCTGCAGATAGGGAAAAAAAATGCAAAAATGCCACACGGCCTCAGATCTGTGGTGACCTAGAAGCTTACACTGCCCCCAGAACGACATGCTAAGTTGCAACAAGTCTTCAAGCAATCTGATTTAACCTGCTTTAAACAAGACAAGATGACCTCAGAAAGTCCCTTCCAAACTAAATTATCCTATGAGTCTAAGATTTGTTTCAGCAGCTCAGCCGCAACAGAAGCAAAGGCTTTCCCCTCTGCATCCTGTAATACCAGATTCAAAGGACTATGCTTATTTTCTAAATATTTTTTAGCCATGTAGCTATCTCTAGACACAACGCTGCTGAATGAGAAGCATCTCAAAGAAGCTGGTAGTATTAATTCATACCAATAGACTTACTAACATAACTGCTGATCATTTTATTATTCTTGCCTCTACAACTACACTACTGTGTGATGCAGAATGGTTTAAACCCAGCCGGCAACTAAGCACCATGCAGCTGCTCACTCAGCTCCCCTGGTCAGACGTGGGAGAGAAAAATCAGGGGGGTAAAAGTGAGAAAACTCGTGGATTGAGATAAAAACAGATTTAACAGGTAACACAAAAGCTGTGCAGGCAAGCAAAGCAAAACAAAAAATTCATTCACAACTTCCTACAGGCAAGCAGGTGTTCAGCCATCTCCAGGAAAGCAGGGCTCTATCACATGTAACTGTCTCGGGAAGACAAACACCATCACTCCAAACCTCCTCTCCCTTCTCCCAGCTTTATGTGCTGAACATGACATCATATAGTTTAGAATATCCCTTGAGTCAGTTGGGGTCAGCTGTCCTGGCTGTGTACCCTCCCAACTCCTTGTGCAACCTCAGCCTACTCTCTGGCAGGGCAATATGAGAAGCAGAAAAGTCCCTGACACTGTGTAAACACTGCTCAGCAGTAACTAAAACATTTCTGTGTTATCAACTTTGTTTTCCAGCAGAACTCTAAAACATAGCCCATATTAGCTACTATAGAATCATAGAATCATAGAATAGTTAGGGTTGGAAAGGACCTCAAGATCATCTAGCTCCAACCCCCCTGCCATGGGCAGGGACACCTCACACTAAACCATCCCACACAAGGCTTCATCCAACCTGGCCTTGAACACTGCCAAGGACGGAGCACTCACAACCCCCCTGGGCAACCGATTCCAGTGTCTCACCACCTTAACAGGAAAGAATTTCCTCCTTATATCCAATCTAAACTTTCCTTGTTTAAGTTTTAACCCGTTACCCCTTGTCCTGTCACTACAGTCCCTAATGAAGAGTCCCTCCCCAGCATCCCTATAGGCCCCCTTCAGGTACTGGAAGGCTGCTATTAGGTCTCCACGCAGCCTTCTCTTCTCCAGACTGAACAGCCCCAACTTCCTCATCCTATCTTCATACGGGAGGTGCTCCAGTCCCCTGATCGTCCTCGTGGCCCTCCTCTGGACTTGTTCCAACAGTTCCATGTCCTTTTTATGTTGAGGACACCAGAACTGCACACAGTACTCCAGGTGAGGTCTCACAAGAGCAGAGGGGCAGGATCACCTCCTTCGACCTGCTGGTCACACTCCTTTTGATGCAGCCCAGGATACGGTTGGCTTTCTGGGCTGCGAGCGCACACTGCCGACTCATGTTCATTTTCTCATCGACCAGCACCCCCAAGTCCTTCTCTGCAGGGCCGCTCTGAATCTCTTCTTTGCCCAGTCTGTAGCTGTGCCTGGGATTGCTCCGACCCCGGTGTAGGACCTTGCACTTCTCATGGTTGAGCTTCATAAGGTTGGCATCAGCCCACCTTACAAGCGTGTCAAGGTCTGTCTGGATGGCATCCCTTCCCTCCAGCATATCAACCAGACCACACAGCTTGGTGTCATCGGCAAACTTGCTGAGGGCGCACTCAATCCCACTGTCCATGTCAGCGATGAAGATGTTAAACAAGACCGGTCCCAACACCGATCCCTGAGGGACACCACTCGTTACCGGTTTCCAGCCGGACATCGAGCCATTGACCACAACTCTTTGTATTAATCCAAAAGGATCTTTGTTTCTTTAAAACAGCAGTGTGAAACTCTCTGCCTTCTACTAGTTCCCTCGCATTAATAAAATAATTCTTGATTATCTGAATAGGTTGCAATACCTGTTTACTACATACTACTTCTTATTAGTTCTTTAAGCAAAAATCTTCACCTCCTGATAAACAAAACAAAGCAAAAAAAAAAAAAAAAAAAAAGAAGTGCTTTCAACTTAAACCAATGGAATACCTTAAAAGAATGAATTTCAAATTGATTCAACTGCATTTAGTCAAGTCTTAAGTTGAAGCACAAACTGTGCTAACTGGGGGAAATTAAAAAACAAACAAACAAACAAACAAACCAAAAACATTATCACAGAATGGTTTGGGTTGGAAAGGACCTTAATATCATTTAGTTCCAACCCCCCTGCCATAGACAGGGATGCCTCACTCTATCTAGTCCATGTCACCCAAGGTTCTGTCCAGCCTGGCCTTGAACACTGCCAGGGATGGAGCATTTACCGCTTCTTTGGGCAACCTGTTCCAGTGCCTCACCACCCTCACAGTAAAGAGCTTCTTCCTTGTATCTAACCTGAACTTCCCTTGTTGATTGCAAAATTTCCTATAATTAGCAGATACAGGAATGACTAATTACTGTAATTACTGGACATCTGTAGCATACTACAGATTGTTTAGTAAGTGTTTTAAATTCCATGCCTGCTTTCTTATACCAGTCATGTAGAATAAACTTAGTAACACATGTTTTACAGGGAAAACAGATTTTACTGCTACACCTGCAAGGCAGACACACATGGCAGCTTTAGAGCAAGGACTGTGAGAAAACACATGCACCAAGTGACTTGCTTGGTTCATGACTTAAAGGATAAAGATTGATGTTTTTATTCTATTGAAATCACTACTCAAACTGCTAATGATTTCACCGCAGCCAGGATCACCCACAGATTCTAAGTTCTATTGAGAACCATGTAAAGTACCAAAAAACCCTGCTAGAAACAGAATATGATTAGGAAACCAATTGCTACTTTCTGCGTAAAGAATGATTTTCTAGGAAAGAGTTAAGAACTTGTTTGGTTTAATAGGGGTATAAGAATAGTTATTCAAAAGAAGCAAATATTTAAGAAAAAAGAAGAGAAAAAGACAAAGGTAAACTAAATCACACCTATAAAGTTAATTACAGAAAGCTTTCCTGCAGAATAGTATATTCAAAAAAGCATACCTAAGAAAACACAACCCCTTTATGAGCAATCATTAATTTTTTGAACACTATGCTATTGATTAAATTCTTATTTTAGCTATCTTTTGAAGCAAAAAAATGCATCTTTATATGTCTGTTTCAAAGAAACAGTAATTTCTAAGAGTATTATCTCTCATTTATATTTTGTAAGTAAACCTGAAAGTGTAATGTTATGTGTAATATTTGCTCACAGTTTCAATGTATGACCCGATTTTAAATCTGTTTGGGATTAATTCATGTATAAATACACACTTCTGATAAACTCCACACTCTATCAGAAATCCAATATTTTTTAACTGATTTCAAACAGTTAACAAAGTAACAGATAATTTTACAGTTTAAATCACATACAAAAATATGTTTGTCTGTTTCACAAACTGACTTGAATGTGATTTTTCGTATGTCTAACCTAAGTATATATCATCTCAATCACTAAGAAAATATTTTCTACAACTTCAGTGGTATTTTGATCAGGGTGTAGCCCCTTTTTGTCATTTATACACCTACCAGCCCTAGAAAGCTGACCAACTCCACAAACAGGCATAAACAATACTTCAAATATTTACGTCATCGACTTCTTTATGGTCATTTTTATGCTTTGAAGGCCCACTTTCCATTTATAGTCTTGAAAGACTAAAGCTAGTGCATACCAGCCTTAGCTGGCACATAGTCACAGCAGTTACATTACTGGAAATAAATATAATGTCTCTAGCTTACAACATTAGCATTAACATGAATCAGCTTCCTAGCTTTTAGACCAGTTTGTGAAGTTAGTCACTGATATTACGTTGAGATTTGCAGATAAAGAACTATAGAGTAATGAAGTAGAAAGACCTATTAAGCAACACTTTCTTCTTTTTCTTTAAATGCAGAAGAGAATGCAAGAATTACAGGCATAGGTTACAGCTGGGACTCTGAACCCAGCCAAACTATTCTACAACAGAAAGCTTAACCAGGCTGCAGAGTAGTTTTGGCAGAAGTCTGAAATCTCCTTCTAAGTTGGCATTGTAATTTCAATAGACCATATGTGCCATCCATCCAACGCTTCATGACAGTACCCAGAGCAATCTAGAAGTGTCAATTCTTCCAAGAAATCCTGCTACCACCAAAAATTCCTGAAATGGGGCATATGTTCACTTTAAAAGGGTAACATCTGCTGATATTTTGGGTCACAATATAATCAAGAAATGGAGTAAGTTTACTTCTGATTCTCTATGTCTTATTAGCATTAGAAAAACAACTAGAAGACACAAAACAATGCTTATTATCAAGGAAACATTACCTGCCTCTAAATAATTTACTTGTACTGCATTAATAACCAGACGAAGCAAGACCTGTGTGTGCTGTGTGTATACAGTTTAAGCACACTGTAGGACTCCAGTTTCAGACAGTTACGCCTAAACATAATACTCACCATTGCCTCACAACAGAAAAACACAGATGATGAACACAGAGTGGATAAAAGAGAAAACAAGACTATGTTGGTCAAATGGACTAACAGCCATAGATCATGAATGGCTTAAATACTGTTTTGCTTACTTAAAAATTCATCTACAAAGGTTTTATTTTGCCACCTATTACTTCGACACTCAGTCACCAGAGATGGGCCTACCTCACTTTTCAAGAAAAGAGTAGGGTGTATGTGAACTCTCCAAAATTCAGCCATGCCATTTTAGGTACTGAAAAAGAAGGATGCACCTTTATCCTTTGTATCACAAGTGTACATCACTTGCAACTATGTGCAGTTTTAAGGAAACACAGTTCCTTGACAACTTGGTGTTTTTCACAAGTTTTGTGAGCTGAAGCCCGCTGCTAGACTTTTAACAAATAGCTTAGAAGCATACGGATTTTCCATCCTTAAAACCAGAGATTACTAAAGAAAGACTTGTAGATATTTCATTTTCCTTAGCATTAGGTTAAACCAACTGTTGATAAGACATACCGTACGTAATGTAAGGAAGAAATTATGTGTACAACGCTCAAAAATCCTGATTTGGGATATTTGAAACATAAGTCTCTGCACAAGGTTTTATGGCTTGTTTTTTGCAAGGTGTTAACAAGCATAAACTTCTACCTTCTGAGAGTCTCATAAAGCCTAATTATTTTAAATGATATACTACATAACTGGGAATGATATAGCTGGCACAGGTAAAAACATTCCTACAGAAAGAAAGCCACTAGTCTCCTTTTTTTTTTTTTTTTTATTTTTTAAATGTGCGTTCCCTGAGAAGCACATAGGACAAGTTTCCAGGTACATTTCATCAATCCATCTCATGTTCCTCAGCTTCTTTTGGTGGAGCTCATTAGTTTCAAGGGTGACAAAAGCTGCTTATTCAGTAAAGCACAGTAGTTATTAGGACTACTAACCTTCTAACTTTAAAAATCACAGGAAAGTATGCCTTTTGTGTTGTGTAACACAAAGGCAAGCACATTTCCAGAACACTGTATTTACAGTATGTATAAAAAGATTGATAAAAATAAAATAATCCTTTTCATGAAAAATTAAGTTATTTATGTCTCTGTTTCCTTCTTTTCTTTGACAGAATTTCCTTCCTTGTTAGTTTTTTACAATTCCTTCACTTTCGTATCACCTTCAATAACCCTTTATAAGTCGCAATCTTCCCTCATCTACAGCATTTAAGTTTCCCATACACTTTTTAAAACCTGGGATGACAACCAGGATTTTAGCAGACGACTAGCTGCTCGTAGCTCTCTTCTGCCTTTATTTAGTCAGGATATTCAGAGACCGTTTCCTCCATGCTTTCACAGAACAGTTGAGGTTGGAAAGAACCTCTGGAGGTCATCTGGTCCCAGCCTCCTGCTCAGGCAGGGTTAAAGCTTTTAGAAGACAATTAAGGCCATCTGGTTATCAAACCCATGTAATATGACATGTGTCCTCCGTGGTAAGTAAGTAACTCTTTTCAGGTAAATTACACTTCTCCCATCCCTTAAATGAAGAGATACACAGTGATGGAACTGTTTTATTTTGCTTGAATGGGAAGCCAACTAACAATTATATCCATATTTCACATCCACACCCCATTGCTTCAGGACTCTAAAACTACAGTGACTCGAATATATATTTGGAAGCATATGCTTTTACTGATTTTTAATCCTTCTTTTGTCCTTCCTTTTTACCCTTCTTTGTTAAACCTGCTACTTTTGCCCCTTTTTAAAGCATTACAGCATTTGGCTTTAGCACAGGAAGATAATCATACCTTTCAGAAGAAGCAAAATTACAAACTGTCTACTTGGAGTTACCACCTGCTTGCCCTGACAAGAGAAAATATATTCTTGACCTAAAATACAGAGTGCATTGACTAGAATCACAGGTACTTAAGCAGGATTAAAAATGTAATATGCAGTAACAATAGCAATGATCTAAGGCAGAAAATATCTAGATTATTCAACACCTCATTTCAAAAGCACACTTTTAATCTGTATTAGTGTGGCAGAGCCCATTTCTTTAAAGCAGGTATTGTCCTGTGTTACATGTCTTAGCCATGCATAAGGACTGACTGCTCTGCTCAGAACCTTCCTACCTCCTGCCCAAAGATTTCACTACATGTGCCTGTTGATTGTCAGCAGAACTGTGCAGACAAAACTACTGACATTTTATAAAGGACTATGTTAATTAAACATTGTAGTAGAAAAAACAAAGACTCTTAGCAATGCTTCCTACCTAGGGAATAATTTCCTTTCACATGCCAACCCAACCTAACTTTTCTTCCCAGGAATACAGTCTACGCTTTGTTTCCTCTCTGAAAATCCAATAATATCTCCTAACTTTGCAGCAGACCTGAACAGCCAGGGCTTTCCTTGTCTTTCGCTACCAAGACAATGAAAGCACAGGATAGTGAGCCAGAGCATGACTGACAAATGTAAAACACAAACCTCTGTAAAAAGGAACCGTTCTTACTATTACCATTGTGTCAAATATTTTTAAAGAAAACTGAAGGATTTAGACAAACAATTGAAAAACTTTGGTAGAGGATAAACATGAAGCCATTATTCCATTATTACTGTTGAAAGGAAAGTATAAAGTTACCCATGGAATCTCCTATTCATAAGCAAAAAACAGTGTAGTGTCTGATGGCAAAGTTGAAAGAAAGAAAACCGAAAGTCACAATATTCCTAACCCCTATCCCCTCCTTGGATCTGTCTGCTCAAGTAAGATCACAAACAGACAATGAAATTCTTCACTCGTCTCATTCTAAGAAAGCAATGAAAACTGTTAAACTCATGAGCCATAATGTTCCCTAATCTACAGGGGCTGGAAATACGAACAACATTTGCCTAAGGCAAGTCCAGCAGAGCATGCTTTTTTGACTGTCATATCCAGTTAAGAAAAGCAATATGTTAAAAAAAGAGCATGTCAATTTTTGAATAATAAACATGGTCTGGTCAAATTTTTTGAATTTTTCACTGTCTCAACCTGTAACAGCAATATTTGAAATCTACAGTATGCCTGTGCATTAGCTATTATCTTCTTAAAATGATAAACAGCAAAACAGACTGCCAAAAAAGGCCAATCCCCCAGAAGCATTCATCAGTGACTCAATTCAGCTAGTTTGGACTACTATGATACAGAATTTGATGCTGCCAGCTTTTCAACCTTAGACAATTATTAACCTAATAAATGGAAAATAGGCCTTAAAGAACTTCCCTGCACTGGGGCTTGCTAATGCCCAAGACCTACACACACAGGTTCTTGTTGAGGAAAGTTTAATGCAAATCTTGCTGGCTTGGCAAGAGTGGCTGAGCACTCACCTTCTGCTCACTTCATAGAGCCATCAGTCACTAGTGAACCTGAAGTGCTGCGAGTTTGGGTACCTGTTCAACAACACTGATGACATGCAAACAGGCTAGGTATTGTATCAAGTAGCCATGTTCAGTCTGGTGTTCATTCAAGTAGCTGACATTGACAGTAGCACTTGAATTTTATTTTCCTTTCTGAAAATTAAAAAGGAATGCAACAAAACACCATTCATAACTAGTTCTGGTGCTACTGCTGTTCAAGCATCAGGGTATCACCAATGTTCAAGTATTTATTCTAAAGCAGAAATTCAAGCTTGCTGTGCTGAACATGAATAAAATAAAAACAAACCAGTTCATCTTCTAGCTGGTCTTCTATAACAAAAGAGCTGGCAGAAAAGCTCAAATAATTTCAAGGAATGATGGATTCACTACTTGTTTGCTTTCTTTCCATCCCTGATTATGCTTGCATTTCTTTGTATGGTGATTGACTTATTCTGGTAAAGTTTTTTAGCATGCTAATTGGAGAACATACTAATCCAATTATGATGCTACAGGATTTTCTTAAGATCCCGAAGAGTTGTATTGGTCATGAATAGATGACTAAGTAATTGGGACCATTTTCCCCCTTTTATTTTACTGAGAAATCATGGAAGTAGCATTTCAGTTGTGACATTTATTTTGCTTTAGTCTTCCAGTGAAAAGCAACGAAAAAGGTCACTCTTTCAATGAGTATTTGAAGAGACAGGAAGTAAGTTTTTACTTTCAGTTATTAACTTAAATAGACTTGTGAGAGTATGCACTGCATTTATACTGTTGTCCAGCAAGTAATTTTGTCGTTGTTTTGTTTTAAGCCATAAAAGCTTAAGATCATTCTTTCTCAAACATCTCAAAAGTCACCCTAATTTATTAGTTTATTCCATTTTTTCTTCATCTACTTTCCCTACCATCCCCACTCCAGCATGTTTTCTTCTTTTTTTTTTTTTTTTTAGCTATCTCTAACTTAATCACTGAATCTTGGGAAAGTTTTTGGTTGATTTCACATCTATCTTATTACCACAGAACTAGCATCATTTCACTTTTCCTCTGTTTTGACTGCAGAACAGCCTCATGGTAGATCACATGGTGGGGGAAGTCTTCAGGCATCGTGTTGCCACTTGCATATCTTTTTGGGTGAGACCTCCCTGATGCAGCACATGCTGTAGCCTCTCCTTTCCTAGTGCACATTTTGGAATGGCTAGTCCCTAGCTTCCAGTGCCTTTACTGATGGATTACATAAAGGGAACTTCATGTTCCCTTGCTCATCAAATTCTCCAGGTGTGATCCAGCACTGCTTTGAAAAGGGAAGATTCCAAATCGAAGGAGGCATTAGAAGACCTACAAATGGTACTTCATTAATGCAAATCAGCTACACCTGGCGTACAGTCACCAGGTGGAAGACTGCAGTGGTGAATGTATTAGATACTTGAGGGGAAGCATCAAGTGCAAATTTATTACGAACCTCACATTGCGCAAAATATAACCAATACATTTGAAAGGTTGATTCATGAAATGCTGAGCTTAAACTTTATTGAAGACATCATGTGGGAATATGGGAGAATTCTGCTCTTTGTTCTGGTATTTATCATTCCCTGAAACCAAGCAGCATGTTTCATTCGGGAAGAAAAAGTGCTTCTAGCCCCATTTTGAGATGTAGTGAAGCACTGCTCTGCTCAGATTTGCAAGGTCTACATAAACTTAGTTGCTAAGTTGCATTATCAAAAGTTACATAGGAACAATCCTGAAAAGCATTTAATTCTATAAAATTATTTTGGAAGTCAGTTGAGCTATATAATTCCCTCTATGGATACGGACTCTGATCACACTTGAAAGAGAACTTTATACCAGTTTGGTTTAACAAGCGTTAATAATTTTTCACAGCACAGGGGCTTTCTCTCTGAAAGTTTAAGCCACCGTGAGGCATCAATAACAACATAATAACTGTAAAAACTAAATTAAAGCATTTCCCTTTCTTACAAATCGTGATGACTGAGAGGTTGCCAAGAATTTTACTGTGGTTCTTCTATATTACACCTGCTGCGTAACTACCATTACAGTCAACCCACACACATACAGAGAGCATTTGTCTGGGTGATGGGAAGTGGACGGTCCACAGTGGGATAAAGGAAGCCTAATACACCACAACAGGCACTAGCACCATCTGCCCTCAGAGGCTTCATGGCTGCCGAATTTCAAGGCAACCTCTCTCGGCTTGTATCAGGGTAGAAAGAAAAACTCACTCCAAGGAGAACCTGCAACCCACCAGCAGGCCCCACACCACCTCTTCCCAGACCTCGACATGCCAGGGCAGAACTACCCACAGCCTGCACGCTGCTTTCCCCTGGCTCACCTTCCAAAAGCTCATCCAGGCTGGTGAGCTTCTTGCTGCCATCGATAGTGTAGATGGTGCGGACACCCTGGGGTAGGTTCACATTGTCCGACAGGGACCGGGTGAGCTCTGCAAGAAGGGCGTCGAAGGAGCGGAAGCGGTCGTTGGAGATGGCATACACCAAGCCCTTGAAGTACCTGTCCCCATTGCGGTAGAAGCGAGCTTTCCGGGCTTTCTTCTCTGAGCTGAGCGCCTGCAGGGTCCGCGTTCGGTAGAGGCTGCAGTGGGCACTGTGCGCAGGGCTAGGGATCAGCCCGTTGCCCCGCGGCCCCGCGGCGCCGCCGGAGCCGGTGCCGCTGCGGCGCGGCCCTGCGCGCTGCTGCCTCTTGTCCCGCTCCTCGAAGTGCTCCAGCTCGATGCTCCGGTTGCTCGCCATGGGGAGATGCCCGACCGCCCTCCCAGCTCCGCTGGGACCCGGGCCGGTTACGGGCCGGTAAGCCTACCCCTACGCTCGCAAGGACTCCTCTGGTCGCCTAATTCGGCATCACGCCCGGCGTCTCCCGCCGGGAGAGCTGCGGGTGACCGCAGCGCCCGACCTGCCTCGCAATCAGAGCTCCAGCCGCCGTTAGCTCTGCCGTTACCCGCTGCTTCGCCAGCAGTCGCGCACAAAAGCATCCCTCACGCCTCCGCTCGCCGCCCCCCAGCTATATGCAATGCCAGGGCGGGAGACTCGGGGCAGCACACAGCCGTGCCTATGCAGGCTCGCACAATGCGGAGGACGCCGTGAGCGCAGGTTCCCCCGCGTCAGCTTCTTCTCTGCTGGCTCCGCTGGGGAGAAGCAGCGGGGAACGGAGCGCCTATTCCGCCAGCCCCCGGCCGGCACGGCGGGGCACCAGGACTCCGGCACCAGTCAGCGCAGGGAGCGGCGCAACCTCCCGGTTGTCTGCGGACAAGGGCGCCGGTAGCGCCCGCCTCAGTGGGACAACAGCGGCGGCAGCGGACCCTACTGTGGCAGCGGGCTGCGGCCCAGCCGCGGCGGTGGAGCGGGAGGCGGGCGCGGCTGCTGCCAGCACCCAGAGCCAGGCGGGAGGGAGGGCGGGCGGAGGAGCGGGGCGGTGCTATCTCGGCGAGAGGCGGGCCCGGTGGCCGCGGGGCGGGAGCCGCACTGGTGACATGAGCGGCCCGCGGCGGGACTCAGGGCTCGGCGGCAGGGAAAGCGGCTCTCTAGGGAACGGGAGTGACTCTGGGGCTGCGGCTGTGCCGCGCGGGCAGCTCTGCCCCTCTTGCGGTGGCACTGACGGGGCCGGTCCTTTGCACCCGCCCTCCCTCCGGCGCGATAGTGGAGCCGCCTGCTGTAGCCCTCTCTGGCTTTTCTTTCTTCATAACGTTTTCTCTCCCCCAAATACATCCCCCAGGACAGAACACTACGAGTCCGTGTCACTTCCCTTGTCCGCTGGTGAACGCTACCGAGCTTCCTATTCTGAGGAACCAAATAGAGCTCTGGTTCCAGCATCCTTAACCTCCTGAATGTGCTTTAGCCACCGTTCATGGCCTTCCCAGGTAGCTTCTCAATGCTCCCGAGATTACTCAGTTTATTCACTTTTGGTAGAAATGGACGACATGTATTGAAATGGATGCAATTTCAAATTTTTTTCAAACTTATTTGCAACTACTACAGGATATGTTTTCTTGACATGATGAGTACATAAATGTCAAAGGCGTCTACAATTAGGTGCATGTTTTCACTTTTTTGTCAGGTCTCTTGTTTTGAGAGATTTCAGTTGTGTTGTGTTATTACAAGCTGTCACAGTTTCTGCTCTTTTGTCCTGGGCCTATAAGAGCCTTCACCCATCCTTCTCCACCCCTCTTGGTCTGGTTGGCAGGAGGCTGCCTGCAGGTTGATCATCTGCATTGCAAGTGGAGCTTCTCCATACGAAAAGTACATTAGTAACTGAGAGGCACATACAGGAAGGATTTATGAAAGTCCTTTTCACACCAAGGACGGAACTCTGCTCAGTAGCGATGTTCCAGCAAGCTTAGGAGATATGTTTTCTGTTTGTATATAGTGGGAAAGGAAAGAGATTTGACTAAGATTTATCTATGTTCAGCTTTGTGTTTCAGTGGTTTTTGAAAATAGTTTGCCACATTTTCTCTGGATTTATTATTTTCACATTTTATATTTTGAAATACTAATCACATCAAGCACTACCTCACCATTACTACTGGGTTTGTCACAAAGTAGATGGAACATCTAGCTACTATGTTTCTAAAGATGATAAATGGAAAACATGGATGAATTTTGCTCTATGAAAGTGCTAACTTCTGCAGCGCCTGGAAACCTCCACAAGCAAGAGGAAGTGATAAGCCATGGAGCTGTATTGGTTCCTTTCTGGTAAAATCAACAAAAGGAACTGAATGAGGAGGCAGTTCTGTTACAGTTGGGGCATAAATATGCTTGTATATATAAATATCTACTCAGGTAGATCTTGCCTAGGAAACAGAACATAGACACTACAGAACAGTAGAGAACAACTTTCTAGACTGGTTTTGATGTGTAGTTTCTAGTCCTTTTTATAGGCAAAATTACACAGGTGGAGTTCAAACTCATCTGTGTAACTGTGCTCCAGAGTGGATTGGTCTCAGCTGCGAGGTTGTATTTTTCCCAAAGGCTACCAATTGCATAGGCATGTCTAGTCTTTACAAAATAAGTCACATTACTCAGTTTAAATCTCAGCTGGAGGTTATTTGGGATAACTTTTTCCAATTTACTTAGAAGCAGACTACAAAAGCTCAGGGAAATTTAGTTTCTTGAACACACCTTTTGCCTCCTTTCTGCCAACTATTGTCTACTCTCAACAGCACCTTTCTTAGCTATGTGTACATGACTCATGCAGACTAGCATGTAATGTACATATGTGAATTTAATATGCTATCTGTGTCTATGACTAAATTTAGGTTGGAGAATTCAGTGTCAGGGTAGGCATTTTATTAATTTCAAGTTGTTTTGCTGGTGGTAGGTTAGGTCACGTACAGGACTTGCTCTGATTTCTGAACTCTACAGCTAGACATGGGATGGGAGAAGGCAATTTTATACAACCCATACAGTAAGGTAAATCTGAAAGCGAATTCTCACACCTTTGACCAGGAAAATTCTTTCTCCTCAAAGGGAACCCCACTACAGATAGTTTTTGAAGTATATATAGCCACAGTGTTTTATAGAACATATAAACATGAAATTAAGTTTTTTTTTTCACTGGCAAAGGCTCTGACTGCACCACCCAGTTCTTAGAAAGTAGATGCAGGGGCTGTGAGAATGAAGACCTTGGGCCCACTGTAGGAGAGGATCTGGCTCATGACCATCTTCAAAATCTGAATGCACACAAGTCCATGGGACCTGATGGAATCCATCCGCGGGTCCTAAAGGAGCTGGCAAATGAAGTTGCTAAGCCACTGGCCATCATGTTTGAAAAATCATGGCAGTCAGGTGAAGTTCCCGATGACTGGAAAAAGGGAAATATAACCCCCATTTTCAAGAAGGGGAAAATGGAAGACCCGGGGAATTACAGACCAGTCAGTCTCACCTCTGTGCCTGGTAAAATCTTGGAGCACATTCTCCTGGACAGCATGCTAAGGCACATGAAAAACAACAAGGTGCTTGGTGACAGCCAGCATGGCTTCACTAGGGGGAAATCCTGCCTGACCATTTTGGCGGCCTTCTATGATGGGGCTACAGAATTGATGGATAAGGGTAAAGCAGTTGATGTCATCTACCTGGACTTGTGCAAAGCGTTTGACACTGTCCCACACGACATCCTTCTCTCTAAATTGGAGAGACATCAATTTGATAGGTGGACCACTCGGTGGATAAAGAACTGGCTGGACGGCCGCACACAAAGAGTTGTGGTCAATGGCTCGATGTCCGGCTGGAGACCGGTAACGAGTGGTGTCCCTCAGGGATCGGTGTTGGGACCGGTCTTGTTTAACATCTTCATCGCTGACATGGACAGTGGGATTGAGTGCACCCTCAGCAAGTTTGCCAATGACACCAAGCTGTGTGGTCCGGTTGATACGCTGGAGGGAAGGGATGCCATCCAGAGGGACCTTGACACGCTTGTAAGGTGGGCTGATGCCAACCTTATGAAGTTCAACCATGACAAGTGCAGGGTCCTACACCTGGGTCAGAGCAATCCCAGGCACAGCTACAGACTGGGCAAAGAAGAGATTCAGAGCAGCCCTGCAGAGAAGGACTTGGGGGTGCTGGTCAATGAGAAAATGAACATGAGTCGGCAGTGTGCGCTCGCAGCCCAGAAAGCCAAGTGTATCCTGGGCTGCATCAAGAGGAGTGTGACCAGCAGGTCGAAGGAGGTGATCCTGCCCCTCTGCTCTTATGAGACCTCACCTGGAGTATTGTGTGCAGTTCTGGTGTCCTCAACATAAAAAGGACATGGAACTGTTGGAACAAGTCCAGAGGAGGGCCATGGGGATGATCAGGGGACTGGAGCACCTCCCGTATGAAGACAGGCTGAGGAAGTTGGGGCTTTTCAGCCTGGAGAAGAGAAGGCTGCATGGAGACCTCATAGCAGCCTTCCAGTATCTGAAAGGGGCCTATAGGGATGCTGGGGAGGGACTCTTTGTCAGGGACTGTAGTGACAGGACAAGGGGTAATGGGTTAAAATTTAAACAGGGGAAGTTTAGATTGGATATAAGGAGGAAATTCTTTCCTGTTAGGGTGGTGAGACACTGGAATTGGTTGCCCAGGGGGGTTGTGAGTGCTCCGTCCTTGGCAGTGTTCAAGGCCAGGTTTGATGAAGCCTTGTGTGGGATGGTTTAGTGAGAGGTGTCCCTGTCCATGGCAGGGGGGTTGGAACTAGATGATCTTGAGGTCCTTTCCAACCCTAACCATTCTATGATTCTATGATTCTATGATTCTAAGTTCTGGTCTGTAAAACTAAACTGCCTCTAATATGAAGAGGCTGTTTACAGAGAGGTTGCAATTAGACCTGCATGTGTATCTGCCAAGGAAATTCCTGATGACACCTGAAACATGTTCCTGCAACTTGTGCTCTTTCTGTTTGGTTCTCTTCAGATGTTGTTCGTGTTTTTTAATAAACTCTGTAAGCCCCTGTTGGGCTTGAACACTGGTTCACAGTGTTTCTATTTGTATGTATGCTTTGACTTTGTTCTTGCCACCTTATTTCGCCTAGAGAGTTATCTGTAGTCAGAGGTGTTTTAAAAGACATTAAAAAATGAGGAATAGAACCCCCAAACAACTCCACATGCAGCTGAACTACATTTGATGACATGAGAAAAATAATATGCTTAGTATGCAATTCTGTATGGAACTGTGTTGTGCAATTCCCTTATCTTCTTCCCACTTTATCTTTACAAATAGGGTTGATAAATTAACAGTTCAGTTAACAGCAAACAATGTTACATGTATAAATGATACTTTGTTTATTAACCTAAATCTCCTGACACCGTAAAAATGTGTTTATCATTAATTCTTTGAATATTTGATTCTATAAATGTATATTTCCTACTTTAAAAGAGCTTCCAGTTTTCATATTCTTCTAATTAACCAGTTCTGCCTCTGTAATTTATTTTTTTTTCTTCTGCTTTATTGTGGTAGACATAACAAATTCTTATATCTTTAACAAATTCTTTAAATCACTTACTACATCTAGAAGGCCTCCTTTGTGGTTTGGTGTTTTTGTTTTGTTGTGGTCCATTGGTTTGTTGGGTTTTGTTTTTTGTAACAAGCAACCCATCTAAGAAAATTCTAAAAGGAAAGCAGGAAATCTTTACCATCAGACACAATGTCTTTTCTTCTACTGCTATCAGAACTCCTTACTTTCCTGATTGAAATCAGTGGAATTTAAATTATTTAGTGCATTTAATGGGTTCATAGGTAAAATTCAGTTCAAGTTCAGAGTTTACAGTGGATAGTTTTAGAAGAACTTATATGTATCTGATCTTTGCATTTAGCTCATTGATTTCACCTTGAAAATTATAATATGTAATCTTGCTGAAGAAGCAAAAAACCCACTATGAACTTGGGGTCTGTTGGCTCAAGATGAAATATTCTTTGAATAATTAAATAACAAAATGTTTACTTATAGCACCAGATTAATCAATTTCGAGTATTTAAACAATTTAATGGTTATTTGTAATGATTTGTTTTCAGCTAAGAGTGTTAAAATGCTTTTAAAATATTCATACAACAATAATCTCTCATCCCTATGAGATGCTGTACCCTACTTCATACATGTATAAAATCGGAAATGAAGTTTAAACAACCTGCCCAAGTAGCAGAGAAGTCAGACTGGGACCAACAATTTTTTGCTCGTAGTATTCTTTTCATCCACTCAACAGTTTATCCAAGAATCCTATGTAGAAAATAATATTGCTTTTAAAATTGCAGATGTCAATATAGACCACTATACAGAAATAAAACATGTAAAACAAACATATCAGCACAGGTAGCATAAGAGATACTTTAGCCCACAGGCATGTTCTTGTCACATTAACACCTGTTGATTAGTGGGAATGTGAGTCTAAGGCTCGTTGATTATTAAATTATCTTAGTACATGTTAATGTATCACAGAGAAATGTCTGAATCTAGTATCTGTGATAACTCATTGTAAATGTGTATTCAAAAGACCTCAGAGTTATTCACCTATTTTTATAGACTAGATGAAAACGCCATACAGAGGCTACTTGTTAAACAGCTTCGTACATTTCCCAAAGGATTCTATTGTCCTTTAATTTATCTTTAACAGTATTATTTCTGAGCATCCATTTAAGAATTCTGAAAGTAGTAAAAATGTATGAATAAAAGCCCTATAAACCCAATACTGAATCTGAAACATAAAAATGTAGAGCTGGAAGGATCCTCCCAGTATGTTCTATTTCAATTTGCTGTACCAAGGAAGACTCAGATGTACCAAAACCATTCTGAGCGAGGTTTTAAATTTAAAGCCTCTTCATTTGTGAGATTTCATATCAGCCAGTGGTTTGCCCAAAGGAATGTGTGGTTTTTTGTGTTGGTTTTTTTTTGTTTATACCCAGTTATATTTTCTTCCAGATTAGCATCTTCCTGCAGAAATTCTCTAGCAATTTGTCCGATTTTGCTGATATCCCATTTTCCCTGATGTGGGAGTGAATGAGTGAAGTGGGATGCTACCTCTATCCAGTGCATCATGAATGAAGTTGTAAAATATTCTCAAAAGAAATAACTACTTCACATAAACCTAGTTTTTGTGATATAGTGAACATATTTTGAGGAGTTAGGATACCCTCCCAATAGGTTCCTTCTGAAGCCAACTCCAGAAGATCAGTCTTTTTGCGCTCCAGTAAAAATTAGTTCTTAGTTATCAGTGACTGCTCAATGACATGACATCGTGATCTGCATCCATTCAAGTTTGAAGAGATAGCAGCATTAAATAAATTGAGTATGTTTGTTTATGATATAAATAAATGCCTAACTCAGAATTTCTTATACTGGAGGGATATAGAAAGGTCTTCATGTTCCCTTTCTCACCAAAATCTCCAGGTGTGATTCAGCATTGCTTTGAAAAGATAGGTTTCCAAATAAAAGCTGAAAGGACAAACAGCTGAAAGCCTAAAAAGGAGGAGGCATTAGAAGACCTACGCATTGTACTTCTTTATTAATGAGTCTAAGCTGCAAGATATTTGTGAATTTTGTTTTTGCCAGCTGTTTAAGAGAGCTACATTAATTTGTATTACTCAATTAGGCTTTGCATATGGCAAACCAAGAAGGTGTATGAGAGGAATTCTGATTATCCCATGCCATTGGGCATGGATAAAAGTAGTAATAATTTATTACCTTTGTAGAAATGTACAGCATTTGTCTGTTATCAGATTATATGTTCTGTAACACCTGAGAAGTTTAATTTCTACTGGTAAATTATCGTATTCTATTTACCAATGTAACAATTCTGTTATTCAAAAAAGTATTCTGTAATTCCAAAAAGTATTTAAGACATGTTGCATATCGTCTTGCATATATTTTGCATATCATCTTGCATATATTTTGCATATATTTTGCATATATTTTCATAGAGTCTTGCATCAACAAGACTGCTTAATATGTTTAATGTGAATCAATTACATGTTATATATTCTATTATATATATATATTATAGAACCTCAGCATAATTTTAGCTGTAAACCCCCCCCAAATGGATAATTTGAAGAGGAAAAAGTCATGACTTACAGACAAAATAATGCCTCTTTTACTTATCTATTTTTAGCTTATTTAGAGCAAATTCATTTGGGTTCTTAATGTGTATCTATTACCTTTTTGCTGTTAACCCTACCATTATTTTTCTATAATCATTAATAATTTTAATTCCATCTGTTGCTGTTTCAATACAAGACATCAAAATTCTGTAATTTCAGTAGAAATGTCAGTCTGGTTAGTTTCTATTAGTAGTCTGGTAGAACAACGCATGATCCAGGATTAAATGGATCATTTAATCTGTTGTCTTACTTAAAAGTACAGTTAGTCACACAGTCTTAAAAACAGGAAAAATGTAAGACCTTGAAAAAAGACCCTGAAGAATTATGTTATTTCAGAAGTTCAATAAAGTCTTTCAAAGATCATTGACAACAGTTATTTGTCATAGCGAATTACCGCTATACTTAAAAATGAAAAAATAACTGTGCTTTCTGAGATAGCTATTGCAGCAGAGAGGTCTAAAGTTCACTGATGAACGACACTGATGAAATATATGGGAACTGGAGAAGAAAACAAGAATGAAACAGTATGTATTCTGAAACAAATGAACCACTCACAGAATTTTTTTTTTTTTTTAAAGTGAAATTTTATAATACAGTGATTACTGAAACAAACTGAGCTGCACAAAATTCTCTCACCTACACTCTTGTTTCTAGATGTCTTTTTCCCATCTACCTGGGGTTACTGCCCTTGTTTGTGCTGGTACAAATATCTGCAGATTTGATCTGGGGAATGATCTTGGTTGAATACTAACCCTCAACTCCAGAAATGGGATAGGGCAGGGAGGTAGGATAGCATATTTAGCTAGTAGTAGCACTGTTTTACAGTAATATTTTGTAGACTGGAGAAGTGAAATGGAGATGTAAAAGTCTGAAGTAGTGTATTTAGGGATTAATTTCTATTCCATGGTAGAGATGCAGCACTTGAAAACACAGAAGGGAAAAAGAAGAGAATGAACTATTGGTCAGCTCTCTCTAATAGCCTTTCATCATCTTTTTCATTGAACACTATCAGATGCAATATTTAATGAGGAAAATAAAAAAAGGTGCATGAAGCCTCTTTCTGGATGAGCAATAGCTGAATGGACTCTATTCTTATATAGAAAATTAAATTTTAATTATTTCCCAAGAGGAAGCAAGCTATTATTAATGATATGTGTTGTTTGTCTAGGCTGAGCATGGTCATGTTTTGGGTGCCTATCTTGACTTGGAAGCTGGTGTATGGGCCTTATCCTTGTTGCTACTTGGTTGTGGAAGTCCTAGGTCATGGTGTTATTCCCGGTAATAGCCTTTGTAAAGTGTCAGAGTGTTTTCTTGTTCTGTATTGTACTATACTAATACAGTGATGGACATAATTAAGAAGGATTGCAGAAGTTACTGATGGGAATTTTTTAGCATTAATTAAGGGTCTGTCACCTAGCTGGCTACTGAGAAGACCAAGTTGTATCCCTTTAGAGAGGTTTTACCCTTTTTATGAAATATTTGCTCTGTGCGCATCACTGAAGACTGGTTTTAGCTTAGAGCCATAATAAATTCTGTTAGAGAATTCTTGCATCCAAAGATAAAGTGTAGTTTTCGAGCTGAGGGACCAAACTCAGTCCTGGCTTTCTAGGTTTAGATGACTGCTCTAGTAATTATGGTGTGAATATTGTATGTGTGTTGCCAGATTTACTGGAAACGGTATGGTGGTATTATGTTCCTAATAACAAGCAAAAGTTTTAGTTAAGTTTAGAAACATTATTCTGTCTGACAAAATCAAGTCAACAGGGTTAGCTCCTGTACAGAAAAGGGAAAGCAGTCATTCGGCTTTCATTTGATAAGAATTGTGCTTTAATCTTTAAAGGAAATCAGATAGAGTTTTGTGAAATGTTCCTTTAATCTTCACGTATTTTTTTCTGTATCCATCATACTTTTGTTTGCATGTTTTAGTACTCTTTGTAGCTCTGACAAGAAATCTATACATTTGACTGCTTGGTGCCAGCAAAACCATTTACATTAGCAGCAGAATTATGTCTCTTTACTACTGCAGACAGCATAGTGGAAGCTTGTGCTGGGACTTTGCCAAATTGAACTTTTGGCCTTAATAAAATAATAAAGTGCTGCTTTGGGGCTTAATTATTGGCAGTAATGTGAATATCACATTTCTTCTCTACAGATTACTTAGATTGAGACTACTGCTACCTTATGACATTTTATTTTGCTCTTTCCTTTAGGATCACTCATCCTGACAGGTCTGAGAGGAGGAAAAGAATCTGTTTATCAGTAAATAACCAAATCATGAGAGGTAACTGGAGGAAATCTGGTGAGTTTCTCAGGTCCTGGTAGCGTGTATGGGCTAGAAAGTGAACAATTTGACTGGGTTTGCAGCATGTTTCTTCCCGAATGGTAGTGGTCTGTGCTGCTTCATAGGTAGCTGGAAAGAATATAAAATTAAAGTATTTGCATAAAGATTATCAAATGCAGGCAACTATTATTCTTGAGAAAGCAAAACCTTAAGCTAAATAATTTTGAGGTCAGTTGTGACTATTAGGAATAATGCTCAGTTATACTTCCAGCTGAGGGGCATATGGGATCATGAGAAGCTAGCTGCTGATGAAAGAACAAGTACGGCTATAGGCACAAAGTAACCTTGGGCTGTTGCAGAGTTTTCAATATATTTGCTGAGGCCTGATTTTGAAACAAAAGTAATTCTGATTATTTTTCTTCCTCGTAGAAAGGCCAGATGCTAGAGTTTAATTCTGAGTCAAGCGTTCTCAGAGAACTCAAGGAGTCTGAATCCTGTTCTCATTATGAACTTCCTCATATCTCAGAGATGGGAGATTTTAAAGCAATATAACCCTTTGGTTCTGTAGAAGCAAGGAGGAAACTGTCTGAGGTACTCAGTTCTGTCCCTTGCTTATTTCTTTCCATAAGGACAGTGTGCTAAGTGCCACATGTACACTGAAAGGACCTAGTCCTAAACTCAGAGCTTACAGTCCAAAGTTCTTGTCTTGAAACAGTGTGCATGCAAATGGTAATTCATTCACTGTTCCAACTGTTCGCAGAACAGGAACCAAAATACAACTGACGAACACAAGAGTTGCAATAAAGTGTCCTGGAGGCAAAATATTCACTGATGCTCTTTTTTTTTTCCTTTCAGTTATGTACACACAGGTGTTCAATGTCTCCTCTTTCCCTTGGTGGTTTTGTGCAAGGTAGTGGTGGATTTTAAAGGTGAGAAAAATCTATGAACAACTTTCTAGGAGCTTCTACTCTCTTCTATTGGAGAGCTCTTAGGAAATATGGTAGCTCTCACAGCTTTTTATAAAAGCCTGGAAGTTTTATTTCTGTCTACATATATCATACATATATTTGTATATATATATGTGTAAATATATATATATATGTATATATGTATGTGTATATATATATACAAATACTGGTTTAGTGTGTGTACTACTTCATAGAACAGAAAACTGTAACACCTGGAAACTGGTAGTTAGCCAGAGCAGATAACAGGGAATTAGGCTATTAATCTTCTTAACAAGGGCATATACTAGAGTAGTTTAAATTGTGCTAGTTTGTAATTCTATTCTTATATAAGAGGAATTCAAATTTAGCAAGACATGCAGGGGTAAAAAAGATTATAAGCATACTAGCTCATTCAAAGTCCAAATACAAGTGAAACAGCTGTCCTATTTCAGCGTTTCTTATAGTAACATACTATGGTCCAATGTAAGATGAGTTTATACTAGCTGAGATGGTATATACTTGATCGGTGTACAAATGTAAATATTTCCATCTGATTTTATCTTTTGATGTCTGATCATTACCAGCAAATCAGTCATGAATCTTCTGTTATCATACTATGAAAATACTTCTAGTATAAATTTATATTTTTTTTCCAGTTGGACATTTGTGTTTCCCACTGACATTTTTGGTTTATGTAGTAAGAAAGCAACTGTACTTTGAATGTGGTAGAAGTTTTGCCACTCTGCTGTTCATTTACTGTAGAGTATGAAATTCTCAGAGACTTAGTAACCTCTGAAACTGTAGGTCAATATTGTCTGTCCTTGAACACCTATTGCCAGAAAATGCTGTGGATTAAAGAGGGAGAATAGAGGACTAATATTTATTTTGTAAAGTGTTTCTGTTGGAAAACTTTTGCAGAGAAAAGGTCATAATCCTGTTCTTGCTTGATTAATGCTGGATTTTTTATTTTTCATTTTTCCCCAAAGGAAGAATTTTTTAACTGGGAGAAAAAATGGTGGCATCGGCTTTGTATTAGATTGAAGATAGGTGGGTAGGTAATGAAAGAGAAGCAGAGCGGTGATAGTTTCACAATAGCAGAAATATTCTCTATGTCTTAATCCTTTGACTAAAACAGTGATAGGTCCCTGTTTTTCAGGTAAAACATGATTTAATTTAGACAATGAAAATCTGTGCAGCTGAATGAAAATACAACTGTGGGCCATGTGTGACAGTTTCATCTTGTTAGCATGAGCAACAACAGCAAGGTGAATGAAAACTAAGGATGTTTATGCTATAGTTGACAGCGTATGCTGTTTTGTATTCACAACTATTGTTCACTGAAATAGCCATACCAAACTAGTACACACATCGTAACACATACACAATCATGCAGTTGTTGTGCTGCATGTGAATACACAGGATGCTATTTGAACATTATAATTTGTGATCAGTGTGAATTAAGCTGGTCTTGGATAGCTAGCCAGCTGGCTACAGTGGATAAACCCACTAATTTAGCAGCCTTTACATTACGCATTGCACCAGAGGTGAAGCCTATAATTACTAGTATTTTTTTAGGAGATTTGAAGGCCAGTGCATTTACGGAAGAATCAACCCCAAACAGCCTTCTCCAATCTGGCTGTCAGTTGTTAGCCTGGGAAATTCATTATTACAGCGTGTTAAATACTGCTCAGCCATTTGCCGAATGGTGAGGATTTTGTCTGTATCTGAGTAAAATACCATCTTCTGACAGCTATACGTGTAGTCAGGGAAAGGTTGTATTGACAATCGGTTTGGTCAGGTTATTCTGACTGATGGCAGCACTGCCATCTTGTGGATAATGTCAGGATATGGAGAATTTTTGCTCATCTATTTTAGAAATAAAACTTTTATATTTGTGTAGGCTAATATTTGCAGGAAGAAAATTTTGGTGGTGTTATAAGCAAGGAACAAATACGAAAAGAACATAATTTCCAAATGCATGTTGGTTCTTCAGCTAATCATGTTTGTATCCTATTACACAGTTTAGTTTCTTCCTTTTTTGTTGCTTTTGTTAAAGAATGCATTTGCTACCCAAAGCATTTAACAGCAGCGAAAATTAAAATTGAAATCTAATTTTCTGGGGTACAATTCTTTGCCTATTAGGGAAAAAAGACAAGAGAAAAAGAAAACAAACAAACAAACAAACCACAGAAAAAAACCCCAACCAAAGCCCAAATAACAACAGAACAAAAAAAAAAAAAAAAAAAAAAAACAAAAAACCAAACAAACACAACCCCTCTGTTGTCTTAAAGATTCTTGTAGAACAGATTGCTTGACTGTTGTATCTTTATATCTCTGTCACTGAGGAGTACTGTGTGACCTGTTGCTGTCATTCTTGTCTTCAGTTCTGTTGTGGATTAGGCTGGTTCAAAACAAATTATTGGACATTTCTTATATATAACCTAGGAAGGGTTGTGAGATGCACAACTGTAGAAATTTCTAGCTCACATTTGATCTAGCTAGCCTTATCTCAGACTGTGTGCTGCTATGTACTGAAAATAGGGGTTTTGTCATGCACGTATCTGGTAGGAAAAAAAAAAAGGCATAGGGAAAGGCTGTTTGGGTATGCGTGCATCAACATAACTCACTGAATTTGATTTATCTAGATCTATATCTTTGTGCAACTCAGAAAAATAACACTTGGAAGATGTCAGGTGACTTCTTACTGTCTATTGCTATTGCACAAGCATGCTGGCTCTTCCTCAAAGTAATAAGCTGGAAGAAGTGCTCTTAAACATATCATAAGACGGTTTGGGTTGGAAATGATCTTTAAAGATTATCTAGTTCAAGGCCCCTTGCAATGAGCAGGGACATCATCAACTAAATCAGACATATGTAAATATATATACAATGATATATACCCAGAGTTTACCTCTCGAGCAGGCCAGACAGGAAGGAGGAAGAAAGGGCATCTTATCTTCCCTTTAGAAAAGGGAATTATTATAGCAATACTGTGTGGTGAAACTCCCAGGGCTAGAACTCATATCTCCCTTTTCTTAGACCCTTAGACCCAAAATTGTCTTCACAGTTTTGCATATTGTGAACTATTTACAATGGCAGCAGACCAAGAGGAAAACAAAACAAGTGAGTTGGTTCTTATTTAGAAATCATATCACACACAGCAAGTTAAGTGAACAACTGAATGGAAATAGTAGTTAAGCATTGCTAAGAACAAAAAAACCCAAACAACAACCCACAAAAAGCCAACCAATCAAACAAAAAACCCTAAAAACCCACACCCAAAACAAGCCACCAAACCTTCCTCTGACTGCTGATGCTAGCAAACATTCAGACTCTCTTTTGCAAGCTTTTTCTCCTTGGGTTGTTTTTTCTCTGATGAAAACCAGAGGGCAAATAAGTATTAAAAAAACCCAAAAAGCAAAAAGGTTGTTAATAGTTTCTTTTGAATGAGGTCCTACAGGCGGTGGCACAAGGTAGCTGTTTCTGCAAGGGAGCCAGAGGTATGTTGCAGGAGAAACAGCCCTGTTTCCTGTTCTCAAAGGAAACAGAGCTTGTGTGTGTGTGTTTTAAAAACAAACAAAGGCTCTGGCAGGTTCTGTCAGTTTTACCTCTGGTGCTTTAAGCTGCTACTTCACCATCTGTCTTTGTTTCTGAAGAAGCTCACTTTTCCTGTCAGCTCTTCAGCTCCCTCTGTTCCCTACCTAAGGTACTAGCTGTGGTATTGTGTTTGCTGGTGAATTAATCAACTACAGCAGATTCTGAACTCTGATGTTTGAGTAGTTTTACAGATTTGCTTTTCTTGATTGTTGCAGAGCAGTAGCTTTTCATAGAAGAGAAGACTGTAGGTGACAGTAAGTATTTAACCAAGTTCTCCCAAGTTCAAAAGGTCGTAATTTCAAAGACATCATGACCCATAATTGATTTTTGGCTGTAAATGGAGAAGTATTGCACACATACCAAACTTCTTTTTCACCTCATAAAAAAAAAAAAAAAAAAAAAAAGAGAAAGTTGTAGTTGCTAAGATTTAAGAATCTTTTTCAAATGTTGCAGAGAAAGCAGCAACAAAACAAGAATGTCGATGTTAGAGCACGGTCAGCAAAACCCCTGGCATTAGACAAATCAGAAGATGTGCTGTCCTTGCCAAAAGGCAAATGAGATGATTATGAAAACACAGCTACATCAACAAAAATCGGAAGACTTGCAAGGCAACTGGTCAGAGAAGTTTCGTTGTAAAAAAAAAAAGTCATAATTTTACAGTGCTGCAGTAAAAACCACTTACTCGGAGCAATGCGATATCAGAAAGGTGCTGGTATCAGCCACTCTGTGTACTGATTTTCAATGTATTAGTTGAATTCAAATTAATTTTATTTTTGTATTTTTATAATGCTGCTGGTTGCCTAACACGGTATTTTGCAGTCTTTTTCAGCTCTTTCAGTCAAGCTACCTACTACAACATCATCTGCCTCTTTGCTGTAAAATATATCTATTCTATCTTGCTTCTCAGCTAATACTTTCTAAGCTTTCAAACTGTTTTCTCAGAGGAGAAAAAACAATCAACTTCACGACACAATGCTGATGGACATCTGTACAAAACTACAGCACAAGAGATATCTTCCTGTTTAAATACTAGTGGAGAAATTTGGAATTATTTTATGAAATTCATTTTTAAAAAATGGATTTGTGATCTTTATTGCTGAACATATCTTGTTTATTACAAATAAGATACCCTTATTTACATCTAGTGAAGTCAAGGAGTGCTTTCTTCTAATTGAGAGCAGCTGGGTGTTCTGTGCTGTAGGGGATGATGATATGCTATGCCCTAGCACTTAGTTTAAAATTGGTAATGATATTAAATTGTCATTCCACAGGCACTGTGATGCTCAGATGCTAAAGAGCAGATTTTGCTATTTAAAATTCTGTGTCCTAGTAGGTTCCTGATTAAGCAATGACTTTGTGCAGAGCCTAGCAATATGTTGTATCTGGGGTTTGAAGTCTGCATAGTGATTTGTATGTTCAGGCTCGGAAGATGAAAGATGAGAAGCAAATTAGAATCATAGAATACTACTAGATTGGAAGAGATGTCTGGAGGTCATTTTGTCTGACCTCCCATTCAAAGCAGGACCAGCTTCAAAGTTAGATCCAACTTTGTCAAGATCATGCAGCAGAGAATTACACAGCCAGAATTAGGATACCAACATTCCTTTGATGTAAAGCTGGTGAACAAGTCACCAGAATCTGTTTCACATACTCCATCTGTGAAGCAGAGATAATACTTGCATAAATACCTGTAAAGTATTTTGATCTCTCTGGGTAAAATAAAAGCTGTAGACAGCAGTGGTTCACTTAGTACTAGGTTAAAATTATCTTTTTTTTTTTTTTTTCATCCTGTTCTTGAAGATGTGGAGGGAGTGAAAAAGAAATCTTACATTTCCTGTCAGTATCAATGAGGATTACAAGTGCTACTAACATCCTTTTCATTGAGTAAATAGGTCAGATTCACTTTTTCTACCATTTTGCTAGTCGGAGATTGAATTGCTGTTTTTGTTGTTTAGCCACTTAGGGAGATGCTGTGTTTGACTGCAAAAGTTCTGAAAGCTTCATGAAACTATTCACATCAGAGAGAGCAGAAATACGATCTCATGGCATTATTTATGCCAGCTGAAACAAAAAGGTCATATTCTAACTGTGCTGATTTTAGACTTCTCTGAACACTGATGAATAAATAAGGAGATATGAATAGTGCATGTAGTGACAACGGTTGAACGGGCAGCTAAATCCAAACAAGAATCCCCATGCCAAAAGCAGAGCTGTGTATATTGACTGGGCAGAAAGTTACTGTTTTCTGGGATTCTATAGTACTTCTAACACAAGGGTTAAGTCTTCCATATGTAGCAATTGATTCTCAAAACACTATCTGAAAGTCCTTGTTTTACTAAGCCCTCAGATCTGTTGCAAAGGCGAGGAAATTCACAGAATGATATTTGACTAAGATCATAATGTCAAAGACAAGAATAGAAGTATTGTTATACCCTCTACTTTGTTGTAACTCGCATTTCACCCTTCTAGAGTAGATTGGCGGAGCAAGGACAGGGCAACCGTATCAACAGGCACAGAATATGGGGGCTAAGTGTGAAACACAGGGATCATGGCAGATGTGAGGGATTTTGAATAGCAGTCAGAGCTAAGGTTGCCAGGAGGATTGATGATGGAAGACATGTAATATCTGCTCCTCACCTCTTTAGTTTTCTCAGCAACAATTTTGCCATGATTTGGCCATGACAAATCAGACTTCTGAAAGATACTTTAAATTTCCTGTCAGGATTTTTCAGTTTCTTCCTCCTGCCTCTGAGCTGTTTATCTTCTGCCATGCTATTTTGTTGTTTCTGGTATTTGCAGTATTTCCTAATATGTATTTCCTTCTCGTAATCTTAATTGTTATGCTGTTTTACTTCTCTGCCAACTCAGTAATGGCAAGACATGCAGAATACATCACGTTCATCAGGAATAAGTCAGGTTTATGCTTCCTATAATTGCGAAAATATTTAAGTGGAGGTGTAATGCTTGCATAGGTTTTATCATTATTTTTTATTTGCTTTCCACCAGTTGACTTTCAAACAGTGAAACCATTCAGGCAAATCCCTGATGGATATGGCCATTAGTTTTCTTTTCCTAGTTTAGATTTTTGTTTTCTGGTGACTTAACACAAAGCTATCATGCATATGTGAATCGAAATTCAAAATAAGTCTATTAAATAATTTAAAAAATTACATTTCCAATTGCCTCCCCTCCTACCTCTTTTTTTTTTTCCCTAAAAAAAAAAAAGAAAAAAGTGAAAAGTATGTTTAAAATGATGTTTAGGTACCATTTATAACCTAGGATGTTTCCAGATCACAGCTTGCTTACCTCCTGCACAGAAAAAGTTTAGTTCCATTATTTGGCCAGTAACTGAAACTGAATTTACTTA
Organism: Lathamus discolor; assembly: GCF_037157495.1. Lineage (NCBI taxonomy): Eukaryota > Metazoa > Chordata > Aves > Psittaciformes > Psittacidae > Lathamus > Lathamus discolor. The sequence goes on along the minus strand of NC_088884.1, from coordinate 102,286,816 downwards.
CCACATAATCACAAGCAATTTTTTGTGTTTACTGAAATGGTATAATATTTACCCTTCTTTTCTCCTACAGCTTGGTATCTCTCAATGCATTCGCGTCTTGAAAAAAAAAACACCTCTCTCCTGAGTTCAGAAGTTCTTGGTATATAAGGTCATGTTTAAAAGTCCTCTCATACCTACAGTCAATATAATGCATTACATCTCTCTACCACTCGATGACTTGCCAGTTCTGTTCTCAACTTGCCTCACAGAAAATATAAAGTTTTTATATTTTTTCAACCTGCCTCACAGTTTGTATAAAGATGTGCAATATTTCAACCATTTGATGCGTCTCAATTTCAGGAGCCCCCTCATTTATTAGAAGTCCCTTATTGTCTCTAATTTTGTTTTTTTCATTACTTGTTATAACCCATCCAATTTTCTCTAGACTGATTTGACTGCACTAATTCATTCTGCATTTTGGCTGCCCTTCTCTTTGCTGCAGTAACACATTTTACATTTGTATTCTGTTGCTTACATTACTCAATTTTCTTTTAGTCTTAGATTCACAATTAGTCCCTGATTGCTTCCTATTCCTTTTATTCTTTTACAGAAATTTTTCTATGGAGCTGATAATATCACAGCTTGTAAAGGAGTGTTCACGAAACATTCCAATTCATTTTTCTCAAACTGAAATGAGAAATTACAGAATTGTCAATTTTTGACAACTCAATGGGAGTCAGTAGTATCAAATGGCTAGCACTGTGAGTAGAGGTTACTCTAGGCAGTCTGAATGGAGGTTACTAGTATCAGTTTTGTGTTTAAAACTCCAATGAAATAGAAAGATACTAGTAATTGACTGTCTAGCAGTCTATTAATCATGAATATGTGTTGTTTTTCCTTGAAATTCATTCCAGTGTATTTGCAATTTGTAATAATACCTTGCTGCTTTTTGTGTCAGGTGTCAAATTAGGTGAGCTTTACACTGCCTGATATTGAATAGGTTTAATATTGTATTCTTCCGAAATGTAGAGGGTGTTAACAGAGCAGATGGACAGCTACTGTACTGCAAGTGCTCACCCCAGGGGAGGACGAAAGGTCAAGAATCTACTGTAATCCTTTCACGTGTTTTATAATTTAGGAGAGCTGTTTGCACTCCACCTGTGGTTTAATAGCAGATCTTCAGACCAAGGCTCCCTGCCTATGGGAAGAATTATTTTACCTCTGGATGAACTCTCTGTGCTGTGCTAACTATTGGATCTGGGAACAAATTGTCCCCAGCTGATCTTAAAACATAACAAGAGTTGTGGATCAACTTCTACTGAATTAAGAGAGCAACTGTTTGTCATTAGACACCTATCATCAAGCCTTTATGAACTGAACTTTGTTCTGCTGGTTCTGTCTTTGGTATTCTATATTCAGTTTCTTCCCTATTTTCCTTCCTTCTTTATGTTTCTCTCCTTCATCTCTTTCACCTTCATTTTTCTTATCTGTTTGGTACAGGCAGTAGTGCTATGGTCAGGCAAGCAGGGATTATAAATTTCTTTAGCTGCAGGAAAAGTGTAGTGACTGACTAGAAGAACTCATTTTGCTTATGCTGTTCAAGGTAGTTTTCAAACTGAGCAGATCAGATGTTAGTGTTGCATCAAATAGTGCTAAAGTAAGACAAGCCAGGAATGTGCGATGATAGGAGAGGTGTGATCATTATTAAATAATACAATTTTAAATTTGTCCTATCAGTGCTGTGGACAACATTATGAAAAACTTGGCGGGGAAGGACTAAACAATTGCAAAACTGCAGGGTGAGGGACTATCCCAAGGACACGCACCAAGAAATTAGGAAAACTCTCTTAGAAATCTGGTACGCTTGGGGGAGTGCATTAAAGAATGATCTAGTGATGAATGTTGCAATAACAGAGAATACAAGATCTTCCTGAAGATCTGCTACATAGCATTGATATTTGCCCTGGCTAGACACTTGGATTACATTGTGAACCACTCTGCTAGATTTCTTTTGACATCTGCCTTCCTTTTTTGCTTTCTGAGAGGATTATGCTCACTGGAAAAGGTCTTGGATATAGAGTTTAGGAAACTCGGTAACAGCAAATAGCAAACTGAAAGGATTGGTAAGTTTCTTTTTTCTTCCAAATGAATTGTTTGCATGTTTAAGGAGTGAAAGAAATTCTATACAAATTAGCAAAATAGATGAAAAAATATTGTCTCTTTATATTGTAGCCAAATAAACATGTTTAAGCCTAAGCTTTCTTTTATTTCACAAAACTTTCAATTAAATGGGACACTGTCAGCACCAATTTGCTATTTCAAAGGAATGCTGTTCAGCATCTCTGCTCTGTAAACAGTCACTTTTTCTTTTTTGTGTGTCTGAAAATTTTCAGGCAAAAAGAGATACTTGTAGGTAGATGTCCCAGGAAAGAGGATTTGGTCGAGTGTTACCTGCTGGAGGTTCACAAGTCTGCTCTGCATCTACCAACTGTTATCAGAGGTTAAAGGAATGTGAGGGATGAGACTATGAGTGACTTTACCTTTGGGGGTCCTTTCTAAATGGATTCTATTTATGTTCCTAGTATTTCCACAGAGAAAACTCAAAAATTACTTAATTCTACAAAAGCTTGTGTTGCTGTCTTACACCATTGTGTGTTGGTGGGTGGGAAGATGGGAAGACATGGCTGGAATATAGGGCAGATTAGGCTCATTTAACTGTGGGCATTCAATTCAGGGAGACGCCTACAAAATCCTACACTTTTAAGTTAGGCAGCAAAAAGTGTGATTACCCTGATTTGTGGACTCCTGTGTGATGAATTATCTCCCTTTTCATCCATGAATCGTAAAAACATATTGAATCTTCATCCTATACAAAAAGCTAATAAATTTGAATGAGCATCTACAGTTTTCACACCATTTACAAGAAGAGACTTTATATTGTTGTTGTATATAACTAAGATACAATTTTCTATAATACTTTATGCAATTAGTCATTAAAATCCCTTCAGGAAATGTCTTTGTATTATAATATTCTATAAATACGCTGGCTTAATAAAACTGTTCTTTGAATCTGTGTGAACAATTTTATCATTTAAAGTGTGTTCATGCAGTTTTTAGACTCTCAGTCAAACTAGTTTAATTTAATCCAGTTGCTAACTTATGTATTCTGTAAATCATTCTTCTTCCCTGGGTATCTTTGCTCTGCAAGTGGAAGGGAATACATCATCTTAGATACACTTCCAAAATTGGCTTTAATTGCTGTACTGTTCTGTATGAAAAGTTAGGCTTCTTTAATACCATAATTTTACTGAATCTTCAAGCATGTTTAAGCATAGTTGCTGCACACAACATGCATCACAGTATTGGTGTCCAGCTACTTGAAAACCAAAGAAGGTTGCTTGTAAATAAGATGCTGACAGTAAGGAAGGAAGTAGTTTTCTTAGACTGGTGGAAGGAAAACTTTCCATCTATCTGATCTAGTGCAGTTTTCCTTTCTTCAGAATACTGTTAAGTTTTGAGTTGTTACTGATCTCATATTGGGTTGCATTGATCATTGGAGAACTAGGTTTGGGAGGAAGCCTGCAGAGAAGAAAGTTGAAAACACTTTATTAACAAGCTGTGTGGGTCAGACTGTTAGAAGAAGAGACATGTATGGTTTAGTTATATACAGAGGTAAAACATACATAAGAATTCAATAAGTTATGTGGATATCACCTTCATTTATTTATAACAAACACGAAACTTACCATTTCATTAGGATACACAGCAACTTATCTCTTTAAAAAACAAAACAAACAAACCAACAAAAACGACAAAAACAAAAAGCCCAACACAAACAACCCCCCCTCCCAACAACAACAAAAACCAAACCCACATAGTATGTTGTGTTTAAGAACACATACATACAGTTTTACTTCTGGCACACTTCTATTGTGCTGAGTCCTAAGTCTGCCATAACACAATGTCAACAGTGAAACTTCAATGGGAAGTACTTTTTGTACGAATTTTCTCGCTGTACTAATTTTTATTTTTTTAATTACAGTAGTGAAGATTACTGAAAGGAGATGGCGTTTCAAGTGTACAAATTAGAGCGCTTGATGCCTAAACACCACTAAAAGCTGTAACACTGAAAATTTTCTGTTCTTCTCCCTTAGATTTTCTTAAAACCTAAGACTTAAAATCAGAAGGTACCTGCACTTTACAGCTGATCAGACTTGTAGTTCCTAATAGTTACGTTTTTATCATTGCTGAGTTATTTTCATGCAAATTCCTCCACAGATGGATGTTGATCACTGTTTATGTGATGCTTATCACTGCAAATGTTGGTTTTGATGTTCACCACCATCCTTTAGTTGAGGACAAATTTGAATGACATCAAAATGTTAATGTTTCTGTTTGTAATGCACCTGCTTTGTGCAGGATAGAAACTTCAGTCAGCTGGCCATCTTCATGTAGGAATTAAGAATTAAGCAAAGCAAAACAAAACAAAAACAACGACAACACTTTTTTAATGTTAAATTGTTCCTAATGTTGTTTCTAAGCATGCCTTAAAGGATAGAAAACAGAGGTTACTGTAGCATTTTGTAAAAGATGATGTAAGTGTGAAATACAGATGAGAGTGAGTGAACAGTTAGAGGCTGTTATTTAGGTAGTGTTGAACCATTATTTGTATTGTATAATCTCTCACTTGGAAATGCCTCTGTACCAGAGAAGGTGGCAAATGAGTTACCAGTTTTTAAAAGGACTTAGGAGAAGATGTGGAAAATTCCTAGCTTCTGAGTCTGCAGTGTCTACAGGGCAGTGAAGCCATAGATAAATATAAGGTATTCACGAAGAGCTAGTGTACCTTCTGCATAGGATGTTTATGTCTCACAACTTTTCTGTAGTTCCCTGAAGGAATCACTGTTGTGCTCTTGACAAAGCTGACCTAATTGAGGTTGACTTTAGAAGACTTTCAGAAATCCCTCCAAAATACTGGAAACCAAGTCTTCACACGGATTAGTAACGGTTGAAAGGTAGGAAACAGAAAGCACAAACAGATGTCCAGTTTTCTTGGTGTAGTATTTTCACCTGGGAAATTCCACTGAGATCTGCATTAAGGCCCATGCTATTCAGTGTAAACAATCTAGGAAAGAGAGTAAAGAGGGAGGTGACTACATTTGCTGATGGTATTAAGCTCTGCAGAGCAGTGAAAAAGAAAACTTACTGCAAAGAAGAAAGGTCTCTTGACACTGAGTGATAAAATGGCAGATTGAATTCAGGGTAGAGAAAGGTACAGCAATACAGATGAAAAAAAATCTTCGTAACTTTATATATGTTATGAAGAGTCCTGAATTAGCTGTCACCATTCAGGAAAGAGATACTGTAGTTATGAGTATTTTTATGAAAATGCTAGTGCAGCGCTCTGTGGTGATTACAAAAAACCAGAGAGGTGTTAGGAATGATAAAGATGGAGTAGAGAACAAAACAAATGCCATAACTTTCCTGATCTCAGAAACTGATAGCAGAAGGAGGAACATGGAGGATTGAAATTGCAGAATGACTTCCAGATAAGTGACTACAAACCTAATGATTCAGTTTGTGAAAGTCTGCTGATGGGGACTATAATAGGGTATATAAAATGATGAGTGATATTGAGAAAACAGATTGGGTCCAAGTGATTGTTGTCTTTTCTGGTCTGTGAAAGAACAGCCTCAAAACCAACTGTCAGGAGGTTCAAAACAAAATGAACAAACAAAAAAAGTGTTCACGTATTGTGCATCTGAACTGTGGAGTTTGCTGCTGAAGGATGTTGTACATGTCAAAAAGTTTGCACAGGTTCAAAGTAATGAAAGAAAACCTATGTTTGTTAAACATGGTGATAAGACTTCTAGGTGATGAAGTTAATTCCTCAAGTCAAAGACCACTGGAAGCTGGAGTAGTACTGGGGTATAATCACTGCATCTTTACTCTGTTCCGATGTGGTCTTCCGTAAGTGTTTACTATTATACCAGTGCTGGAGAAACTATTTTTATGTCCTCAGATATTGAATATTACAGAGTAATTTTTGTAAGCTGCTAATTTGTGTTTGTACGGTATATAACTAGCTAGAACCTAAGCAAGCCCTTCTGTGTAAACTAGCATTTGGTGACATTAAGATAGAAAAACACACAGATGTTATGTTGTGGGACATGGACAAACAAGAACATGGCACAGTAACATACAGAAGATGTCAGAATGGTGAGGCTGTGACTTAAGGTTGATTCCTCGAGTATTCTCTGAAGTCTTATTCTCAGTTAAAATATCTTACATGATCAGGGAATTGCTTGAGCTAAAATTAAGTTCAAAGGTGTTAAAGTAAGAAAGGGAGATTTTTGTCTACAATTAGTAGTAGTAAACCTATGTAATTCTTTTACTAGTATAATTTTCTATTTCATGTAACAGCTTCTTTAAGCATTATGGTTGCAGAATGGGATGAATGTGTAGGTCTGCTGGTAATCAGAGCTGGGGAGATCAGAAAAATAGTGGGAATTATGGTCCTGAGGAAGTGTGGGCCATAGAACATTGGAGCAGAAAATATACCCGTTCCCTGCTAGCACCAATATTGTCTAGAGGATGTGCAGGCTTTGTCAGTTTTATGCAATATGAAGCTAGAAACATGTTCTTTTTAAGGGGGGGGGGGGGGGGGGAGATGTTCTGCAGAGAGGATGAATCTGTTTGGCCTTTTTGAAGATAGTTTTGAGATGGAATTGATGTAGTACAGATCATAGTATTAACATTATTATATTCTTTTAGTGTTCTGAATGTGGGAATATTCTTCTACATCAAAGTTGGGTGAAGTTGCCTCTGGTTTTTCTAATGACTGAAGGTTTTTTCTGCTAGTTTTCCTATTCTGGGCAGTTAGTGTGTCAACAACTTACTGTTTTGAAACTGGTTTGTTGTTTTTTTTTTTTTTCCTGGGAATCATAAAGGTAATTTTGAGAGCACTTGGATAGCTGTTTTTAGTTACGTTTCATGAATGTTTGTTTCCCTTTGGAAATGTTCACTCCTTCCCTTAGGTGTCACTATTTATCATTGCTAGACTTCCACAGGCTCCATATTTGGCTGAATGGAACAGTTTTGCTCTATACTTCAGGCATCTTGGCAAAGTGTAGTGTGTATAGCCTGCTCTGCCAGTCTGTGCTGCCTCACATACTTGTCTCCCTCCTACATCAGAGAATAGCAGTGACAGCCTGTGTAAGGCTGTTACCAGGGATCTATATTAGTGCAATGTTAGAAAAGATACCTTGCCAGTAATTTCTCAGTGTGGGTTATATCTTAAAATTAGGTTAATAGTTGTATATATTTTTTTTTAATAAAAAGGGTGATATCGCTAGTGAGCATGAAATTTCTCAGAAAGCTAATTTTTAAATGTTTTTTCTCTGTCTAGTTTTTTAACTTCAGACAGATTTAGACTCTGATGAATTTTTCCCTTTGTAGGTCAACTTTTCTTTCCTATCAGTATTTTAATAATAATAAAAAAGGCTTATGTATATTAGCAATAAAAAAATTACTGTCAGCACTTACCATTTACCTAAGAATTAATTCTTATCTCAAACCATCTATCTGACGGCTTGAGTCATAATACTGACTTCTAAGCAAGCCCTGTAATTTCGTCCTGCTTCGTGCACTGCTGTATACTCTGGCATATAGCTTCAAAACTTGTCAAATTGCCAAAGAGAGAGTTATTTTACCTGCCACGACACATCTATTCCCACAGTGAATATTTAACACTGTCAGACGAGGAACATTTGGCTATTTACAGTTGTGTTCTCACTCATTATGATAGAAGTTGATACTGCTTAGCAAAATCCTTGCTGTGTCTTCAACAAAGGTGGCAAGCTCTCTACCACCACATCCTCAGGAGCTTGCTTGCTTGTAGGAGTTGTAAACAGTAGTTAGAAACAATTCCTAGGGCATTTCTGGGAGATGTGGCTCCTGTGAGGAGTTGAATCCTTATGTATTTGGTGCGGCCCAGCCTGTCTGACAACCAGCATTACCCATTCTTGTGGGTGGCACTAGCTCTCTACAGTTCACAATGTGATGGGGAAATTTCCTCTAGTTTCTTGCACTTTCTGTAACAGGCAGCTTGCTAATACATGTATGTTTAAGAAAACTTTATTATTCTTACAGGAAGCACAAAAATTTAATAGATGCAAAAGCTGAACTACCATACATAAGAGTTTACAATATTGAATATTTGCAACATTATATAAAAACATAACTGAAAAAAAGCTAATGAAATTAAAAGGGAAATTAATTGTAAAGGTCCAGGCAATTGTTTTGGATTTCATTTGTTTTATGATGTGAAGGTATTAAACAAAATTTCTCTAAGGGTGGAGTCTGTTTTTAATCCAAGAATGACCTAGGGTTGTGATGGGGAGAAAAGTAGACCAGACTGGCTAGCGGATTAACCAGGGAAAACTCTGGTATTTTTAACCATGCAAATAGCTAGTCATCTGTTTTTAAATAAAGAGGATTATTTTCGCTTGATAGCTCTGCGTTTTGTTTTTACTGTGCCTGGAGTATGAACCCTGCAGTTTCCAAATAAGGGAAAAGTGGCTGTAGATCACATCATAGTTTTAGCTCCAGGAAGAAAATGCTGTGGTTATTTAAAATGTTTAATCTAGGTTTTGACAATTGTGTGCATGCTAGGTCATTGACTATATAAGCAAGAAATGCAGAGTGGATTTCTACTTTTCTTATATGGCAGCTTTCGTCTTCAGTAAATGGAAAATAAGGAACAAACCCTATTTTTCTGTCCACAGGCAGAATTTCTTTTTATTTCACCCATAACTAAATCAGAGAACCATCTGCATCTCCTGCGGGGTTAAACTCTCTCAGCTAGTTACTCCACCAGCTGGCAGCAATATACGTTTACAAGAAAAAGTACAGATGCAGAATGGCTAACACCATTTCTTTAAAATACAAAAGGATTTATTTTTGCCTTGTTGCTAAACTATGTTTCTTGTTATAACTCTATTAACAATGCTGGTTTAGAAGAAATGTGGATTTGGCAAATCAATAATTCTAACAGTTGCATACGGCAAAAAGCAAATTTTGCCCTGCTGAACAATCTGCAAATAAAAGCAGAAAAGTATCTGCAAAGAAGCTGTCCTTCTGCATTTGCACAGTACTGGCCAACCTGCTCTTAGTATCAATAAAATGTGATTGATAATTCAGTGGGGTTTTTTATGAGTAGATAGTTTAGTGAAGATAGCAGGAAGAATTTATTACTTCAACTGAAAGCAAGACAAAGCTCTGTGCCACCTCCACTAGAGTAGTGTCATACTGAATTCACGTTTTTGTGTCATATTTAAACTCTATCTGATATATTTCAAGACGGCTGCTAATAATATACTCTTGTTATTTGCAGGTCAGAAAACACTGAATAAAAACATTTCTAATTGCAAATGGCAGTCAGGTCTATTAAAAGCAGAATAAATCATCTTGTATGGGCTGTGAGTGTAACTAATACTCTTTTTTTTTGTCATGGTTTTGGTTTGGTTTTTTGTTTGTTTTGTTTGGTTTTTTTTTTTTTTTTTGTTTGTTTGCTTGTTTAATACACAGTCACTGGCCGTGGTTATTTTTACAACTTTTTCTCCTTTCCCTCTGTGAGGGATTAACTTTATCCTGCATCTGGATTCACATGACTTTGTATCTTTAATCTTGTGCATGTCTTTGGTATTTTACTGAAAATATGTATTTTTCCAAGGACATATCAGCAAGATACACGGGTAGAAAGTGTGTTTTGAAACTGATTCTAACTGTTTTTTTGAGTGCACCTAATTAGAAAAAATGTCTGGCCAAATTTTCTCTTTTGTGTTGTTTGGCTCCTGCTAAATCTTGGCTTTTAAGGTGTTCTGAGAAAAGCATGAACATCAGAACATTTATGTATTGGCTATGGAAGCACAATGCTATGAAAAAGCAGTCTGAAAAAACCTGATGTCTCTTCTAAACATCTCCAACAATTAACTAATTATAGATGATAATGTTTGCCGCTAATGTTTAGTGAAATGTTTCTTAAGAGAACTGGGAGCAATGCACTGTGAAATGTGAATAACAAGAACCAAATCCCTGCTCTGTACACTCCCTACTTACTTATGCAGTGTGGTGTTTTGGGTTTTTTTAGTTCTACTTTTATGAAGTCATTCTTATTAATTTAGAGAGTCCTGGTTTGATTATTTTTGAAAGCTTGAGTTTGACATTACTGCAATGACAGGAAGGGGAGGAATCATGTTGTGTGTGGGAGTGGAACAGCAGTTATGCCCTCACCCTTTGTTACCTATTTGGAGATTTCTGTTTCAATTAACCTGATACAACCATGCACATTTTTAGTGATAGAAGCACTAAAAGCATACTGGTTAGCATGAGAACTACTACTTTCTGGTCCCAGATATACATAGCAAACCAGAGTCTAGTCGTGTGATAATAAGCTTGTTGACTTGACCCATGGATGTGCTTTTAATGTCTTAAGAAAGCATTTTCTCTCAAGAGCAAAGGCTGTGTCTTTCTACTCAGCATAATTCAATGATATATCTTTGACACAAGCACATTTTTCTTTTGTCTGTAAGTTCAATTACAACTACTTTTGTATCAGTATACATAGACTGGTAAGTGGTTTTTTTTCCTGTCATGGATTTAGTTTTTCACAATTACTTGCCTGCTTTAATTAAAATAAGATTGCCAGCTGTATGACTGAGTGACCTCATTACCAAAAAATATTCTCTAAAAGTAGAATTCTTCAGGGATTCCACTGTGCTGTGTTTAAACATCCTTTGTCCTTGACCCAGGGCCTGTTTAGTCTCATGTAGGATTGTACCCTGCTCCTTAGATCCAACTATTTTGTATTTCCATGAGGTTGTTTTTGTTGCAGCTACAGGCTGTTTCTGTTGGCTATGTAGAGAGTCTGGTGAGAGAGGAAGGAGAAAGAGTATTGTTGTGTTGGCAGAAGTGAGGAACTTTGCTTAGGAGTCAGCTCACTTTGAAGACTGACTCTGCACTTCTGTTGCCACCACTTATATTGCGCCACATGCACAGCAAGGGAGAGTTATACCCCACTATGGCGTGGATGCTGGTCCAGAAAAGTAGAAATAACTTGAGAGAAACCAAGAGGGACTAGAGAAGCAATTCTCTTTGGGAGGTAGACTTTGAATATCTAATTGAGTGACAGATCAGTGGATCTCCAAGTGAGTCTGTCCTTTACCTTGACTGAATAGGATAGATAAGAGCAGGCTGTCAGTCCAGCTTCTAACAGTTCTCATTTGGGAATACCTATTGAACAGTGTGAGGTGAATCCAATTACCAAAGTATGTTTGAACTCTTGCACAACACAATGAGAATTCCTTTCTGAGAGATCTCTATTGCACCTAATGATAACCATGACTGGTATGAAAGCAAGGAGTTTAGAAAATGCCAGGTACAATCCTAAATAATTCTCAGCAATGCTAGTATCTATGCATCACACTAGCTTTTTTCAGTTCCTATAGCTTGTTCTCTCAGCTTTCAGATCTACTTTTGAATAGCCTGAATTCCTGCTTGCAATATCTTTATACTATCTACAGAAAAAAAGGCCCCCCAAAATGATCCTTATTTCAGGTCTCTCAAAACCAGGATAATGTAAGTTTTTGTTTGTACAGGCAGAAAGGTCAGATGAAGCAGATTTTTTGGTATGTTCAACATCTGGTTTGATAATATTATTCATTCCCTTTTGATTCCTTGGAGTGTATCTTCTTCCAAAACAGATCTTCTCCTTGAGGTAATGCCATAATCTATCAACACTTTAAGAACTTTAATATTCTCTCTGTGATTGTCTTTCCTAACAGTCTTCAAGGAAAGGAACATTTATTCGGTGATTGTATGGCCTTTGCTTGTCTTAGAAGAATGTTTGAAGAGAATTTGCAGTCTTTTACTATGTAGAAAGACAATTTCTTCTCTTCTGTCTCTTCTTGTAGTGTCTCAGAAAGAAGCCTCCAATCTCTTTCTTTGTTCTTCACTGCCAGAGAATAGAGGAAAACAACAGTCGTCTTCCCTGCACATCACAGCAGGGAGTTAAAAGCTCTAACAGTGGCTTAGTTTTTTGGAAACCTCTTTGAATGATGATGGAGAAATAAAAAGGCAAAGGAAAAAAACCAAAAAGAACCAGAAAGTAGTTCAACAGTTTCACAAGCAGTGTGCAATTATGGTACACTTTATTCCTTCTCTTTCAACTCGCTGTGTTAAATGTCATTTATCATCTAAAAATGATGAGCTTCATTTTTTACTCTTTTCTACTTTACAAGTCCCTTCAGACGTAGGACCATGGCTAAGCAAGCTGTTCTTTGTAGCAGCTTTAGCCCTTGCAAGCTCCCCCAACATATAACATGAAGGTGTTGCAGCAGTCACATCCCTTAATCCTTTTCCGTTCATCTCACTCACATGCATCCGGAAATTAGAATACAATTCCTGTGTGGCTGAAGTAGAAATTAACAGTGAGGAATAACTTCATGAACACTGGGGGAAGTCCTAATGACATTAATTACTCTGCCTGTAATCCATCTTTCAAAGATTCTGTTATCATGGATCTTCCAGGATGATATTCCAATGACTTGGGTCTGTTCCTCATAACAGGAAGGAACAGGGCTCTGATGAGTTCTAACACCTTATTTTATGTGAGCAGAAGTGACTGTAGTACTCAAAACACTAAATGAATGATGACTATGTCTAAACACCAGGATACACCCAGAGATTGGATCAAATTATTGTCCTACTTGAAGACTTGGCCACAGCATGCAACAGCCTCATGTCTGTCTATGTTCCAGTGGGAAGCAAGGTATGGGGAAAAGTGTGGAGAGTGCCATAAACTTTGTGAAGACCTGTCTTGACATGGTGTCAGGATGGAGCAGCTACACCAAATGGCTGGGCAGGGCTCCCATATTCTGCAGTTTAGATAAGGAAATATTGAATATAAGAAAATGTAGTGGTAGGACAAAGGGTAAGGGGTTCAAACTTACACAGAGGAAGTTTAGATTGGATATAAGGAAGAAGTTCTTTACTGTAATGGTGGTGAGGCACTGGAATGGGTTGTCCAAGGAAGCTGTAAATGATCCGTCCCTGGAGGTGTTCAAGACCGGATTGGACAGAGCCTTGGGTGGCATTCTTTAGTGCGAGGTGTCCCTGTTCCTGGCAGGGGGATTGGAACTAGATGATCTTAAGGTCCTTTCCAACCCTAACTATTCTGTGATTCTATGATATTAAATAAATTGTTTCTAGAATCATGTAGAAGGAATGAGAATGTCTGGAGTCCTTTTTAACAGATGCAAAAATTTAGGGAATTTCAGCAGAAACAGTGGAAGTCACTGGTTTAACTTGTCCATGACTCAGCATTTAAAATTTTCTCAGCAATTTGTAGTTGTTTATAGGGTGCCTTCTGCAGATCATCTCACTGAAGTAGGGATTTAATAACGGAACCCTTATAGAAAACAGGATTTGTTAGAAAATGAGAAGGTGGTTTAATAAGAGAGGTCTCAAGGTGACAAGTAGCAGTGCAAAGCTTGGAAGTAGCCAGTGAAAAGCAACAAAGCTATATTAAAAAAGGAAAAAAGGAACTTTGTATTTAAAGAAATTATAGCATAAGCTAGACCAATTGCCAAGCCACCCTATGACACAGCTTCCCTATATTCTTTGGGATGTTAAATAATTCATTTTAGTAAATAACCTGTTTTTTGCAAATCTAGGTCATATCAAACATGGAGCAGCATGAGATTGTTATTCACCTGTATCCTTTTTCATTCCCTGTTCCACTATACTAACAATAAAGAGAAAGCCTTTAGCCACAGATTTGATTTTCGTGTTAGATACATTAGACATTTCTATGGCGACCAGGTGCAGTATTCAGAGGCAAAGCTACTGTGATTCTTTACTTCCAAAATCTGTCTAGCACTGAATTCTGTCCCAGCATGCACATTTGGCCCTTTTCTAGGCCTGACTTTTCACTAAGAATAACCAGACATTTCAGAATAAATTACCACACTCAGAAGTTATAAAGAATCCTTTCTGCCTCATTTCTCCCTCCTTTGTTTTATGCTGTTCTTCGCCCTGATGCCTGACCAGAGTAAATTCCTGAGCGCCTCATGTTTATTCACCAGGCTGCTGATGGTCATAGCAGTGAAATCTCAGCAGCTTTCAGCTAGGGCAAGTGTTATTTTTTTAGAAGGCATTTCTATTCCAATTTATTGCATATGATATCTTAGGCTTTGATCTTATGAGCATTACACTTGACGCTAGGAGTAGTCGGGCTGGTAAAGTCAAGCATGTACATAAATGTTGGCATGATTTGTTCTTTCCTAAGTGTAACACTGTAATCATTTAACCAATTGTGTCATACCTGCAAGGAGTATTTATCAGGCCCACACAGAACAGCTGTTAGTACTTTAGAACTGTAATCCGTAAAATGCATACATGTAGATACATATCTTTAAGCGTGGAAGTATACTGCAGGTGAAGATTTTTGTAAGCATCCATCATGTATTGTATTATAAAATTAGCTAGAATATTGTGCTTGTGTGTTTGGGTATGGTTAAAGACTTGGGATTTTAGGCCTGCATCTTGCCACAGTTACATAAACAAAAACTCTTCCAAGTTAGTTATAGTGAAAAAGAGCTCTGGTCTGCCACCTTGTGTAGCAATGTCTAAAATACAGAATTGGTTATTTAGAGGAATATCCATAACAGTGGTTGCCAGCTTTTAGAAATAAGTACTGTACCTCCATATCATTGAACTATGGATTTCCTTGGAAAAATACCAACACAGTGCTAGAAAACGTCTGTAGAGAAGTTTCTGCACACAGATTGTGAATCCATAAAGATTAGGAAAGACAGATTAAAATATTTCTATTCAGGGAAGCAATACATGAAATACAGGTACCTGTAGTGCTAACAGATCACAGTCCTGATATTAAATGAGCGGAACTAGAAACCTGCCATTGCCCCCATTGTCTTCAAAAGGGATAAGAATATCTTCTCCCTTTTCTCTAAATTAATTGGTAACCCTTATTTTTTATTTTCAGAGTAGCGTTAACATACTGCTCTTTGGGTTATTTTTCTTAAGCCTGTGGTGAACAAGAATTAGTAATGTTTTGCCTGTCAGAAATGGTCCTCATTTTTGCCTGTGTAGCATAAGATTTAATTTGTAATTACTAAGTCCACAATGCCATAGTGAACTTCTGCTGATCTGCTCTTTGTATCTTGCTTCCAAAATGCTCTAGATGATATCAGCTGAGATTTTCTTGTCCCAACATACATTTCCTGCTTCCATGGCTGTAGTCCAAATGGACTCTGCACCTCTTTATTTAGCTGCATTCCCAGCTGTTAGTCCTTAGAGCTACTGTCAGCTTTTAATGACATTCATGTCCAGGCAAATGTGAGATGCTGAACAATCTCGGCTCATACTGAGATCAGTAAGAGAAGAGCAGGTTCAGCACACTGAGACCATTGAGACCTAGGTGCATGGAGGCATTTAGTTGTCGATATTTGAACCTCTGATTCACCATAGGTTTCAATGATGAGTTAGCCATCTAATTAAGAGTAATGGCAGACAATGTCTGCTCATTTTACTTGTATAAGTAATCTAGCAAAGACAGTGGCACTGCATGATTAAATAAGGTGAGGTGTTTAGCTGTAGACTGATAATACATAATTAAAAAAACAAACAAGTTTAAATCACTAAGCTAAACTAACTTTCTTCAGTATCTAAACCCCTTTCCAATACTTATAAATGCAATTAAACAAATGTGAAATAAAAAACAAAGCATATAAATCTAAAATTAGAAAACTAATTAGTGCTGTATTTCCTGGTTCTAAAGGGGAAAAATTTGCAACCAGATTGAGAAAGCTATGAAAAGTTTCTTATTCAATTAATAAATTATTCAAATGTAATCTTGAAAATTAACATAGTTAGAGTTGATCTTCCAAGACTTAGTTTTTTTATAAGGGTGATATGAAAGCACATCATCAATTCTTACACAGATATTTTTATCTTTAGTGTGAGGTGTCCCTGCCCATGGCAGGGTGATTGGAACTAGATGATCTTGAGGTCCTTTCCAACCCTAACTATTCTATGATTCTATATTTGTACATGTATGCAGTAGTATGTACAAGGAAATTTGTAGGGCAGACTTCATGTCACTTCATGTCACACACAAAATTTTACTTTCTATAGTTAGACATTCATTCCAATCTGCTAATCTAGATGGCCTCATTAGTCAATGGAGAGAAATATCTTCCTCATCGTCTTATGAAAGATGGGATGAACCACAATTTGAAAGTTCTTTTCTTACTGTCAGTGGAGGGGAGTCTGGTCAGCTTACTTGCTATCTTTGTTAACTTTTCAGAATCTGATTTTTGAAGAAAAATCACCATTTTCTATGACATTAAATCACTATTTTTCCCAAAGAATTCATACTATTGGATTGAAACAAGAAGTTATTAAAACATGGAGAAATTCCTACCGTCAGTCTAACACAAGACTTTGTGAATTTCCATAAGGGATTTAAAGTGGTGTGGCACTAGGGTGGGTTTTTTGGTGTGGGTGGTGGTTCGGGGGGGGGGGGGGGGGTGGGGGTGGGTGGGATTGATCAAAGACTGGAAGATATGTCTGTCATTTTGCTCATCCTCTGACTGTATGAGCTAAAGTTCCTGCTTGGACACAGAATCCTTACTGTGACTTTTGAAGAATTGTAGAAGATGGGAAAGTGGAGAAGAACATTTCATTTGCTCAAAAATGTTTGGGTGGCTACAAGATGAACAGCACCTTGCAGAATCAATCCCCATAACACCAACCAACTTCATGAGCGTTATCCCTGAACCAATCTATTCATTGCTGCTGATCAAAATCTTGTGCTTGCTGTATGTATACTGCCAGACATTCTACTCCTCCAGAGTCGCCCTGTGCTATCATCCCACACTGAAAGTTTACACTTCCTCGGTCTGCTCTAGTTTATATCAAATGGAGATTATTAAGTTATACACAGGGGAACAGGTGGGTGGAGCAGCTGGCATGAGAAGTGAGCAGCCTGACAACAGAAAAAAAAAATCAGGGTAGATTGCAGCACAAAAAATTTCCTAGGAAATTGCAAATTTCACAATCTGTTCGTGAGAACTGATGGTATAGCTCGTGTGCCAGGTAACAAGTCTGGGAGACTCTAGACTTCACTGGAAGCAGACTATTCAAGACCTTCAAAGATCTTCTTAGTTTTGGCTTCAGTCTATTACACTATACCAGGCAATTCTACTCATTCTGGAAAGCAATTCTCTATGAATTTCATAAATAGATTGAAAAGGTCACAGTGGTTTTTCAGTCTTAATTGACTGACTGATTTACTGTATTTTTTATTACAGAAGAAGCTTTAAACATAGCTCTATGAACTCTTACAGTCATGCAGAATTTAAGGTGTCTTTGGCTTCATTCAATGACATGAAGAAAGCATAAGTTTGAACTGGTTCTGACAAACACCAGTTAAAGCAAGCTAACCAAATAAATAAGCTCTCCCTAATTTGGTGCAATGTGGAAGGTGACCTGGTGGAATGAAACGTTGCAGATCCAAAAGTTCTCAAAATTTCGATTATAATGAACTGGGGTAACCAAGGAGAATACAAAAGCAGTCAGGAAACCTTATAAGGACAACGTGGCAAGGTTTCCACAGTAAGTAAATGCATAGACAGCTATGGAGGAAGTACGCGACAAGATCAGATGTTGAAGGAAAGATAAGCTGCCAGTTAATGTCCAGTACTGTGGCAGATTATCCGGTTTCATTTAATAGGGAGCCCTGCCTGAAACAGCCTCTTGGTTAGGCTGGTGTTTCAGGGTACAGCAAAACAATGTCTTACCTCTGTGAGATACGTGTGCTGTAGTTTATCTCTGGTTATCTCCTGTTTTGACTTGAGAGGATTTTCTCATGAAAGTTTCACTAAAACACATATATTTCTGCAGAAAGTTGCACTTTGATTAATCAGCATTTTTCATCAGAAGAGTGTTTAATCAAGCAGTTTTCAGCCAAGTCTAATTATAGCATCCTCTTTAAATGTTTCAGTGTTTCAGACCGCACTTCAAAAAGAAACACAATGAAACATTTATTATTACTAAACTCTTCCACATTACTTAAATTACAAGAAACAATTACATATGTCATAAGATATCTTGATAAGCATTTAACATGCCACTGAAAAACACTGGGTGGCTTGAGTTTCTAATTTCTCTCCTTTAAATTCAAACTTCCTTTTGTCTGAATTGCTGTTGAACACAAGCCAAAGTTCACTCGGACTTCCTTTCTACACAAATTCAATTAAGAAATGTAAACATGTGGAGTATCTCTTGGGAAGGGAGGAGGCAGGAGCGGAGGGGAGAAAAAAAAAAAGGAAGAAAAGAATTATCAGTGTGAAAGATGTAGTCCAAAAGGAGCGAGTGCTATTTTTATGTGGAGAAAAGAATCAGTAGTAGCTTTTGACATGGACAACGTAATCTGTTACTAGAGGTAGCGGGTTTCTTGCTTATGACAGAAGCTGTCAGCCAGCTCTGTGTGAAAGAAAGGTAACTCATGTTTGTGCAGTCACAGGGAATAGCATGCTGTTAATAGCAGGAGAATGTGCTTAGCTTTTGGAAATGTTTTGGCTGCTGTGGAACACGCATTGAGTGTTGGTTTGAAACCAGAATATCTTGTTGTTGAAATGCTATTTCTCATCGGCTTTTGTTGAACAACTTTCAAACTCCTGGAATAATATAAAAGACGATAATAAAATTTACTAGAACAAAGGTAAAGAGAGAGACATGATGACAATAATAGAAGAGAGAATATAGGCGGAAAGGCGCAGTAGAAAGTATGGAAGCTCATCTGTGCATTATTATAAACACTTTTAAGCTGGTAGCATGGAAATCGTCAATGCAGGTTTGATACCCTGCAAATGCTGGATAGAACATGCAAAGGCCAACACATTTCTGACTCATTGTCTAGAGTCTGGTAAATCAAGTGACAGCTGGTGATGCTCTTAATATCAGCATCAAATCCAAGGAAACCAGCTGAAGCATGTAGCTGAGAAAATTCATTACCCATTTAAAAAGTTCAAAGGGTATATGAGGAAAGTTAGAAAAAGACTTTGGCTTTCGAGCGCTCAGCTCTTTCACAGGAGCTTCAGGAGTTATATAAACTTGTATAAGAATGCATTCTGAGAATATTTCAGCTAAATGACTTTTAAAAGTTTGGTTTACATCAGCCGTGGATTCCAAGCAAAGGGACGAAATCCTTTAGCTGAGCTAGACAAAATAAAAAATAAAATAAGAAAAACCCCAAACCAAAAAACCAGCCAACAACCCCCCCCTCCCCGAAACCAACAAAAACCCATCCCACAAAAAATGTGTCCCCCACCTCCCCAGCCCCCCAAAATACAGTGCCACTAGATACTTGAACTATATATTTGTGCCTTTTTTTGTACTGTTTAAACATATTGTTTAAAAAGCATGTCTGGAAAGTTTCTGTAGCACCCAGTCAGAGAAAAACATTTAAGCTGTGGGATCCCTACATCCTGGTTAGGGATAGACATTGATCTGAGGTATACCATGGCAAAACAAATCTGCACTGCAACCCTCTACTGATCACACTTGAAAAAGGAGCTGTTTTGCTCAGGAATAGATAGGGTCTAGGAAGGATTGCCTGGGGGCTCTGAAAAATCTGTCTGTTCTTTCGTGTCCCCCTGGAAGACAGTTGCAGTCTCCACAGGTTGGTGTTGGGACAATCACAATTAAAGAATCATTTTGGGATGTGAAAAAAGCATTCTGTGATGGAAGTGGTCAGGAAGCAGTGCTTCACAGCATCTTCATTTAAAACAGAAGTGGTTTTTGAATGCTTACAGGGCAGCTGTAAAATAAAAGCATAAAAGCCAGCTGGAAATTATTACTCAAATGTCAGATGGGTTTATAAGATATTGATAAATTATAGTAATCTATTTTGTGACATTAAGTTGTATTAGTAAAAAGTGGTTTTGTAATCTGCTTAAAAATACTACTTAACCAGAAAAAAAAAAATCTGAATCTAGATATAGAATCATAGAATAGTTAGGGTTGGAAAGGACCTCAAGATCATCTAGTTCCAACCACCCTGCCATATGCATACTTTAGCACAAGTCTAACCTTAAAAAAATTGTACAAAACCAGCTAGACCACATCTTTGATAGAGGTTTATTCTTAGCCCTTGAAAAGGAAGTTAATGTAGGGTTGCTCAAATGGATCAAGTACAAAACTGGATTCTGATTGCTATACTGCTGCTCTTCTATATGATCATTCAGTGCATCATCCTAGGTTTTCATACTTTTTTACATGTGAGTGTCAATCATTGCTGAGATGGGCCTCATGAGGATTTGAATCTTTTAGGGACTTTATTTTGGGACTATATGAAAAGCAGACATTTTCAAGAAAACCAGGATGATCTTTACAAACAAGGCAGCTTTTGTTTGTTTAATGGAATGTAACATTTCATGGAAAAGCAAAGATTATATGCACAACCGTACTGGCAGCATGATCATTCCATGACATTATCAGCTCTTGATGGATCTTTCACACCACATAATATTTATTTTCTACCTGTTTCTGAGCAATCTCCCAGTTTTAGTAGCACTAATTAAAACCTTCAGTGTCACACTCCAGTGAAATTAGTCTTACCTTATTTCATGGTGTAAATAAGGCTTAATTTTTCAGTAGAAACCCCAGAAACTGAACTGAACTTCAGCCAATGCTGCTGATCCATTTCCCTGGTAGTCCATTTCCATGCAGCATAAATATGAATCTTTTCCTGAGTCATGGCATTTCTTGTTGGTGAGCTGAACAGTTCAACTATTTTAGTTCCTTTTCCCCCATGTTCTTCCTTTATCTTCCTTTGATCATTACTTGTATTTACCAGAAGAGGGTCTTCATTTATTGCAAATTGACCAAACATTATCAAAGTATAGCTATATTCTTTATGCTTTACACATGAGAAACTGAAACATCAACAGAAAAATGTTTTCTGTGGTGACAAAAAAGAGGTTTTCATCACCTAAAAATAGAAATCAGCCTTACATCTAGCCTGACATTATTATGTGCTAAAAGGAAATGACACTGAGTTTTGCATATTCTGTGTCCCTAGCAAAGGCAGGTGCTCTCCTGCTCTTTAACAACTCTGTTTTCAGAGCATGCAACTGTCCTTGATGATTAAAGGCCACAGATGTGGATTAATGTAGTCTTTGGTCTTTTTTGACCATGATATTGTTGCTGAATTTACTATCCTGTGCATTTTTTAGATACATATTTTGCTTTTTTAGGTTTTCAGTGTTGGAAACAGACATAGTATGGATGAAAATTGGCAGAAAAATGTGAAAAGCTTCAGGATTTTGAGTCAGGTGGCAGAACATTCGTGAAGCTTCTGGCACACCACAGATGGTCGGTATAAACTGTTGTGGCAGAGCAGCTCTGCCAGGAACCCCATAGAGTTTATTTCTAAAGTAAACTTTTAAAAATACACAGAATATTAAAGCAGAAAAAAATATAACTTGAAAGCACCATTAATATGTTGGTGTGCTGTTATGCAGTTCCATGTAGCCCCATCCTTCTTTTTTTATTATTTTTATTTATTTTTTCACTAGTTATCTGAGATTAGTATCCAGATTTTCCTAATTCCACCTTCTCTGATCTTTGTACTCTTTCAAATAAATCATATAACTGGTCTGGAAGACACAATATACCATTGAACCAAGAGGTGAGCTGAACAGCAAAGTTATAGATACTTCTATGTTTACAAAAGAACCACGAATAGGACTAAGAAGCAAAAAGCATAGTTTTACATAGTGTATATTATAAGCATATGAAGAAAACCAGAGCATTTAATAAATATAACATTTATACTATTTATGTAGAGAAATTTTCTTGTTATTTATGTATGAAGTTATATATATATACATAAATATATTTATTGTTATATATAGATTTATATACAAGATAAGAATACCTATATATTATCATGGAATCATGAATCTAAAGTCATAGAATACCAGGTTGGAAAGGGCCTCAAGGGTCATGTGGCAACCTTTCTTGGCAAAAGCATGGTATAGACAAGATGGTCCACCCTATCTAGCTGAATCCACCACTTCCATGGGGAGATTATACCAATGGCTGATTGTTCTCACTGTGAAAAATTTTCCTCTAGTGTGGATGAAGTTTTTTCAAGCATATTGTTCATTTTTCAGAATTGCTTGGAATTGTGATATGTGCTGCTTGGTAAATCTTAGCTAACAACTGATATTTCAAGAATAAACCTATCCATAAAGTTAGTGTTAGATTCTTAGTAACTTTTTTATTTCCCTTATTATCTAGATAAATCAGCATTTAGAAATGTCAGTGAAAATGCATATTTTAAAAGTGGTAAAGGGATTCCAAGATGTGACTCATCTCTTAATGATTCCATTGTATACTACTACAAAAATGGAAATACTGTTTAGCCAGTTTAAATGCCACCTAAAACTATATCTCCAAACAGGTCTTGATATTGTTTGAAGTAAACTAGTTGTCAAAAGAAGAGATTCACTTTTTGTACTAGTAAGATACATCCCCTAACACCATAGCCTCCCCCTTAAAGTCCCAAACACTGAGTACATCTGTAGATTTTATGCAACATTTTGACGTGAATTTTTACTCAAGATTTCATTAAGCTAGGTTATAGAGAAGGGCAAAGCGAGGTTGTCTGGGCTAATTTTATTGTCTCTAAAAAGCTATGCATTTGTTGAATTTTCAATGAGGTTTTTTTGCCCTCTGCACCTTAGTCTTTCAATCTGGTGAAAGAACTTTCTTCTTTTAGGTGAAATCCCCGTGAAGTCAGTAGGAAAATTCCATGAGCTGGAGGCTAGACTTTCTGGGTCAGTGTGTATGGATCTGTACTGGGAATTAAATTATAGGCTTAAAAGAACAGTTTGAGATTGAACTATGCCAAATGGAATTACTTCCCATTTTTTAAATTCCTCTGTTTCTTCCCCTGTACCTCCATATTTGAGAGGAAGCAGGTAAAACCCTTTCTGGTTAAGTCAGAGAACATAACATATAATATGAGGAGTTAAGGTTAAGGAAAACTTGACTGGTTACTAATAGCATACATTTAGAAGTAACTTCATGTCTTTTACATGGGATATGAATGCTGTGTCATGCATACCTTGCCATTTTTGTCTTGCAGGATGGAATCAAGTAGAAAAAGAAAACAGACACAGTTGCATAGCTATAGTAACCTATTCTCCTTATATAATTAGGTGTAATCATTCTATGACTTATTATAGTATGCTGTTTGTGGTGAATCTATATGTGAAGCCATGTTTTTATGTTTCAGCCTCAATACTGTTAGGCTTGTCTGTTATTTTGTTGTTGTACCTTTTCACTTCCATAGCAACAATTTAGCTATTCTCAGTTCATAGTAATTGTAAGAAAATGAAATTCCATGTTTTTTGCCAAATGAAGTTTGAATAAACCTTTACTTGTTAAACATCACTGATTTCCACTCCTAGGCTGTCTAAACAAAGTAGTATCTGTTGGTGTTGCATAATCTTCCCTGCTTGTGAGAACTGTATGCGGTCAGTGCTACAGCTAACTAATACTGCAAAACTGGGATCAGTGTAAACACTGGAATAAGAGAGAGTCCTGAAAGCACACTTGAGGCCAGCAACACTGAACCAGGTTCAAACCCACATGCTATACAGTAATAGTGTTGATCAGGAAATATAGTTAAGCCTCAATTTGAATAATGTTTTAGAAATACATCAGTTTCATTGTTGCAAAAACTGGTGAAATGCAGTGCCAGCATCTTTCCCCATACTTTTACACATCTTCTCTCTGCTTGTCTATCTATGGCATGTTGTTATCAAATACTTTTAGTTCCCACTGCTAAAACTTGAGAGAAGATCTTGGGCATTTCCATTTGCTGTGAATTATTCAATCAAGATGACATGTTCTAAATCCTCTTGGCCTAGAATAATGACTTAGACTGTTCCGTAATATAACTTTTTTTCAGAAGCTCTTCAGGATACCTGATGCTGTGATCATTTCTTTGCTTCTTCATGGACAATTTCTTCAGTTACTTTCCAGTACCTTACTGCCTTGGTACTGTTATGACATCACAGAATGATTTAAGTTGGAAAAGACCATCAGACCACCATTAGCCTAGTACTGCTAAGTCCACCACTAAACCATTTCCCCAAATGCCACATCTGCATGGCTTTTAAATTCCTCCAGGGATGGTGACTCAACCACTTCCATGAGCAGCCTGTTCCAATGCTTGACAACACCTTTGGTGAAGAAATTTTTCTAAATATCCAATCTAAACCTCCTCTCATGCAACCTGAAGCCATTTCCAATTGTCTAATAGTTGCTACTGAGATGCTATTAGTCTTTTCAACAGCCTTTCACTATTTGCAGCAGAATTATAAATTCTTTTCCTCTCATGTCTTTAGAAATCTACCACAGAATTCAGTGACAGCTCTGAAGGCACTGTCCATCTCCAAGGCCTTGACAAAGCAAGGATTTCAGACATGACCTCTAAAATGCAAGGAGGTTTCCAGACTCCTTGTTTCACAGGAAACTGAAAATTAGGATGGCTCTGCTGACTGTATTCTCTCTCTCTCCTCTGCCAATGGCAGGAGTGGAAAATCAAGATTTAACCACTTCCTCCATGGCCATTTCAGCAGGCCCATCAGAATTTCTGCAGCTGCTCTCCATTCAAGGCTCATCAAACACCTCTCTCTTCACAGTTTCTCAACCGCCTCCACCTCAGCATTTCAAGTAACTAAGGCTGCTTCCTTTCTTGCTTGCTCTCCTGCTCGCCTGCCAAAACTAGAAAGGCTTTATTAAGGGCTTCCCCATCAATCATCCTGAAGGCCTCTTTGGAGGTCTGATTAGTATTTGCAGCTTGAACAGGCTGAATATATCTGGTGCAATTTATACAAAGGAGTATGAAGGAAGGGAATAATTTAACTAAAGGGTGAAGTCTTGTTTCTATGCTACAAGCTATGTTATCATCTCTGCAAGCAATGAGATATTTTCAGATTGCAAAGAGTTTTGCATGCAGGAACTTAAGATATGCAATGTCATTTGGGATTGTTAGGGCTTGATTTTACTGCAGTGCTTGAGAAACTGGATAAATTAGCCTGTTCTAGAGCTTGAGACTGCTGTACTGAAACTGCTACTATGGCATTTGTAGTTTACAGTGAGCTTAGACATACCTACAGCCTGTACAATGATATCAATGCCGATATTCCCTTCACCTTGGCAAGCCCATACAGACAATAAAGCATTTTAGAAGGTAAAATTTTTCTTTGACTAGTGCTCTGGATCCCATGTCTTCTGAATTCACAAAAATATTAAACACTGAATCCTGTTCACCCAGAAGAATGGAAAATGGCCTGAATTTCACTTTCACAGGCAGTGCTAGAGCCTTGAGAAGTTCCGGGTCTGGGCTGGCTGTGCACAAGGCATAGGGAGACCTACCATGAATTCGTCATCTGGGTACACTGTAGCCTGTCCAGTTGAGTGTGCTAGACTTCATTGAGCAAGAAGCGAACAAAGAACCTGGCTTTAAAAAAAAAGTGAAACGAACCAAAGATTTATTTGTGGTGCCCAAAGCAATCAGCTTGCATGCTGAAGGATGAGATTCTGTTCAGATAGACTATATCCATGCAATCTTGCTTAATCTAATAACCTTACTATGCTCTTTCTGGCCTGTTGCTGCTGTAA
Organism: Lathamus discolor; assembly: GCF_037157495.1. Lineage (NCBI taxonomy): Eukaryota > Metazoa > Chordata > Aves > Psittaciformes > Psittacidae > Lathamus > Lathamus discolor. The sequence continues at coordinate 102,261,052 of NC_088884.1, read as the reverse complement.
ATTTTGCTTACAAATCAGACTGCAGAAAGTTGATATTACCTGATTTAATTGAAAAGCAGCTACCAGAGCAAAGTAAAGAGACTAACTGCTGCCTGCCAGCTTCATTGCTATTGAGTGAACTCCACAGAGCCGGAGTTGCAGTGGCAGCCGGACCGCACCTCCACACAACCACAGGCAGCAGAAAACTGGCTGTTGCCTGGTAACGGGGACTGTTGCTTTTCTTTTTCCAGAGGTTTAGCAAACAGCTGAAGCAACCAATTTTGGGAGCAGCATAAGGTCTGAAGAGAACAAATAGTTGTTGAGGAAAAAACAGTCAAAGAGTGAGATCAGAGATTGTTACTTGGATACAGTAAAAGCCAACACAACAGAAGGGTTGGGAGGAGAGGCAAAGGCGAAATAACAGTAGACTTATTTAAGGGCTGGAAGAATTTTCTGTTATTCTTTTGTGCTTGTATGCCTACTGGCAAATGCAGCTCTTCTACACCTGCTGATCCAGAAGCATTTTCAGAAAACTGTTCATATGAATCTTCTCTTCCTCACCTTCCAGACACTTCGTTTTGCTCAGACTTTCATGCTACCTTCTGCTATATTTTTCACTCTCTATTTACCATTCAGAAGGATTTTCTTCTGTCATATCTTGTATGAAGTAGGTGTGGCACTGGTTTCAATAAATGGCAATTCCATTGAGAAAACAGAAACACATGATACATCTAGGTTACTACTGCTGATTCCGTGTGCCTGTTGCCTTGCTACCAGCAGTTTCAGGTAGAAGACACTACTTCGTCAGTGCATCTGGAAGATTATTCTTCATAGTCATGAACATTACAGAAATAGACTGAAAGGTTCCTTTGTGTAAGCACAAGGAAGCCTTCATTTGGCCATTCTTGATCAGAGGAATTAGGGTAATATTTTGCAGGCTGCTTCCTGTAGAATTCCAGATTTGAACTCTGTTTTACAGGTGAAGGAGATGCAGTTGGACTGCTGAGCTCAAATTTTCTTTGTGGTTCATTTCCATCCACATGGCAAATGTACACTGCTAAATTCTTCCAGTAGATCAGGTAATAGAACCAAATGATCATGTGAATGAATGTAAAGGAGACAGGCTTATTTGTGATGACTTTACTGTGGATAGTTCAGATAAATGTGCAAGTTCTCAGGTATGAGTTACCCTAGAGAAGATAGCCTGGCTCTTCCTGTGTATGCTGGTTGCTAGTGGTACCTATATTATGTGTAGTAGAATTACCTTAAATGTTTTTACTATTGCTGTATTTACATTTTCACTTACATTTGCAGACTTACAACTCAGCAACAAGTTGTGCAACTTCCTTTGCTTCCATACAGCATTTCTAATAGAGAATTCCTAAAATATATTGCTGGAAGGGAAATAGAGCATAAGGAGCTAGGTACAAATACATTTCCCAGTACAGCAGGCTTTTCAGGGTAGCCTCTTTTTAGTTCTGTCTTTTGACTGCCTCGCAGTGAGCAGTCATTCACACAGATACTCTGGTGGGTTTTCTTTCTGTGAGATGCCACTGACCAGCCTGAGGGAGCACTCATAATCTGCACTCAAGATTTGGTGTCACCATTGCACTGATACAATATGGATTTTCACTCCTTGCTATCTCTATTTATCTTAGTTTTCTCCTTCAGTTTTCTGAATTGCACACAATTTTTTTATACATATATATATATGTACACTATTCCATTTCTGCTGAATTTTCTCTCTACATATGATTACATATGAAAAGATAAATCATGTGTGTAAGGCTTGGAAAACCCTAACTCCTTTTCAAAAGTGGGGATATTTAGGTTCACTGCCTAGCTGCCAGATTTATTCATCACTCTCCTAAAGCTATTTCAGCCAACTGAAATTCTTATAAATATATTTTGAAAATCACTATATTTTTTATGTTTTATTTGAAGAAAAAGAAACATGTCCTAAAAAATAAAAATCAAAATAGAGGATACAAAATAATGATTTCATATTTAAAATACTATTAAAGAAGTAACCCATGTATTTTCCAATGCGTTTGTGCAAACTTGTATAGTATTACAGCTCACTGTTTTAGTGCATTACTATACACTTCAACTATACTGATATTTCACAATTAAATGTGTTTCTTCAAGGAATCATGCAAATCAAGTTTAGATATACTGGTATAGTATTTAAAATATTTTTTTAAGGAAATTTGAGGAGATTGTTCTCAAGAATGAAAGTTGCAGCTTTTTGGCTTTCCTTCACTTGACATATTTTAGACCTAATTCAGTAGTCATTGACATCTGTGTATCAGGCTTTTTTTATATTTCATGGCATTCAATGAACATAGTGTACATCCCTCTCTTTTTTTAACATACTACTGGACCCATAAAATGATGTGTTTGCTTTTCTTCTTCCTTTGGGTCTGGAACTATTGATTCTATTTTGTAACTATTCAAGTAAGGTCCCTTTAATAGGGAGTATTCCAGCTTATTTCTGTGAACCTATTTAAAGGGAAAGTCTTTACTCAAGAGTAGAATCTGCCCATTGTAAATAACTTTTAAATGAGTGGAATAAAGAATTTGGGCAGTAATTGAAGTCCTTGGGCAGTTAAAAAAACTTGTGTGGAAACTAACTCCTTTAAAACAGTTTTACTTCTAATTGTTAAAAGTATGTTACTAATCTTGGAAATTTATTACAATATAAACATTTCCAGCAGCTCACTGTTTACCTGCATTCCCTATCGGAGAAATTTTGGTTATGCAGCAAACACAGGTTTGCTCTCAGACTGTGCCTTAAAATAACCTAAAGATCTATAGATGTTTTATATTTCATTTCTTAATATGATGAGCCAGCTGGCACGACTGGTGGGCAGTTCATGTGGAGTTGTGACTCTTCCAGAAGATTTCCTGTAAAAAGGATTGGTGAGTATTGAGATGTACTCCACCAAGATGGTTTCTGTGTCATGAACTGCTTTCAGTATACAGTACCAAAAGCTTGTCTGGTATTTTCAGCTTGCTAAACTTTGAGATTTTCTTAAATGATGTACAACCTAGCATTTTTGTCTCTGATGAATAATCAGCTGTGAGAATAAACTCTTTACCTAGAGATCTTGTAAAGCACTTAAAAGCCAATGGAGTACGCTTTGCTATTAGGTTGTTAATAAAATAATTCATTAGAGTAGCAGATGTTCAACAAGCTACAGGCTATCATATTTTTGTGCATTCTAGCTGCATATGCAAGCCTAAAGATGTGTGGACTCTATTATGCTGCTGAGCCCCTTGTGAATATATTCACAACAATAAAATGAAGCAGAGTTTAAAGAACAAAACTAGAAGGAATTCCTTTCAGCAATCTTTCCTTTGGTTCAATGTCATCAGGAAGAGCTATGCTGCTTCTGGATCTGCAAATGGCATGTAAAAGACCTCCTTATATTGCACTTTGTGTGTTATAGAGATGCTAGTTTTGCTAGTAAAGTTGGGCACCTTAGTCCAAAACCTAGGTACAAGAATAAGATGGCTAATCACAGGGCTGCCTAGATTTCTGTTAATAAAGCCCCCTTGTCATGTACTTTTCTATGTCTGGCTATGCTGAGAAATGTCAGATTCTGACAAGACTGGGCATTTTGTTACTTGCTTCTTGCCACCATTCATAAAGTGAGAGTTCCTCTGCCTTTTTCACTTGGAAGTCAACACTCATTGATGCCTACCTTCAACACAGGGAGGCACATGAGCACCCTGTTTGCCAGTGGTTTATTGACTAGGCTACTTGCCTGGAATATGAGAGAGTGCAGTTTGAAGTATCTATCTGCTTTGGAGTCAGATCAGAGCAGTTCCACTTTGCATTAAATATTCATTAGACCCCTGAGTGAAAAAGAGAGAATGACTGATTCTATTTCTCTAGGCAAGAGTCTGTGGCATTTAACTATGATATAAGAAAAGTTATGTATAGGTTCTTATGCCAGTGAAAGCATTTAGGGTAAGAAAGATCCTCTTACAGTTTCTATGATTTTTTTGTCTGTTCTCTCTCTCTTCTAGGCTTGAAATTTGTGCTTGCTTTACATATACATGGACTGTTATTGCTCTTGATTGTGGAAACCTGCATCTAAAATAGAAAAATCTTAGATTTTCTTTCTCCCTTACTTTTAATCAAATACTGGTATTCTACTTACCATCCAAACATTGCACTTGTTTATGTTCAGCAGGATAAAAGCTCCATGAAACTGAATTTCTGGAGTTCTATTAAATTGTGAGTCACCTTTTTTTCAGGGACTCCCCCAGTTGATGTCTATGCTTGTGAATTGATTAAATGAAGTGAATTCATTAAATGAAGTGAATTCTCCTGAAATCTTCAAGAACAAAAAGCATGTTAAATTAGCAGCTTTCCTAGTTGGGGAGAGTTCAGTTCAATGTTGTAGGTCAGTATTTAATATCCTTCAAGGGAGTAATTCCATCTACATGATCCATTTTCTTTCCCTGGGTAGCCTTGACTGTGACAGATAGAACAAATAGGCAGTTGATTAAACTGAAAAGGCTCAACAATACTTTAAACATACCCATGAACTTAGGATAGGAAATTAAATTATGACATAGAAACAGTAAAGAGGGGCAACTTCCAAAAGTTTTCAGTGGCTTCAGTAATGTGGGAGTGCAGACAATTTAGAACTAGATTGATGAACAAATGTCAACTCCATCATCTTTCAGGTTTGGTCTTATAAATCTGTAACTCAGCAAATGTTTATCTTCCTCAAATTCTCTCTTCCATCCGTATGTAAAAATCTCACTGAAATATATGGGACTGTGAAGGGGTCAGACAGTTCCTGAGTCTGAAGGCCTCAAAGACTGCAATTACTAAGCTGTCCTTAGCGCTGTAACCTAGACACTGGACTTGGGATGCTTGGTGAAACTTCTGGCTATCAGAAGGTGGCAGCATTGACGAAGAAAACAAGTAGAAAGGAGGAATTACAGCAAATATTGCTATACATTCAGGCTTTTTACTTTGAATAAAGTAGTATTGTAGCAGGATGAGGGCAATACAATGCTTGAATACAAAAGAAAGCTTAACATGTCTATTTTGATGAGCAATCACTGTGTTTAACAGTGTATTATTAAGTGAGGCAGGATTTTTTTTCCTGTGGTGGCCATCTGAATACCATGTGCCTGTGGCATTTGCACCAAGTTCAAAGTTTATTCCTGGTGAATACTGTTATTAGTCACATGTCTATGGTAAATAGGCGTTTCCCTCCCCTTTGCTTCCTTTTTTTCTTTTATATTTTCATGATTAAGGTCAACATCTCCCAAATGTAGGCTATGTTTAGACCTACTAGTCCAACAGGAGGCTTAATTAGATGTGATTTTGTTCAAATTATTGGCTCTTAGATTCACTGTAGGCAGGAAGGTCTGTGTTTGACATTACTGACACTGGCCTAGATTGTCATATGTTTGACCTTATTAATGCATGACTTGTCAATACTAAATGTGTGCTGAGTCTGTGGAAAGGTCTGCTTGCAGATTTGCTGTGTAGTTCAGCCTAAACATACTCAACATAGATTTGTATGTGAACAACATGCAACTGGTGTTTACTCTCTTCTTTTGGGGAGTGTGGTATTTATTTAATTGTCGCTGCAGCATCTTGAAACAACAAAGCCGTGACATTTATGACTGAGGTAGATGGTTGGTGAGCGTGGACTTCAGAGCATAATACGTAGAACGTAACTTTTCTCTTGAAGACACAAACAGTGATTTAACTTTAATTGTTCTGAAAGACTTCCTAATTGGGAGCCAGCTGTAACAGGTAATACATTCAGTTCCAAAATTTGCAGACAGGCAACTTGGACACTTTACCAGTGTGTTACTCTTTTCAAGCTCCTCATTTAGTGACATGAAAACACATGGGTTCAAAAGACTCCTTGCTTCAGTCAAGTGGAATCAAACATAGAACATAGACCGTAGATCAGTGTGGCAGATACATTGAAAAAAAAATCAGTAACCTTAAATTTATGGCAGTTTACAAGCAGCACAGTTATAATATCTTCCCCAGTTTGCAGAGCCATATACACTCAAGTTTATGGGTATGCAGAATACTCCCTTTGTCTGCAAAGCTACAAAATAATTGGCAGTTCCGATGAGCTGGTCTAGTGGTATCTGCCCTGTGCTCTTGCTTTTGTTTTGAGGTTTTTGTTCTGGCTTGTTTTTTTTGTTTGTTTTTTGTTTTTTTTTTGTTTGTTTGTGTTTTTTTTTTAATGCCAACATAAGTTGGGAAAAGAAATATTTGTTTACCCATGAACCATGCCTCTTTATCATTATGTACAAGAGATACCGTATGGAGAAAGTTTCTCACTTTCTCCTTGCATTACCACTCTATTTTCCTGTTTTCATGGTTCAGGCCATGTGTTTCACTACCTGACTTTTTACAAAGATTCAATGAAGGAAGGACATGAATGAAAACTTTTCCGCAAAAGTTCACCTAAAAATTCACTAGTGTTTGGACTTCTAGGGTTTGTCGCTTGGAAAAGAAAATCTGAAGAGTATGAATTCAAGAAATTACAAAATTAATGCATACAGGTTTTTTATACTTCCATAAATACTTTTGGTTTGTCTGCTTTATTTGCTGTCCTTGGATGGTATGTAAATATATGCTACTGTCTCCTCTTCCCTTTCTTTGGATTGTGACTTCAGTAAAATGGTGCCAATGAGGTGAACAGTCCCACTTGTTATTCACAGTATCTCTTGTAGAAAATGACTTTTCTATTATTTTTCTGTCCTTTTTTTTGTCTTTTCCTTCCCATTTTGCTTTCCTTCTCCCTGTCAAAAGAAATATAACATAGTTCCTCTTTTCAACTTTTTCCTGCTTTCATTTCTCTTTCTGCAGTGTTTCAGTCGTGGGTATCACAGGCTATAGGTTACATTCTTCACCAGTTTCATTCTTGCAACATCACAGGTTCACAATAATGTAATTAAAAAGAGAATTAAACTTCATGCCTGTGTGACAGCTAATTCTTCAGCTTCTTACCTATTTCCTGATAGCTCTTATGGCTTTATTTTGACTCTTTATTTTGCTTGAGTAATATACCCAAATTTCCTATTGCTAAGATCACATTAAAATATATTAATTATATTTTACATATAAAATTGTGTGATAGTAAGTGATAATAGGGTGCTAGACAAAAGGAATAGAGAACGTAAAATAACAGAGGGACTCCAATATTTTAAATAAAGCCTGTTTGGTGATATATATATATATATTCTTCATTCTTTTCTATTTCTGCAGATTTTCAGAGTACTGTTACAGGAATGCCGTCAGATTTTGTTCACACTTGTAGCATGTTCATAGATCTTTCCTGTCTTGGGTATTCCTGTTTTTAATAGCCTTCCTAAAAAATTTTTCTTAAAATTTAAGAATATCAAGGCAAGGTTTTATACAAATAATCCATCATTTTCACTGAATCTTTTTCCCTGCTTGAAACCTCCTTCAGCACTACTCTCTGAATTGTCAGTCTTTGCTTAACTTCACGTTTTCTCTTGCTGTTTCCATTTTCTGCTCAATTTTTGGCATTCTCTCTTGAGACTTCAATATCTCTGCATTTTTTCTTATATATACTTGTGTATATATATATGGATATATGTATATCTCCTGTTTTTATATATATAAAAATCAAGACCACCTGTATGTATATATTGACCATGGAGAAGGGATTGGATTTCTTCCACATGTGTCCTGTTGAGATTTTAGTGCTCAGTCATCTTGTCAATGAAAATCTTATCATCAGTTTTAATAGGTTTGACTCAGCAGCATTTGAGTTAAGAACTTAACAAACCTGCCTCTCGGCAAGATGAGTATTTGTTTTCCTTCAAGTGTACTATCTTCTTCTTTGTTATCCAAATGAATTTTTCATATCATCTTTATACTACACTAAGTTATAATGCAGTCTTTCTCTGGTTTACTCCTCTAACAGCTGAACAGATGAAGACATATAGGGATGGTCTGTCTGCTTTAAAGTTTATATAATGATCTATGTTCTATGTTATTTTTAGCTTATCATCCAGAGCCTTTGCCATTACTCATGTGAAGTCATGGTCATGATAGAGAGGTGAAACTCCTGTATCCTGTTACTGTCAGTTAGAAAAATTTATGCATCAGGTCTTTCATGTTAATATGGACCCAAGTATGTGACTGTGGCAACCTGGACAGAGCACTTGAATTTTGTGGTTATGTCAGCATGAATGATGAGTTCATTCTGTTATTCCTTTCTGCAGTCTGGATTGCGTACTTCCCTATTCCAAACTTTTCAAAGGTGGTAGTTGAAAAGTCTCTTGCAGACTGACTTATAACAGGTTCATTACAGGTAAGTTTCAATCACTAAGCTCTAAAACATCTGATTTCCCTGTTTCTACTAACCTGAGCTGAGTCTGTATTAAGCATCTGTACTAAATTAAAAGCAATACTAAAAGCCTGTTGGCCTTGGAGCTCTATTCTTATGAGCATGTAATACTAAAAATTTAAAATGAAGTTCATGGAGGAATTAAGTCCACAAGTAGTTATATGTTTAAAATTAATTATAATTTCAAACCTTCAGTCTGAAAGCCTCAGCTAGCTTTCCATATTGCAACTATGTGTGCATAATTAGATTTTTATGGATTTTCTTCTGATACCGTGTTTATAATCTTATCAGAGCAATATATTTTGTCATTGTAAGTACTTATTATGTACTATAAGCCATGAACAGTGTTTCTTTGTAATAGGCTACTTGTCTGGCAGTCGAAGTACATTGGGTTCTGTGCTATACACAGCAAAAGGGTTCAGTTTTTAGGTTATAAAATTAGCATTTTTTAAAAGATGGATTGCAGAATATAGAGAACTTTTTGAAGATTCCTGGAACAGAAAATTATTTTTGAATGAACATTTTGTCGTAGGTTAATCTATTCACAATGCATGTCATTTTGAAAATGTTATTATGATGCACAAATAGGAATGGGAATTTCATAGTGAGAGTCTTACAATATTCAGATTACCGGTGCATGTTCACCAATGGAAGAAAAAAGTGCAAGACGTTGCTGTTAGGAGAGTCAATTGTTGTGCTGCTAAACACGTCTGCCTCCAGATAGTACCAGTAGCACAACACATGTTGTAAAAATACTAGAGCAATAGTGATAATATCTATTTATAAAGTAGAATTTGTAGTTGCTCAAGCATAGTAAATAATCTTGGTTATACCATGAAATAGAAATAAATTGGTATTCATATGGTACAGACTGGGTATTTTTCTTCTGTTAAACTATCATATGATCACGGAAATTATTTTGGGGAATACTTAGGTGGCTTACAGTTCAGTATTAACTCTGAACTGCTTTGTGATTTCAGTTCTTTTGCTGAGTTGAAGAGTGAAAAAGAAGGTATGGTTTTACTGGTCAAATCAGACACAGGTACAATATTTATTTTTTAAATTGTACAATCCTTATCTCTTACCACAGGTTTTTACTCTGGAGCAATGAATCATAGCTCTCTTCATTTCTGTTTAAGAGCAACTCCCCTATTTTCAATTCAATATGATATGTGAAATTCTTATTTTCTTGTGAAAGTTTTTTAGCCCACTGGTGCATGTTAGCTGTCCCTTTTAAAGAAGGATGGGACCATTTTCTCTAGCAGTTGTCTTCCAGATGACCTAGAGACCAAATCAATCTTTAGAGTGCTAGACTCCTAGTCTAGAAATGGTTTCAGTCTTGTAATACAGAAGGAATTGATCAGCCTCTTGTAGAGATGTAAAAGGTCCTATAGGAAATATGTTTTTGAACGTGTTTCATTGTTCTCATGTGTTGACTGACAAGCATTCTTGTACTCATGTACTCCATTTCCACCTGCCAGGTAAACAGGCCCTCTCTGAGTGTTTCTCTGCTCTAGATGTTGCTTTGGGTTCCTTTTCTGTAATGTTGCCTCTACTCCCCCTCCGTTTTAACTAATATTATTTCTTTTCTTTATTTTCTGGATGACTAGTCTACCAGATGGCATCAGAATGGCTGAAATTGTCAACAGGTTCCATCACCCAGATCATTGCTGAATAACCTGACTATATACCTGCTTGGTGATGATGGTTCTGTGAGCCAGGTGTCTGATTCTGTGTATTGCCTATTTTCCTATTCCTTCCTTTTTTTTTCACCCGAAGCAGTAGGGTTCTGTCAAATAAAATTTTGGGGTTGAATGGATGGAATATTTGGGTAATAGTACAAGCAAACAAGCAGCCTTATGCCACTGAAATGAGTTTAGTGACTCATTTTGCTGAGTAGTTTGATGATTGTGGGTCAGAGTCTCAGTGGTAGCAAGCTGTCCAATTAAGCAACTTTGATTGGAAGTGAAGTACCTGGAAATGCACTTTCTTCTTGACACACATGAGCCCTGATCTTGGGGCCACTGGGGAAAATATAATGCTAAGAAATTTCTACAGTTTGATGTCAGAAGCAGCAGTAACTGCTACATTACCAAGAGCTAAATGGCTAGTTTTTCCTAACACTGGTCCTCAGCACTGGGGATCTGGATACCATTCAGTTAGTATCCCAGAATTCTAGGTCTCTAAAAGTTATGATATAGTTATTCTGTCAGACTTTGCCAGATACAGATATAAATATATTTAGGAACAAATATTAGGGTTATTTTTTTGTTTTCTGGTTTGTTTTGGGGCTTTCGCAGCTTTTTATTTCCTTACTTGCATTTCTCCCTTTGACCCACACTAGCCATTTTACTGCTAGGTGCCAGCTACTTTTGTTTCACTTACACTTCGCGCACAGAGAGGTGGGAGGGATGCAATGTCCAGACTGTTGCATTTCTCCTCTTTTAGAATGGGTGCTGCCTGATGTTGAACTGGTTAGTACAATAGCCAGAACTTGACATTTTAAAAGCCTTTAAATATTTTATGCTTATATTAAAGCACTAAGTTCAAGACTTATGTTTGTATTTTCTTTATTTATTTACTGAAATGTACATTTCAAGCTTTACTGGCTTTGCAGGGAAAAGCCTGAAAACACTACGTAAGTCTCAAAGACTGGAAGGATCCCCCAGATTGTTCTCTAAAGCTCAGGACATTGGACTGTAACTCATGATTCTGAGTACTTGAGATAGGCAAACTCAATACTGTCCATCTTGCTTCTCTCAGTTCTTAGCTGCTTTACACTAGATAGGACAAACTAGAGAGCTCAATGGTATGGACCACTAAGCTTTTCCTAGTAGAGGAAGGTCTACAGTGAACAGAGTATCTGAACATAGTAGAACACTAATTGGCACAGTCAGATTTTGAAGGAGAATTCATGACATACTAATACCTTGTTAAACTGTATTGCTATTACCACAGTGACTTCTGGTAAACACACTTGATTTTTGCTTCTTATTTCACCCTGTCTTCAAAGTCCTCTCAGAAATTACTTCTCTTTTTCTTAAGACACTTAGCAGTAGCAAAGCCAGAGCTCAATCAGTAATTCCCCTTTTGCTTAAACAAAATAAAGATTTTATTTGGCATAAGAATGGCAAATAAATAAAAATAAAACTGTATCATAAAGTCTCTCATTGAATTTCATACGACAAAATTTTCTGCAAAACCTTCTTCTTAACATAACATTCAAGGGGAAAACTACAGATTTTGGCTGTTTAGTTTGTTGGTGCTATTTTTGTGCGTTCATATCATTCTAGTGGAAAGGGTGGCATGTTATTCAAAGTCTGAGCGTCCAAACAAAGCAAAAATAGTGGAATTATGTGAAAAACTGCAAACACAGGCCTAAATATTCAGACCTGCCTGCTAAAAGCTAATTTATGAAATCTTCATTAGGCATGTAACTGTGAAGTCTAATGTGCTGTACATAGCTGATTTGCTCTAGCCAAATTTGTCTAAAATTTCTTGCTAGCAATTCTAACTGCTGCTAAAGCAAACACCTGGTAATGATACTTCCAAGTTTATTCAACCATATATATATATATATATATATATATACACACTTATATATATATGTATAAAGACAAAAAAATTATATTACTCAAACTTTACACCTGAATTTGAGAACTGCTAACAATTGCTCTGGAGAGCAATAACTGAGGTTGCTTGTGACTCTCTATATTAGCATTAAGCAAATTACTTCAGAAGGGTAAGTGAAAAGATGTTTACTGAAAAGTGGGAATTTCATTACTTTGCTGTTCCTTAACCTTGCTTTATTCATGTCAATTAATGAGTATATTATTGAAGAAAATAGTTCAAATTTCTTCAGATCAAATAATTTAAAACACCTTTAAATTTGCTGCAGTTTGGTTTTCATAATTTTATCTGAATTGGTGAGACAACCCTGTATTTTATCATACCCTTTCAATAGTACTGTTACTGTAGTGATAGGTGGCAACTTGTTAACAGTGTGAGGGCGCAACTCATTTTCTGGTGTGTAGCTCTGTTGTGGTTTAAGCTCAGCTGGTAACTCAGAATCATGCAGCCACTCACTCACTCCCCCCAGCCTTACTCTCCCCTGTCCCAGAGGGATGGGGAGGGGAATAGAAAAAATGTAACTCCCACGGGTTGAGATAAGAACAGTTTAGTAACAAAGGTATAACACAAATCACTACTGTTACCACCAATAATAATAATGATAAGGGAAATAACAAGGGAAGAGAATTCAACCACTCACCACCAGCCGACCGATACCCAGCCTGACCCAAAAAGCGATCTAGCCCTTCTGGGTAACTGCCCCCAGTTTATATACTGGGCATGACGCGCTGTGGTATGGAATGCCTCTTTGGCTAGCTTGGGTCAGGTGTCCTGTCTTTGCTTCCTCCTGGCTTCCCTTCCTCCCTGGCAGAGCATGAGACTCAGAAAGTCCTTGATCAGAGTAAACATTACTGAGCAGCAACTAAAAGCATCAGTGTTATCAGTGCTATTCACAGGCTGAAAGTCAAAGTTCACAGCACAACACCAGCTACTAAGAAGGAGAAAAATGACTGCTACTGCTGAACCCAGGACAAGCTCCTTGAAGATATAATATATTTTGTCTCATGAAGAGAGATGCTGCCTCTCTTGGTAACTTACTCCATATAGGTGGTCTCCACATGCCTTCCAGAGTAATTTTAAATCGGGATTATTCCCATGCAACTAGTTAGAGGATAAAGAAAAAAGAGAAAATAGAAAACCACAACCAAAACTGTGTGTATTTTTTCACTCTGATGTATTTCATAGAAAGCACAGTTCAAAAAACTCTGGCCTCCCCCCTCCCCCGGCCTTATTTCTTTGAGCAAGTTTAGAAGAAATGGTACTTAATACTGCTGTTCTGCTGTTCATGTCAGGCCTCTGCATAGGTTCCTGCCAAGATTATAATATGACAAAAATGTTTTTGTAAAATACTTTAAATTTGCCTTGGATATGTATCACTTCTTTTGTTCAGAGAGTACCTCCTGTACAAGCTGACATATACACACCTTTCTCATTGCAGAGGAAAAAGAAATCGCTGATCTCCTTTTCATGATTTGTTGCTTTCAGAGCTGTCATTCTGTCTTGTACATCCCCCTCTACAGCAAGGAGCTGAATTAAGGCTCAATAGCTCTGGTTTTGTCTTTAAAAATGCAGAACTGACTGCCATAAGGGTAGTAAATGCTTCATGGATACCTGGATGCACAAGTGAATCTGGAAAGTTGGAAGAAGTGAAAAACATTAGAATATTGATAAGAAAGTTAAAGAAAAGATAGATTAGCCTCAGTCTTACAAAATAAAAAAAAAAAAAAAAGACTCAGGGAAGAGACTGTGAAAATGGGGAAATTGAGGAAATGGGGAAATGTTTGAAGAGCAACAAATATCAAGAAGAAGAACTTTAAAATTACTTAATATCTTTAAAGCAATATTGACTTACAGATATGGTTAGATATAAGAAAGAAATTCTTTACTGTGAGAGTGGTGAGGCAGTGGAACAGGTTGCCCAAGGAACTGGTAAATGCCCCATCCCTGGCAGCGTTCAAGGCCAGGATGGATGGAGCTTTGAACAACCTGGTCTAGTGGAAGGTGTCCCTGCCTATGGCAGGTGGGTTAGAGCTAGATGATCTTGAGGTCCTTTCCAACCCCAAGCAAACAACTGATGTTCTCAATTACTTCTTTCTCTCAGTCTTCACCAGCAAATGCTCTAGCCACGCCGCTCAGGTCATAGAATCATAGAATCATAGAATAGTTAGGGTTGGAAAGGACCTCAAGATCATCTAGTTCCAACCCCCCTGACATGGGTAGGGACACCTCACACTAAACCATCCCACACAAGGCCTCATCCAACCTGGCCTTGAACACCGCCAGGGATGGAGCACTCATAACCCCCCTGGGCAACCCATTCCAGTGTCTCACCACCCTAACAGGAAAGAATTTCCTCCTTATATCAAATCTAAACTTCCCCTGTTTAAGTTTGAACCTGTTACCCCTTGTCCTATCACTACAGTCCCTGACGAAGAGGATGAAGGCATTAGGCCCTCTGTAGGAGAGGATCAGGTTTGAGATCATCTTAGGAACTCAAATGTGCACAAGTCTGTGGGACCTGACGAAATTTATCCTCAGGTCCTGAAGGAACAGGCGAATGAAGATGCTAAACCACTGTCCATCATATTTGAAAAATCATGGCATTCAGGTGAAGTTCCCAACAACTGGAAAAATGGAAATATAATCCCCATTTTCAAGAAAGGGAAAATGGAAGACCCGGGGAACTACAGACCAATCAGTCTCACCTCTGTGCTTGTCAGGATCATGAAGCAGATTCTCCTGGAAACCATGTTAAGGCACAAGGAAAACCAGGAGGTGGTTGATGACAGCCAATGTGGCTTCACCAAAGGCAAATCATGCCTGACCAGTTTGTTAGCTTTCCATGATGGGGCAACAGAACTGATGGATAGGGGCAAAGAAGCTGACGTCATCTACCTGGACTTGTGCAGAGCGTTCAACACTATCCTGCATGACATACTTGTCTCTAAACTGAAGAGACATCAAATTAATGGATGAACCACTCGGTAGAAAAAGAACTGGCTGGATGGCCACATACAGAAAGTTGTGGTCAATGACTCCATGTCCAACTGCAGACCAGTAATGAGTAGTGTCCCTCAGAAGTTGATGTTGGGACCAGTCCTGTTCAACATCTTTGCTGGTGACATGGACAGTGGGATTGAGTGTGTCCTCAGCAGATTTGCCAATGACAGCAAACTGTGTGATTCAGTTTATATGCTGAAGGGAATGGACGCCATCCAGAAGGACCCCGACAGGCTCGAGAGGTGGACCAATTCCAGCCTGATGAAGTTCAACATTGTGAAGTGCAAGGGAACCTTGGGCAACATGGTCTAGCGTGCGGCATCCTTGCTCATGGCAGGGGGGTTGGAACTAGATGATCTTAAGGCCCTTTCCAGCTCTAACCATTCTATGATTCTATCCATATGTAAAAAGAATGAGAGATGAAAACAAGAAGATCAAGGTCAGAAGATGTATAAATCTAGTTATCTAAAATAATTTGTCTGGTTTTGTTTTTGCTTTTTGACTTGGAAAATATGAAAATGTTATTCACACACTGAAAAAAAACCCCTTGCAGATTCCCCAGTTTGAACAGTTGGTTTACTGTGCCTCACAGATTAGTGGATAGATAACTAAAATACATGTGACAAAAGCTTAGGCAGTCTAATAAAAAACTTCTTCCAGGAGAACTCGATGAGATTGGTAAGTCAGGAGAAGAACTAATGGATCACTCTCTTTTACCAAGATCTTTACTGAAAACATTTCAGTAGTCAGTTTATTCCTTCTCCATGCCAGTAAGGCCTTAATTTTCATGCTTCATTGTCCTAAAAATAGAACCCTCATTAGTTTTTTGAGATTTATTGAGCTAGAATATAGTCTTGTGCCCACAGCTAGGAAGATTCCCTCTAGCATCTTGAGAACCAAGAGAAAAATATTAGCTTAAAAAGTGATACACCAGTAAGTTATTGAAATGTCGTTTGAAATGCTATTGAAATGTCTTTTATTGAAATGTCTTTGTATTGTGTATTTGTCATTTATGTCTCTGTCCCTGTCATGGAAGCTGCTGTTGAAATCTTTCAGCATCAACACTCTGCCATTTAAAACTTACCCTGCCAGCATGCCATCTGTTTTGATCAGGGAACCACTTTCTACGTGAGTTGACTCCTACACACACTGCACTTTGCAAGAGAAAAAAGTATTTGCTCAAAAGTAAAAAATTTAACCCTCCTTTAAAAAGCAATGCTCCTTGACTTAGTTAAAAAAAAAAAAAATTAAATCAGATAAGAACACTTTCTTCCCTCTCCCATTGTTTTAGATCTCTAGATAATGGGAAAAAAATCATAGTAAAGTGAGTCAAGCCCTCTATGTAATCACATTCTGTACCTCAAAGCTGGTTACTCGTGTTGATATATTTTTAGTCAGGGCAGAAATACTGGCCTTTGAGTTTCTTTCTATTGAAAATTAACCCTGTAAGTAAAAAAAAAAAAAAAAAGAAAGTTTTTTTTCTATGCATGGTTTCTCCAAAGAACAATGGAAATACATTTCTCAATATTTTTCTAGCTTTTTGAAAGCAATCAACACCACTTACTAATGGTTATATATTAGTTTTAATAGACACCATTAGAGTAGGTGTATCTGGATGAGATATTGGTCTTGATCACCCTTCCTGGATAGCCTTGTTTGTTAATAGTGTATCAATGTCTTCTGCAGTCTTAAAAATGCTCAGTGCTTTATGGGTGGAGGGAGACAAGAGGGGGAGATGAGATGTACATCTACACTTTACACTGAGCCACTGCCATAAAAGATAATAAAAAGTACTTCTACAAATATGTTAGCAATAAAAGAAGGGTGAAGGAGAACTTCCATCCTTTACTGGATACTAGGGGAAAACTAGTGACTGATTATGAGGAAAAAGCTGAGGTACCTAATGATGCCTTTGCCTCAGTCTTTACTAGTCACACCAGCTATCCCCAGAGTACTCAGTTCCCTGAGCTGGATGGCAGAGATGGGGAGCTGAGATTGAGGCCACATAATTCAGGAAGAAATGGTTAGTGACCTCCTGCTCCACTTAGATGTACACAAGTCTATGGGGCTGGATGGGCTACATTCAAGAGTGCTGAGAGAGGTGGCAGAGGAGCTTGCTAAGCTACTCATCATCAACTATCAACAGTCCAGGTCTAGTGCCAGGTTCTGAGGATTGGAGGTTGACCAATGTAGTGCCTCTCTGTAAAAGAGGAGGGAAGGAAGAGCCTGAAAACTACAAGCCTGTCAGCCTGACCTAAGTGCTGGGGAAGGTTGTGGAGCAGACGATCCTAAGTGAGATCATAAAGACACTTGCAGGAAAATGGAAGAATCAGGCCCAGTCAGCATGGGATCATGAAGCGCAGGTCCTGCCTGACCAACCCAATCTCCTTCTACAATAAGGTGAACCACCTGGTCGATAAGGGAGAAGCTGTGGGTGTTTTCTATTTGGACTTAAGTAAAGCATTTGACACTGTTTCCCACAGCATTCTCCTGGACAAATTGGCTGCCCATGGCCTGGATAGGTGGATTCTTATCTGGGTTGGAAACTGACTGGATGGCCGAGCCCAAAGATAGGTGGTAAATCGTATCGCATCCAGTTAGTGACTGGTCACTAGTGGTGTTCCTCAGGGCTTCATGTTAGGGCAAGTGTTGTTTAATGTCTTCATTGATGATCTGGATGAGGCGATAGAGTGCACCTGCGATAAATTTGCAGATGACACCAAGCTGGCTGGAGAGTCTTGATCTGCTGAAAGAGAGGAAGGCTCTGAAGAGGGATCTGGACATGGGCTGTGGCCAATGGTATGTGATTCAACAAGGCAAAGTGCTGGGTCCTGCACTTGGGTCACAGCAACCACATGCAATGCTCCAGGCTTGGGGAAGAGTGGCTGGAAAGCTGCCCGAAGGAAAAGGACCTGGGGGTGCTGATTGACAGAGTTGAACATGAGCAGCTTGTGCCCAGGTGGCCAAGAAGGGCAGCAGCATCCTGGCCTGTATCAGAAACAGTGTGGCCAGCAGGGCCAGGGCAGTGATCATCCCCTATACTGGTGAGGTCACACTGTGAATCCTGTGTTCAGTTCTGAGCCCCACACAAGAGAGAAACTGAGGTGCTAAAGCGGGTCCAGAAAAGGGCAACAAAGATGGTGAAGGATCTGTAGCACAAGTCTGATGAGGTGCGGGTGAGGGAACTGGGGTTATTTAGTCTGGACAAGAGAAGGCTCAGAGGGGGGACCTTATTGCTCTCTACAACTACCTGAAAGGAGGATGGAGAGAGGAGGTGGCTGGTCTCTTCTCCCAAGTAAAAAGTGATAGGACAAGAGGGAATGGCCTCAAGCTGTGCCAGGGGAGCTTTAGACTGGATATTAGGAAAAATTTCTTCACAGAGAGGGTGACCAGGCATTGGACCAGGCTGCCCAAGGAAGTGGTGGAATCGCCGTCTCTGGCAGTATTCACAACCCATGGGGATGAGGTCTTCAGTGATATGGTATAGAATCATAGAATAGTTAGGGTTGGAAAGGACCTCAAGATCATCTAGTTCCAACCCCCCTGACATGGGTAGGGACACCTCACACTAAACCATACCACACAAGGCCTCATCCAACCTGGCCTTGAACACAGCCAGGGGTGGAGCACTCACAACATCCCTGGGCAACCCATTCCAGGGTCTCACCACCCTAACAGGAAAGAATTTCTTTCTTATATCCAATCTAAACTTCCCCTGTTTAAGTTTGAACCTGTTACCCCTTGTCCTGTCACTACAGTCCCTGACGAAGAGTCCCTCCCCAGCACCCCTATAGGCCCCCTTCAGGTACTGGAAGGCTGCTATGAGGTCCCCACGCAGCCTTCTCTTCTCCAGGCTGAACAGCCCCAACTTCCTCAGCCTATCTTCATATGGGAGGTGCTCCAGTCCCCTGATCATCCTCGTGGCCCTCCTCTGGACTTGTTCCAACAGTTCCATGTCCTTTTTATGTTGAGGACACCAGAACTGCACACAATACTCCAGGTGAGGTCTCACAAGAGCAGAGTAGAGGCGCAGGATCACCTCCTTCAACCTGCTGGTCACGCTCCTTTTGATGCAGCCCAGGATACGGTTGGCTTTCTGGTCTGCGAGCGCACACTGCCGGCTCATGTTCATTTTCTCATCGACCAGCACCCCCAAGTCCTTCTCCACAGGGCTGCTCTGAATCTCTTCTCTGCCCAACCTGTAGCTGTGCCTGGGATTGCTCCGACTTAGGTGCAGGACCTTGCACTTGTTGTGGTTGAACTTCATAAGGTTGGCATCAGCCCACCTTACAAGCGTGTCAAGGTCCTTCTGGATGGCATCCCTTCCCTCCAGCGTATCAACCGGACCACACAGCTTGGTGTCACCGGCAAACTTGCTGAGGGTGCACTCAATCCCACTGTCCATATCAGCGACGAAGATGTTAAACAAGACTGGTCCCAACACCAGCCCTTGAGGGACACCACTCGTTACTGGTCTCCAGCCAGACATCGAGCCATTGACCACAACTCTTTGTGTGCAGCCATCCAGCCAGTTCTTTATCCACTGAGTGGTCCACCCATCAAATTGATATCTCTCCAATTTAGAGAAGGATGTCGTGTAGAACAGTGTCAAACGCTTTGCACAAGTCCAGGTAGATGACATCAACTGCTTTACCCTTGTCCATCAGTTCTGTAGCCCCATCATAGAAGGCCACCAAATTGGTCAGGCAGGATTTCCCCTTAGTGAAGCCATGCTGGCTGTCACCAAGCACCTTGTTGTTTTTCATGTGCCTTAGCATGCTGTCCAGGAGAATGTGCTCCAAGATTTTACCAGGCACAGAGGTGAGACTGACTCGTCTGTAATTCCCTGTGTCTTCCATTTTCCCCTTCTTGAAAATGGGGGTTATATTTCCCTTTTTCCAGTTGTCGGAAACTTCACCTGACTGCCATGATTTTTCAAATATGATGGCCAGTGGCTTAGCAACTTCATTCGCCAGCTCCTTCAGGACCCGCGGATGGATTCCATCAGGTCCCATGGACTTGTGCGCGTTCAGATTTTTAAGATGGTCTCGAACCAGATCCTCTCCCACAGTGGGCCCAAGGTCTTCATTCTCACAGCCCCTGCGTCTACCTTCTAAGAACTGGGTGATGCAGTCAAAGCCTTTGCCAGTGAAGACTGAGGCAAAGAAGTCATTCAGAACCTCAGCCTTCTCCAAATCCTGTGTAGCCAGTTCTCCCGAAAGCTTCCGCACGGAGCCTATGTTGTCCCTAGTCTGTTTTTTGTTTGCTACATACCTGTAGAATCCCTTCCTGTTATCCTTAACATCCCTGGCTAGGTTTAATTCTAACTAGGCCTTAGCCTTCCTAACCTGGTCCCTAGCTTCCCGGACAACATCCCTGTACTCTACCCAGGCCGCCTGTCCTTGCTTCCATTTTTTATAAGCCTCTTTTTCCCTTTGAATTTTCCTCAGCAGCTCCTTATCCATCCAAGGAGGTCTCCTGGCCCTCCTGCTGCACTTCCTTCTAGTTGGGATGCAGCACTCCTGAGCTTGTAGCAGGTGATCCTTGAATATCAACCAACAGTCTTGGGTGGTTTAGAGGTGGTCTTGGAAGTTCCAGGATAATGGTTGGATGTGGTGATCTTAAAGGTCTTTTCCAGCCTAGCTGATTCTATGATCTGCTCTATACCCAGAATTTCAAAGTCTGAATCCATGTCTCAAGTCTCTCAGATTCTTTGTCAAGACCTACACTTTGCTGTTTCTAGTTTTGAGCCTGAATTTTTCTTCAGGGTCAGTTTATAGCCAACTGTTCTTGTGCTGACACCATCCCCTAGCTTTAACAGATCTTCTTCCTGTCTGTAATTTATTATAAAGTAATAATAGAGGACATATTCTGTCTTCCACCAATTTAAAATAAAACACATACTTTCAGTCTCTCCTTGTTGAAGTCACTGTTCTTCAAAGTTAGTCTCAGTAAGATTTGTTAATATCCAATATTGGCAAGGAGCTTCTTCCTTACAAGCTCAGCAGCAATGGCACTCATTACCTCTTTTATATTAAATAAGTTAAGGAAATCAGTAAAAAACCAGTAAAGGAAATCCAACTTTGGTTGTTTTAGAGCCATGTGAAATGCTGTGAAGGGCATCAGAAAAGAAAAAGAAAGAACCAACCACAACAAGATCACCCAGTGTTCCTCTGACCCCTGCCTTGTAAATTCCCCTGGGCAATTTCATAGATTCTCCTGAAATTTGTTATTTTTTGTAATTTATCTTAATACTGCACTAAAATCCCTAGAAGAATAGTGATGACACAGATGAAACTCTCCGTCCACAGAAATATAAACACTTTATAGATAGCCTGTGAAGAGTGGCTCAATATTAGGAAAATTATGAGGCTAGCTGTTAGTGAGTTATTGTCAAGGTCAGAGAATGCACATTTACTTTTCTGGTAGTTGTACCGTTATCAGGCTCTCATGATATATCCACTTGTACTGAAAATATAGCTAACATACCTTGGTGAATTTGATTTATTAGCATTGCAACTGACAGGGTTGCCCATTTGTTAGTGCTTATTTTATATTTGAATAGCCTTCAGCACATAAATTTGAGGAATTGCTTGAATACTTTGGCTGTTCCATATTTCATGGAGCAAGCTAGACTGGAAGAGTGCTACTGTTGATATTTCTGTTTTGATACTGTCCAATTTTTTGTAAATTAAAATGATGCTTCATTTATTCTTAGGTGTACTTCATAAGCAAAATTTATTGCAAACGGTAGAACTTAAATGTGAAAACTCGTTAACTTTATCCTGAATAACTGTGACATAACCTTGCAATACAATTTATTTTAAATACGGAGCATCTCATAAATGTCTTAAAAAAAAGAAATAAAAAAAAATTAACTAATTATATGAGTTTCTCAGATTAAGCTTAAATTAAAAAAAATGGGTGTAGAAGGAATATATGAGTAAATATATGGCACAGGATGGAAGAAGCAGCTCTCAAATGGGCCCAGAAATGATGCCTTAAGTTTTTTTATTGACTTCAGTGGTGTTACATAAGGCAGAGCAACACAGCTTAATTACAGCCAATATTAGCTCATCCTCTTCCCAGAAGGATGCACTTTTAAGTAAACACAATTGTATAAGGAACCAAATAAAGAAAAAACAAAACTAATTACATGCCCCTAACATCTTGTAAAGTTTCTTTAACACGTCTCTGTCCTTTCAAGTCTCCTTTGCTGTGAGGAAGAAATGCTTCATTTAGCTAACTTTATTCTCCTGTATCACTGTGGGCCATCACCTGTGTACTTCCAATTCTATAGTTATCTCTGATTTTCTAGGGATCTAGGAGGGAAGGCAGTCAGAAACACAACTTATATAAACTCACAGTGTGATGGGAAGAAAGGATAGATTTCTTTAGGGCCCAAAGTCATCACGTTGACAGTCAGGACTTCTCAATTTCCAGACTGTCCTCTTAACCAGTTCTTCTCCTACAGTGACTGCATTTTAATAATAGTGGAGAAGGAAGACAGGAAGATTCATCTCCTGTCTTCCACTTTAATGAGTGTATCTTTCCTACACAGAATGTTAAGGTAATAGTTTAATGTCAGCAACAACTGTAAGACTGACAGACACAACTCTAAGAATGATTGTCCAGCCATGCAATGGCTTGGCTGTGATCAGGATGAGAAGCCTCTGGCTGAAGCTACTCATGGAAACTTTGAGTTGATGTTGTTCAGTTATTCAAAGAAATTGCCAGTTTATAACATCATTTACTGCTGAAGTAATTTTCAGATTATCATCACCATCACTGATATCTGGACTGCTCATTCCTTCCAGCCTCTCGATACTAATAATTGGAAAAATGCCTTTTGGGGTGGGGTGGGCAGGGGTGCGGGCAGGGGAAGACAGGGTTTGGCACCCAAGATTTTCTGACAGATTTTAGCAGTACGATCCAAGCAGATGTTACCTGCAGGTTTTTTTGTGAACATCCATATATCTACTGTAGCAATCAAATGATACACATATGCAATGCTAAACTGAGTTTAACATTGTTCACTGCTTTTTCTTAGCAATGAAGTTCACAAAAAATATTTGATCTCATTGCTTTTTTCTCTTAATCCACTAAGTCAAATTCACATGTTGGGTTTTCATACTTTCAGGGCTCTACTATATTAATTTACACTAACTGAAAAGCTGCCTTTCTATGTAGTTTTCAGCTCCTGTAAGAGCTATATTCCACGGATACAGCAGAATAGTCAACATCAGTACAGAAGGTTATGTGTGTAGGAAGTAACCCCTAAAAGGTCAGAAGGCAAAGCAGAGATTCCCAGGTGAAATGCTGGGGGTCCCCCACACATGGTTGCCTCAGTATTTTTTGCTGGGAAAAAAACATGAAATCATTAATAGTGCTATAATTAGTGGTTGTTTCATTGGTCTATGTACAGAACTTCATGAAAATTAGGACTAACCTATTTTAATTACAAAATATCTACTGTATAATTAACACCACTTAATACAAAAAGTCTTCAATATAGTTTATATGTAATTGAAATTCTGTAAAATTAAACTGTAATAATATAAATAATTTTTCAGGAAGAAAAGTAGGTTAAGATAAGCAAATTTCATGCTTTAAACATTAAGATGAATATTCCCTAGTGTATTAAAATATTGTGTTTTAAACTGTTAATCTTTTCATTGAATAATAAATATGAGCTTCCCTTTTATGTAATTAATGCAACCCATATTTTTTCAGTAGAGAAATGAAATGTTAAATCATACATAAAAAGTAGCTATGAGTATTTCATTACCAAATTTAATTCAGTCATTTTTACAGACTTATGGAAAATGTTATTCACCTCTTGGGGAAAACTTTTGGCAGTGAAATGTAATTTTGCTTGGCATATATTTTGAATTGCTTGAATCTCTGGTTAGTTAGTCCCTTCTGGGGGGGCTTTTGAACACAGGCTGACTCAGAACAATAGTGAGCTCTTCGCAATGTTTTGTATCCTTAAAGCCTTATTACTAACATTACATAAAGCATCTTAATCATCAATTTTGAAAGGATACTGAGAAGTTAACCTGTATTTTCTAACTTGGTTATAAAATCTGCAACCTAATGTAGTCGTGTGATATTTGTAGGCAAGAATGACAATTTCCAAGGCATTTCAGGGGGACCGTGACTTTTATTTCTTAGGCTATTACTACATTTTCATGCAGCTATTTCTGTGGCATAAAATAAGGACATCGTTTGAACTAGGATTATGCTCTGAATTCCCCATGAAGTTTTTAAGATGATACTGGATATCCAGTTGCATTGCTATAGATAAACATTGATTTTTATTTTTAAGTCACTTTTTGTGAAGTAAGTCCATTAGAATCCAAGAAAAATGGAAGAAAACAAACATTACTTCCTTGTCTTAACATTCGCCATAGTTGCTGTGGTTTAATCCCAGCCAGCAACTAAGTACCACGCAGCTGTTCACTCACTCCTCCCAACAAGATGATCAAGAGAGTCAGAAAAGTGAGAAAACTTGTAGGTTGAGATAAACAGTTTAATAGATAAAGCAAAGGCTGTGCACACAAGCAAAGCAAAGCAAAGCATCCATTCACCACCTCCCATCAACAGGCAGGTCTTCCACCATCTCCAGGAAATCAGGGCTCCATCATGAGTAACAGTGACTTAGGAAGACAAACACCATCACTCCAAACCTCCTTCCTCTTACTTCTTCCCCCTAATTTATATGCTGAGCATGCTGTCGTATAGAATGGACTATCCCTTTGATCAGTTGGGGTGAGCTGTCCCAGCTGTGTCCCCTCCCAGCTTCTTGTGCACCCCCAGCATACTTGCTGGTGGGGTGGGGTGAGGAGAAGAAAAGGTCTTGACTGTGTGTAAACATCCCTGTGTCATTAACACTGTTTTCAGCACAGCTCCAAAACATAGCCCCATACTAGGTCTATGAATAAAATTGACTCTACCCCAGCCAAAACCAGAACAGTAACTAGGAATAACAGTTACCAAAGATAATTCAGTTATACTTCCCCAATTCTGATTTAGCTTTGTAAGTAAAACCCTAAGGATTACTCAGACATAGCTCTTTTTACTAAAATACTTCTGTTAATGCTATAGGAACTGACATCTGGCATCCTTTGCGTGGTGGTCTAAACCCAGCTGGTAACTAAGTACCACACAGCTGCTCACTCCCATCCCCCTTTTCTCCTCCCTGGGCAAGATGGGGAGGAGAACAAAAAGAAAACAAAACTTGTAGGTTGAGATAAGAACAGTTTAACTAAAACAAAATATACTACTACTACTAACAATATGGGAAATAGCAAGGGGAAAGAATATAAAACTTAAATGGAAAAGGAAAAAAAAAAAAACAAATAAAAAACCCACAAGTGATACACAATACAATTGCTCACCACCTGGTGAGTGATACCCAGCCCTACCTGAGCAATGATCAGTCCCTTCCAAGTAACTTCCCCTTGTTTATATACTGAGCATGATGTGCTGTGGTATGGAGTACCTCTTTGGCTAGTTTGGGTCAGGTGTTCTGCCTCGGCTTCCTTTTGGCTTCTTGTGCCCCTCCTCACTGACAGAGCATGAGAGACTGAAAAGTCCTCTATCAGGGTGAGTGCTATTTAGCAACAACTAACATTTGTGTGTTATCAGCATTATTCTCAGACTAAAGCCAAAACACAGCACTGCACCAGCTACTAGGAAGAAAATTAACTCTACCCCAGCTGAGACCAGGACACTTACGCATTCTGGAAAACTAGAGCGTTAGAATTATTGCTATAGCACATAATCATCAGAGTAATATAGAGCTACACTGCAGTTCTAAATGATCTAGGATAGCTTCTGTTAGCAAACTAGTTGCAGCAATAGAATGCAATGTGGATTACAGGTGACCTGTAAGTATTTAAGATGGTAAACGTTCCTGAGCTTTGCTCTGTTACTGCTATGCAGTTCTCAGGCTCATTTGTGTGAACCTAGTTCAGAGATATCAGTGTTAGCCATGGCTGTGTCTACAGAACAAGTATTTCAAGGGAATATGATGCATGTGTTCTCCAGAGAGAAGATGTTACAAGATCAGGCCTGAATTATTTTATAATTATGCAAGGCTTTAATTACAAGACCTTAATGACTGGCTTCACTTAAAACACTCTGAGGACATTGACTTAAATAAAATGCTGCTGTTGAATTATTTTTTTTTCCCCAGCAGTTTTTCTATTTCTTTCTCTCAGGAATCTGCTGTGCCTAAGAAACAGAGGAATGATGCATATAATTAAGAGATTCTAGGCGCAGGTTTCCTGATTATCCTTACACAGCTTGACTAGTAGGCACTGGGCACTCAATTTTCAAGGCATGCACAATATGCTCCACTTTTCATCCTAGCAGAGCTCAAATATTCCATGTTCTTTGCTGTTACATAAATACAGCAAGAAAAGTTGAAATAGCCTTTGCAATCAGCTGCTTCCAAACTGGGGAGAGAGGAGAGGAAATACAAAATTTTAGTGAAGGTCACCAGTCAAGGATAATTGGTATTAGATTTCAACAAATCTGCATGCAAAGCATGTACAATCTTCTTTTGTACAGACGTTATCAGAAATAAAAGATCTTCATTTTTTATTTTTTTTAAATGTGTCCTGTACTTGGGTAAGTATTGCCTCTTCATATCTGAAGTGTGCACTGAGAGTACGGGAGGTGAAATGAAACCAATGTAAATGGAATGTCATAAACCACTGCAAAACATTAGCAGTGTTGGTTAGGGATAGATTATGAGCCATTGTAAATACTTTGCTTGGCCCTTACTGTTTTGAGATTAAATTACAACTTAAAATGCAGAAGTGCTTGGAAAATCTCCTTAGAGGAAAAACCTGATCTTGATAAACTGAGATCTTTGTCAGTAGGTGTGCAAGCTGAGGTAGTAAATAATAAAATGGTATTAATACAGTTCCTAGTACTTCTCTCCAGGAGTCTCTAAAGATAAGTAGTTGTGATGGTAACATTTAATTATAAGAAACAATATTTAGTTATATTTAAACTGGACAAAACTCAGAATCTCTGTCTGTTCATCTTGAATCAAAATAAGTACTGAAAGGCTTAATAAAAAAAATTCCTCAAGCTTTTATTCAGGGGATACTGAAAACATTTTCTGGCAACATTTTATTTCAGTAAGACTGAAAGCCTTTGAAGAATATTTATACACATTTAAACAAAATATTTTCAATGCACATAGTAATCATGCTACCTAGAGTAATCTGAAAAATAAAAAGGCAGTCTGAAAAAAGGATAATAGTATGGTTTTTAATAGGGCAGGGTCTAAAATATTATTCTGGTAAAGAGTATATTTCTTTTTCTATCTGGGAAGGAGACAAATGATAGCTGCTTCTCCAGGTGGAAAACTTCCTTTGGTCACTTGGAATTTTAATGCTTGTCAGTCTAAGTATCTAAGATGTCTGTGGGTTTTGTGTCCTCCTGCTTCTTTGCTGTTCAATGTAATACTTTAGATACAAGGGACGAATAGAAGATTTAGTTAAAATTTTGGGTTATCTAGTAGAGAATCAAATATTTTTACAAAAAAAAGATAAACACATTAAAATAATATCAATATAATTAAATTTTAGGAAAGTGTTATTGAATAGTATGAATACACTCAAGAAAAAGTATTTCAAGAACTCCTGTTATGTTACACTAGCATAAAGAATAAAGCAAAGCAATTATCAAACCAAACAGCAAATCGAATTCCATATCTAATAAATATGGAACAATCAAACGCCACAATAATACTTCAAATTCCAACACTATGACTTCTAGTCGTTGATATGAATGTTTATACAGCTGTGTAGACAGAAACTAGATTTTTAATTTGTATTTGTAATGCTGTCTTTTTTCCTAGTAGTTTTTCCTGTTTCAAGTCCAATCTTTTCTTTCTGCCCAAAGGTCTTTAATGCTGATCTTAACAGAACACACTTTACAAGTTAAAGGCTGATAATTCTTGTGTATTAGGAGTTAAAAAAATAGTCTAAAAGCAAGGAGAAAAGTCTTTCATATCCCCAGAAACCATCTTCTTCTCAGTCGTTAGAGTAGCAAAGCTGTTTTCAGGCACTGAGAATTGCACAGCTGCTGAACCCAAGGTTGGAAATTATTGCTATATATATGAGAAACGAATTTACCAGCTTTGACATCTTTATCTTTCCCATGTATGGTATAGAACACCTTTTGGAAGCCTTTCTGCTATGTTTTCCTTACATGTTCACTAAGCTATCCTTGGACATTAGCAGCTTCGCAAAAAAGACAAGAATTATTCACTTAAGTTTGTATGATGCTGAAAAATGTAAGTCACCTTGTTGCAGAGTCTATTGACACTAGTACAGACTGCAGGATCAGCTTTTCATCTGTGCTCCAAGTAGAGGGAAAGTAGTGGGACAAGATCATCTTTGTTTTTGTGGAAA